>NW_026731800.1:0-365000 GCF_028476545.2 Physella acuta
ACCCCCCCCCCCCTATTATTAATTGTAATTCTAGCAAAAAAAATGTGTTTCAATACTTTATTAAACTCATATATAATCTGTCACTCTATCATACATCATTACGTTTGTGTGTTATAATATATATATACCAAACTCTAAAACAAAAAAAATCAACTCAAATAGTGAAGAAAATTTATTTAAATCAAGACAAAGATAAAACACTATCAGTTCGGCCCTAATTTAGTTATATGATTTAACTTCAACATAATTACTGCATTAGAGTTAAGGAATTTTCAGGTTAAAGTTTTAAAAATATTTAAATAACATTCAACAGTTTCCATAGACACTATTTTGTCTGTTTATTTAAAAGATTTACAATATTGAAAAGAAAGCAAGCAGAATACTTCAAAGTTGTCAGGAAGATAATTAATACAACAACTTGACTCATTTTACACAGAGAAAACAAAGACTTCCATGTAACAGGCTGGAGTATATTAGAGCTGGATTAAAAAAAAAAACACCAAATGACATCAATTATGAGTCATGTAAGAAAGGAATGGATCAAAATGTAGGTCACAAGTATCTGAATGTAAAAAGTTTTACATGACAGGTGACTACTAGCATAACAAATTTAATTTAAAAATAAATAATTGATTTTCTTTGAAACTTCAGTCCATTAGTTTTTATTTTTAAAATCATACCCTTTATCTATATATATAATTCAGTATAAACCAGGCAGACAAATTTAATAACTATTAAATGTATTTTTTTTAAAAACTCCATATCAAATGTTATTAAAATTACTACCTACATTTCAGGACTTTATTCAATAGCTTTATTATTGCACACAAAATTTAAGGTTTGTAAACTGTAAATTTTAGTTTTAAAGAGATAAACAAATTAAAATAAATAATTAAATATTTAAAACAAAAGAGAAAAAGTGGCTAAAGGAATTTCCCTTTTGCAAACCTTGCACAAAAAATATAAGAACAGCAGTGCAATAATTAATTATATGCGATTTCTACGCCAGATTTAAAATGGCAATGAAACTTATATGAATTTTTTGAAATAGTCCATAGTATTTTTACACCTTTATACAGTTCTACACAGAAAGACCACAATATAGGAATGGAAACTTTGAAAAAAGAAGTCAATGATTAAAAAAAAGAAGAAATGTTTTTGTGGCAAACTAATTTTTTAAATTGTAATGTGGTAAAAAATTAAAGAAGAAAACTTTAATTAGGTCTTTCAGCTTGATGCACCCAATACAAAAATATTTATCACTATAAAAAACAAATCAGTTAACTTTAAAAAAGAAAATCTTAAAAAAAAAAGCACTAGCTAAAATGTTATAAAATATGGGAAAATGGAACCACACTACTGATCTTGAATAGCAATTTAAAAAAAGAAACACTTGAAAAACAATATTTTCATTTCTTTTAATTTCCTCACATAATATTCTAAAAATAAAGTTTAAAATAAGGCAACATCTATTTGAATATTGACTTAGACCAGGAAACTAAATTCTTAGGAGACCACCATTCTCTGATCTACATATATATAATCTTTTCTTCAATTAATTGCAAATATTGTAGAAATCTAATTAGGTCTATATTATAGAAATAATTTAAATATATTTTAAAAATATTTGACAATGAATCTGAAGAAATGCCATCATACATTACACCATATTTGTTGTAATAGCCACTTCTGGTAATTGCCATACGGAAGTACAAGGGGGGAAAAAGCAAACAATGTACAGCAATATAGAAACATTCTTTTAAAATAAGAAGCACAGAAGACTTGCAGGATGGGAAAATGTCTTCACAAACTTTGGATGTGGGCCATGATTTCTGGTCTGAGATGCTCTTTAGCCACAGCCTGACCTTTTTCCCGAGCCACCTCCTTGAGTATATCAGCATCCCATGAAAAATGTACAACTGCAGCTGGGGCAAGGCCAAGTTCAGCTAAAGTAGCATCACCATCCTCCAGTTTAGTACTTGTCCCTGATATTAAATTAAAAGGTATCCAGTCGTTGACTATGTTTTCTTTCACAAACTGGTAAACTTGCTTCATACTTTCATGAGCACGGAACACACCCTGGAGTAATATACCATCAGGAAACTTGATGCGAAGCAGAACATAACGATACTTTCGAAGCTCCCTGTGCTCATCACGTTCCCTCATAGCCTTTGTTCTAAGCATGCCAAGTTTCTCAGTGGCTTCCTCGCGTCTTTGCTGCTCTTTTTTAAATTCTTCAGGGCTGATGTTGTAAAAATCCTCTGGAACATTAAAGGTTGAGGCAGACTGAGACGGGTGAAATACTTTCAAATCTCGATCAAGCTCTGGTTTAATGGGTTCAGCTTGGAGCAAAACATCTTTCATATTTTTTAAGCGATCTACATCTTTTGCCAGATCTGAGTCGAAAACATAAAAAGATGCTTCGCCATCCTCAAATGGAAGAGACTTTAAAGAAAATCCTGCAGCTAGCAGAAACTCTTCTGTTCCTTTCATACAGGCCACTCTCTCTTGAAATGCCTTATTGGTCTGACGAATTTTCCAATACTTTTCTTCTGTGGGATTATTTATAATATTATCTATATATTTGATCAGCGTTTCTATGCAGATTTTTACCTTTTCCTTATTTTTATTCAAGGTGTGGATCATCAAGGCAGATGTCATCTCTGGCTCATCTTCATAGTTCTCTAACAAAAACCTATGTATGGCTCTCTCCATCTCTGACTTAGGAAGTAGCTGAGGTCCAATGTCTGGGCATTTAAAGAGAACAGTCTCAAGTACTGGTGCACTGTCCTGGACAACCTCTACAGGACCTGCCCTAGCTTCAGCCCCCTTCTTTTCAGCCTCTAAAAGTCTCTTTCTCTCAGCTTCCATTTCTCGTTTCATCCTTGCTCTCTGAATAACCATGCTGTCTGCTGTGAAAAAAAAAGAAGAACAATGTATAAAATAATTAATGAATCAGAATGCTACCTATAGAAATTTCCATAACAAGTTTACTTGTCATATAATTAACTTTGGTGTTGAAAGCTTTGGGTGACTTTAATCTTTAAACAACACTTTTATAGAAATGTGTAAATTATCTTTAAAATTAAATGTGTATTTGTGTTTCTTAAAGAACAAGACTCACCATTTTTTGATTGCTGTTTTAATTCCATTCTTGCTAAAGCTGCTTCTGCTGCTGCCCTTCTGGCTGCTTCAGTTTCAGGGTCTTTTGTCACTTGTTTGGATTTTGGTGGTGTAGAGCTTACAACTTTTGTTGCAGTCGATGATGATGACTGATCTAGTCGATGACCTTCCCCAGCTTTCTTAAACTTAACATTTAATTTTCGTTTCTCAAAAAACTTTTTGATGGCTGCCATTTTGCCCTTTAAATGCTATTTTGTGACTTTATTCTTTCTTAAGATGTTTTATTTGATCTGCAAAATAAATGTGCAACAGTTAAATGTTATGTAAAACTTGCCTTTAAATTTAAAAAAACTCTTCACTTTATCCTTTTTACTCCTTGAGGGGCATAGGGCCTCCACCATAACTTTCCATGCCTCCCAAGACATCCCTGCTGTCACCAGTTTGTCCACCTCCAAAAGTATCTTGGGCGCCGTCTCTTTTGGTTTTCCTGGGGCTTCCACGCAAGCAACTGCTGTATCACATTCGAGTGAGCATTTCACAAGTGTGTCCCACACAAGGCCACTTCCTCCTACTTACAAGCACTGTCATAGGCTCTTGTCTCATCCATCTTCATAGGTCTATACTTAACTATACTATATTTAACTATATTACATTATTTGCCTTAGCAGGCACTTTGTCCTACCATCTCAATTTCAGAATCTGTCTGAGACATTAGTTAATGAAGGGTTGCACCTTGTCTGCACAGGTGAGATCGGAGTAATAATGGACGATATATACATATAGTTAAATAGTAAGATGACAAAATTAAATTATTAGGCCTAGACCTAGACTAGTACTAACTAACTTAACTTAACTGATAAATAAATTAAATTAAATAATTTTATTTTTACCCTTAGATGACAGCAGTTTGATGTTATCTTCACCAAATATTGCCCATGCCAGTTTAATCAAAATGAGATTAACAATAAACCATGTTAGTAAAGCTACAAGCACTTGGTACTGAATATCAGCATTTGACAATTTCTTTGAAAGATGATACAGATGAACCCAGCTGTCCCACACAAAATCCGGAATCACAGGTAGTACTGTAGCACTAAGTGTATCAATTACTCGCGCAGAATACGAGTGAAGTATACTTTCTTCTGTCATAACAAACAATTAATGTTCATCTCATTATAAATTGACTAGCTATCGTGAAATAGCTTATTGTTATTGCTTGTTGAGGTTTATGTTTTCACTTGTAAAACTGAATACAGTTTGTCAGTTTCGGAGTGATGAGATGTAAACAATTTTAACACTTCCTGTTTAATATCATATCGCAATATAAAGAAAACTTAATTATTAATAACGTTGGAAACCCGCGTTGTCTTAATTAACGACTTTCCAAATTCATTATTAAAAAAGTTAGCCTACTTATTATAATATGGTAGACTCTAATGTAAGTATTAAATATTTAATTTGATTGAAACAAAATAAATAGATATAATATAAAGCCTTAGGTCTTATATATAATATTTTGATAGGGGGACAAGTTAGAAAAGTGGATTATTAATCTTATAATAAGAAGTTATGTCATTAATCACTACGACCAATAAAGCCAGCAAAAAATGTGATCTGGCACTTGAAACTTCTGGGGATGGGGTACTGGTTAAAATAAGCTTATAGCGTCTATATTCTATATTTTAAATTATTTCTCTCGGGAGGGGGGGGGGGGAGGTGAGAAGGTCGGTAGCCGGTAGACGTGTTCAGTTGTTTTAATATTCTGTTCTTGAATTTTTTTTTTACTGGCAGAAACCTAATGAGTGTAGACGTACCAACAAATTCTCAAAGTTATAATACTAATAATATAAACTAAATATATAATTTACAACTTTTTTGAGCAACAGACCATTAATGACGTCACTCTCGTGGGGGAGGGGAACGTAATTTTGTAACGATGTAATGTAGTGTGATGAGAGGAAAAGAGGGGGAAGGGAGGTTCAGATAGTGTGGCGTCACACTTTGCTGAATTTTAGCGTTTATTTCGTTTTTTAGAAAACTGATATAATAAATTGTAATAGAAACTGATTAAAATAATCTAAATTTACCGGAGCGAGGGGAAGGTAAAAATGGTCCAAAAATGCGTGACGTCATGGAAGACCCCCCCCCCCCCCCTAAAAAAAAACTACCTGTTACCTAAACTATTTCCTATGACAGAATCTACTTGAAATCTATATAGATCTAGAGTATATAGATCTAATCTAACTGTAAAAAAATATATTAAAAAACCACTATATACTCATAGTATATATGACGATTCCTCCCCCCCCCCCCCCCCAACATACACATCATATGGGACATTGTAGTCTTTTTAAAAAGCTGTTTTCTAAATTTAGGAAGGTAACAGAACAGTTTGAAATATAAGAGAATATCAATAAAAATAAATAAATAGGCTTATTAAGTTTTATTAGATTTACAACTAGAATACATTTTTGTGTACAATTTGGAAATTGCGGTACGCAGTGTGACCTTTCTTCGTAGTTTAAATTATAGATTAGTATTTACTATTTAGTAGAG
Source organism: Physella acuta (assembly GCF_028476545.2). Classification (NCBI taxonomy): domain Eukaryota; kingdom Metazoa; phylum Mollusca; class Gastropoda; family Physidae; genus Physella; species Physella acuta. Next base: position 5,680 of record NW_026731800.1, read on the forward strand.
TATCACTATAGATCTAGAATCTACTACTTTATACTTTACTATACTAGTAAGTAGATCTAGGCCTAAGTAGTAATTACTAATTAGAAATTAGTGAGTAATTGTTTGGTAATCTATCGTTTTCTAGGTGCGTAAAATCGGCCAAGGAAGGCTAGTACTAGATCTAAGTATATATAGTAATTAATAGTCTAGATTTAGTTAGTAATGTGAAAAAAAGTTGCCTCATTGTTAAGGCTTTAATTTATTGTAATAGATGTGTATATTATTATTTATGTCAAATATTATGTCATAAAAATGAATAATAAATCAAAAGCAATAGCTAAATGTAAATATGTGAGGTCAGAAATTAACTTTAAACAGCAGTGTTTGGAGCAAAATTTGCTATTTAAACAGCAGTTATCTGTGTAAATTAGAGTGGTTTCCCTTGAATCTTTAACTAAAATTTTACCAAAAAACTTAAACAAGTTGGCTGCTTAAGTAGATCTTGGCAGCATCTGATGAAAACATTACATTGCTACGCCTAATCTTTATAATATTATAATATAATAGATCTATATACTATATATTATATATTACTGAAAATTTTTATTATAATTTTTTTATTGTTCAAAAACATGTTAGTTAGGTTAGATTTGCCTGTTGTCCCTCCTTGGACATAGGCTGCTTACAAGAGCTTGCCAGGACTCCTGGGCTAATCTCTCCAACTGTCCCCAGGTGTATCCAATCTTCTTGGTGTCTTCTTCCAGGTCACATCTCCAGGTCTTTCTTGGTCTGCCTCTCCTCCTGCCCTGTGGATTCTAGGTGAGGGCCTGTCTTGTTATGCTGCATACAGGCTTCATGAATGTGTGGCCAATACATTTCCATTTTCTCTGGAGGATCTCTACTTGAACTGGCAGTTGAATTGTCCATTGCCATAGAACATCATTTCTGATGGTTTTAGGCCAGTGTATTCGCAGGATCTTTCTGAGGCATGCATTTATAAATGATTTTCTTCTTATTTATAGCAGTTATTCTCCATGTTTCAGCTCCATAGAGTAAAACAGGTTTTAATAGTGTGTTGAAGATCCGGATTTTTATTCCAAGGGTTAAATCTCCAGAACCCCAAACATTTTTTAGTTGGTTGAAGACTGCTCTTGCCTTGACCGTCCTTATTTTGACGTCTGCTTCTGTCCCACCCTGCTTATCAACAATATTTCCAAGGTAGGTAAATCTATCCACTTCTTCTAGGGTGCTGTGCGATGAAGGAATATCCAAACCAATGCGGGGACCGCCACCCGCGTGGTGCGCTAAGAGAATATCTCGTGGGCTAGAGGGAGAGCATTGTGCTATTCTTTTTTACCGTAGCGGAGCACATGTATAAGCTAGTTACATATATTTATATAATTTATATATATATATATATATATATATATATATATATATATATATATATATGTATATGTATATGTATATGTATATATATGTATATGTATATATATGTATATGTATATATATGTATATGTATATATATGTATATGTATATATATATGTATATATATATATACATATATATATAGTAGATCTAGTCTAGCTTCTAGATTTTCTAAACTTTTACTCTCAACTTTCTGTAGTAAAGAAAATAGATCTAATAGATAATCTAGACTAGTAGATTCTAAAAATCTAATAATAATTAATATTTCTTTACCTAATTATCTTAATATTAATATAACATAAAAGATTCTTTTCGTATTCTTGAAGTAACCTACAAACTGGCGCTCCAATAACTAGGATCCATTGTTTACATTTAAATAACTCAGTATGAATTAGTTTTAGATAACAAGGTCACATGTCTAAAAATATTTCTTTGGTAACGCATTGATGAAATCCTCTTTAAATTGTGCGTCAAGCTGCAGAAAAGCGTGGGACAGGTACGCTAGTATTATTTAAAAGTTAATAACCAGATCCATTGGTGAAATCTAAGTTAAGTATTGTAGAATCCATCTATATAAAGTAAAGTTTAGACTTGACTGTAGACCATAGTCAAGTAGACCTATACTAATTCTTAACGTTGGCTATGGTCTATAATTCATGGTGACTCACTATATTTCATTATTTTGTTTTGTTGTCATTAATTTTTCTGTATTTTAAAATTTCTTTCTTCTGTTAAATCAAAATAAACCTAATTTTTTTTATTGTTTTTGTTTAGGAAAGGTGTATTCTAAGATTGCTACTTGAATGAAGAGGCCCAGGCTGATATAATGAATTTTAAAGTCTTATTAATTGTTATCACTCTTAAGTTGATACCCTATACAATCGAACATGAAGGGCCTAAAAGTCTAGGAATTAATTCAGCAGATAAATTGGCAGCATTGTACAGTAACATAAACAATCCTGAGCAGATTCACTTAGCTTTGGGTGACACGTCAAATGATATTATTATTGTGTGGTCTTCAGTTGAAGAAGAGAAATTTTTTGTTGAGTTTGGGAATGACCCTAACCATTTAGAAAGGGTTTTAAGCAGATGTGAAAAAATGAGTGAACACAGTGAACAGGCTGCTAAATTTGTTTACAGAGCACAGCTAATTAACTTGAAGCCTGGGACCCGCTACACTTACCGCATCCTCAGTGAAAATTCAAAAATTAAATCTGACTTGTTTACCTTTGAAGTTGTAGGTAGTGACCCTAGCTCATCTAATTATTTCTTGGTAATGGCAGATTTGGGACTTCAAACTAAATCTCTTAGTTTTATTGTACATGAAGTGTTAAATCAGAAATATAATGCGGTTTTTCACATAGGAGACATTGCTTATAATTTGAACACAGAAGGAGGAAGTTTAGGAGATCAGTTTATGAAAAGAGTTGAAACATTTACAGCAAAAGTACCTTACATGACAACACCAGGTGACCATGAGAGATTTGATTCTTTTTATCATTATCGGTATAGGTAAGCTTTTGTTCTGTATAGTTAAACTAAACAATTTTTAAAAAAACATTTTTTAAACAATAAATACCTGAAAATTAAAATAACTTTTTGGAAACGGGTACAGTAGGCGTAGTTTATTTATTTTTAAAAATTGTCTTATTGGATTTTGAAAAATTCTCGTTAATTGTATTACATTTTTACATATTTAGTATACATTTATTTTTTTAAAGTTTTGTACCATTTTTTTTTTAGGTTTTCCATGCCAAATTCTCCTTGGCCAATGTCACTAGAAAGCCTTTGGTATAGTATAGACATTGGCTATACTCACTTCATCAGTATTAACACAGAGGCCATCCTGACCAATTCTCAAGAGAAATACAAACAGATTGAGTGGTTAAAAAGAGATTTAGAATCTGCTAACAAACAGCGCCAACTCCACCCATGGATTATTGTCATGGGCCATAAGCCAATGTACTGTACCAAATCTTTGATGGAGCAAGAATGTCATAAAGAACACTCTGCTATTAGAGAAGAGCTGGAAGACTTGTTTTTTGAGCAAGGTGTAGACCTTTATATTAGTGGACATAAACACTGCTATGAGAGATCATGGCCTATGTATTTAAGCAGAGTATTTCAGACTAACACCTTTAATCCTCAAGCACCACTCTATATTGTTATTGGAGCCATGGGATATGAATATATGGTAGATAAACAAATGTCTTCACCTTACTGGCTTGCTTTTGCTATGTCAAATAGTAAAAAAGAACTTTTTGCAAGACTGAAAGTGCTAAATGAAACACATCTTATTTGGTCAGTGCATGCTGGTGACACCAATGAAGAAGTTGACAATGTGTTAGTTATACAAAAGAAACATGGCTCATTTGGAAAGGCTGGGCCTGAAGCTTTTGAAAAAATTAAAACAAGAAGCAGTAATGCTGATCAGTTACCACCAGAGCCATTGAGAATCATAGATGAGACTTCTCAAAACTTTCAGTATAGAAGAGCTATTCTATTTACAACTGTTTTTTTTCTTTCCTTCATAACTTTTATATTTTTTAGAAATTCACGAGTAAGAAAAGTTTTGAGATTATAAAAAGAAGTTTTACTCTAATAATAGGTTATTTAATTATTTAAGATTTATAATAATAGTTTGTGTGTTACTAAATGCTACTGCCAATTTGCATACCATTAGGAAAAGCTGCCGATTTTTGCATTACAACTCTCAGAAAAATTGAGTAATTTCTGTTCTTACTTGAATTATTTTATTACCGCCAATTAATCATAATGTTTGAAAAATTGTTAAGTTCATTCCACAAATGCAATTCTTTTATGCATTAAATGTACACAATTTGTAAATATGTAATTAGGCTACAAATAGTTGAAATGGCCATGGGACAAATTCATGAATGAATGTGTTTTCAATTAATTCCATAAGTTATAATAGTAAAACTAACTGTAAGTATTAGCTGGTTTTCTGGGAATTTATTTTCTAGTAATTAAAACCAAAAGTGCCTTTTGAATTGTTATTTTTATGTATAATTAAAATAATTTTTTTTATATCAAGAAATTAACCCTGCTTTATGTCTATAGACAGGTAAAAATACTTTTTTTTACAACATTGAATATTTTATATCTTAAAGGATCTCACTTCACAAATTATCTTTATATTTAAAGACTATTTAGAATATTCTTCTCTCAGAAACTATTTTACTTCAGTTTTTTTAAAAACATAATGGTTCTAATTTATTATCTATTGATGTATAAAATAAGGTTAGGAACGTATGCAATTGAATCTGTTTATGCTTTATGTTTCTACACTGTTTCTTCTGTTGGATGTTATTGTTCACAAGTATTACAGTAAAACAAACAACAGGAATGTCAATGTAAATTTGATTTGAAATTTTTTTTAAATATGTGGGCCTATTTTATATAAATTATTTTGAGGTTGTGAATAATGTTTTAAAGGTTTCTATTAAACTTATTTTTGTATTTAAAAAATAGCAAATGATTTTTCATGAGTGTTTAACTCTTTTCATAAAATGGAAAGAATACAATAGACTAGCAATCTAAGAGCCTTTTGTATTTAAAAAAAGTTAAATATTTTAATAAAATAAAATCTTAATACACCATTAACTTTACGCATGAAAATACTTAATTAAAGGGGATTCAAAAGGTTAAAGGAGACTCAAAAGTGTGACGACCTACAGCTTTTTAAGCACAAAAATGTGATCTGGGGGACAAGCTTATGTCAGGGCATTCTTAAAACTTGGGAATATTTTCCAGAGAGAAGAATAGTAAGTTTTTAGTCCAATTCTAAAACAAAAATTCATAAACAATTTGATACAAATATGACACATACACTTAATACAGTACACAGCCGCTTACCCAACAGACAACTAAAAAAATGGACAGAAAGCTTCATGAAAAAAAACAACACTTGATAACCCACTGGTAGATTAAACAGACCATTTTCTTAAGACACAAAGTTTAGTTTTTAATGAAGAAAAGAAGAGATTCCAACTAATTTAGTTAACTTTTGTTTATTGTAGTTCAAATATTACGTGGTTATGACGAAATATAAAACATTAACTAATCCTATTGATAGAATAATACTTTAAAATTTTAATACTGTATTAAGTATAGATTTTTAAAAATGCCATTATATGAAAATGAAGGGGGGGGGGGGGGGGGGGAAGTAAATTTTAAGCTTAAAACTAAAAACACCATATGTTTACACTTGAGATCACAACACTCTTTCATTACCCCTTACCCAATAGGACAGTAGCCTAAACCTGAAGGGGTTTTACTGTAAACAGTTATTTGACATGATTTAATGACAACACATTTTACAGCCCTTAAGTAAACAAGAACACAGAAAAATAAGTCAATGAATTTAATACAAAGAATACAACAGGTTGACTTGAGACATTTAAACCTCATCGTGAGTCATTTAGTAATTTGTTTAAAAAATGTGACCCTCAAATATTGCACTTAACAGATACAAATATTTAAGAATGAATATTTGTTTGAATAAGTGATAAAACTTATCTTTCAATCTAATCAAATGTAACTTGTATAAACTTAGTTATTTTATAAATCATGATTATATTGAGTATTCTTGTCTATTTTATAAACAGATTTTCTTGTACATTCTGTTAGAAATTGGCCTAAGTAATCCTGATTAAGACAATTGGAGTACAGTTATTATTTATACAAAACTAGCCTTTAACTTTAAACATCATCAATCAACAAAAACCACTAGTGTTATCTGGAAATATCAAAGTAGAAAATTAAATTCAAAGAATGAAAAATTCTGACACATTTAGGGACTAGTATTAATAGAAACCCATATAAAATAACATTAACACTACAGCCAGTATCCAACAGTGCTATTTACATCACCATTAAATATTTTAAAATTTGGCTTTAAAAATGTGTTTTATCTAAATAAATAAAATAGTATAAATACTTTGGTATGCAATGCTGCTTGTAATATTTTTTCTGTATGTAAATAAAAATTTCAGCAGTTTTCCTCTTTTAAGAAAAAAACCTAATGGTTTTTTAAATTAGCCTTACTGAAAAAATTAGCAATCACTTCAAAAACTATTCTTTCACTAATTAGTTGAATAATATGTTTATTTGTTGTTTTAAAATGGCTACTTAATAAGCCTTCATATGCTAAATACATAACTGTAAATAAAAAAATGTAGCACCTGAATGATATTAGTAAATCATGTTTAAAATATCTTTTTAATGTTAATTTTTCATACGTTTTTATAATAGCTTAATTAAATTCACTAATATTAGAAAATAAAGACCAGCTTTTAAAAATCTTAAATTCTTTAAAACTAAAATGGATGAAACACACATATAAACATGAGATCATGGGTACACAAATATATATATATTTATAAATGAGTCATTTTAAAAATAAACTGCTATGGCATTTTAGAAAAAATTCAGTAGCTTGCTTTGAGCTTTTAAACACAAGTAGTTTATAACAAAGTTAAAGCTTATTCTTATTCATTTGCTCATTTAAATTTTGATTTAATGCTCCTCCTCTTTTAAACCAAGACAGCTACTTTTACTATTTGTTAGTAAAAAGCAAACCAAGTTTAACATGGGTAAAAAAGGAAAGCAGTTAAATAAAATTAAAAGATCCATACATACACAGTGATTAACATGTCTATAAAAGCTAAGTTTAAACTAACAGTAACTTATTAACTCATAGTTATCATGCTAAATGTAAAATTGTCATGCTAAATGTAAATTTCTTAATTACAACATGATATGCAATATAAATTTTCTCGTTAAAAGAAAGCAACTTGAACAATGATGGCACCAATTTTGATATGGATCACTGAATCCTAACAACAATAAATCAAAGATGCTAGAAACAGCACAAAACAAAGATTTGTGTTTTTAGAAGGTGTACAGCCAGTTTACAACATAGAAAAACAGCAGAAAAATACCTTTACATTAAAATAAAACCATTTTCTATTAATTATTAAAATGTTCATATTAAAAAAATAATACAATACATACAACTTTTAACTAAGATAAATTTAATGATACCAATCAAAAGTTTTATGAAAAACAACTACTTTAAAAATAATTTTCTATTATTTATCATGTAAATAAATGAATGTTATTTATAATAATGCCAGTAAGTAAAAAATACTTAAAATACAACAGTATCAGAAATGTTTTTGGCATTGGGTAACAAAACAAATATGACATAGTGTTTAAGTTTTTTTTAAATGATGGTGAATCTTGGCTTTAGATTTTCTAATGTTTGCAACTTGTGTCATGAAAATACTGATATAAATTAAGAGTTTTTTTGTGATTTTTAAAATGTTAATATATTTTTAAAAATGTATTTAAAAAAAATGGTTATATGTTGATTAGTTTGATATCAACCAACAATATCCAACCAATACATAATCACAGTATTAAAATAAAATTGTAGAAAATAACCAATACAACCTTTTAAATTTAAAGATTTGAAATTAGAAACCTATACACATAGCTAAACAACATCAAGAAAATTCAACTAAAAAAAATGGAATGGAATTCTATAAACATAACAGGATAGAACAGAGCAAATAAAAACAGCAGCAAAATCCACATAAACATAAAATAAAGCCAAGACTAGAATGCTTAGACAATAAATAAAAATTATTTACAAGATATGCCTCGTTGTTTAACAACTGTACATAATTATCAAACACATTTTTTTTAATCGTCATAGTTTCAATGCATTTGGTATAATACATAATATCAATACTTTGGCTGATCCGATTTTTTTACATATCTATAATTGTTTAAAAGCAGTGCTAATACTGCTGTCATTCCAGTCTCAAGTAGTAGAAAATAGTTGAGCACTTATAGTTTTAAAAACATTTTTTCATTTCCATTTACTTCAATCTCACAACAAAAAATTGGACCCTTGGATTTTAGTTCTCAGCTTATAGTAAAAACAATGACCGTAAAACAAAAATTCAGTTTTAATTATTCTTTTTAAAACTTGGGGCACACATATAATAAAAGAATAAATACATTTACAAGATTATTTTCCCCTTAGAACAAGTAATTAAAAAATTCTAACCATGAGCAATATTATCACATACAAAACTACCTCTAATTAGGCATCATACTAAATTATAGCATGCAAAAAAAAAGTTTTAAAATGGGTGAAAAGGATACAATTAAAAGAAAGAACAGTTTAAAAATTTATAAATTAAGTCAGTTAACTGGCACCAAAAGAAATGACCTGTTAACAATAATGTTGGCTTGCCATATAAAAAAAAATGAGAAAAGAAAATGGACTTTTGCCACAGTACCTGCTCTACCCAAACATGGTGCTGGCAAATGTCATAATTTATCATTTTAATCACATAAAATTGAGCAACTTAAGAATTAATGAGATCTGTTAGTAAATGCATTACTTTAACTAATCCACCACTACATAATGCTATTCACATATACATGTTTACATTTTATGTATTAGGGTAAAAAAAAAGTTTTCTGATTTTCTTGTGAAATTCTAGCAGTCATTTTTTTCTTTGTGTTGGATAATTACATCAAACACATTTTTAGACGATTGTCAAAGTAGTGACCCTATAGGGCAACAGAAAAATAGAATGAATAAAAAATAATAAATACTGCACTATATGGCAGTGAATGAGTGGTTTTTAAAGAAAATCAGAATAACTGTTAAAATTTTCAAAATTTGCTGCAAAGTTGTAGAAGAATAAGGACGTAATAAGTAACCATAAGCTTCTGTAAAATATAGCTACTGTTTACAATAGGGACATTTAGTTAATTTTAAAAAATGTAACTTAATATTTTTTTTGGCAGTGAAAAAGTTTAAAAACTGATATATTAGTGTAAAATTTCAACGTAATTGTGTTTTAACAAGTACAGCTCTCAAATGAAACATGACTGAACACATCTGTTAAAAGCAGGTAAAAAAAAGGTGTCAAAAATATTTAAATGTTAAGATAACTCGCTTGCTTTGTATCCTTTCCATTTGTCCTGGATTGGAAATGCGTGAAGTTTGAGCCGTTGTGTTGAGTGCTAATTCTTGACATAGTTTGGGAGAAATATGGAACCCTCCCCTGACAATACTGAGGTGGATTATAACTAGAGGATGAATGCTGCATTTGACTGCTGGGCGAAGGTGGGAAGTTGTGGGAAGATTTGATGCTGGTGAATGTTCCCTTCTTGACAGTTGTATCACCCAAACTTAAGTACTGTGGAGAAGACTGACATGAATCAGAACCATTTATTTCATAAGTGACTTTTTGAGCTACTGGTCCATTCACAGCAACTACACCATACTCACTAGCATCATACGGCACCTCCTGTTTTAAATCCAAGTCTAAATTACTTAGCCCAAAAGTAGGTTGAGATGGTGGTAGACACAGGTCAGATTTGTAATTGTAAATCTGAGGGGTGTATGGCAGTGAAGACTCGTCTCCCGAGCCAGAGGCTTCAGTATCAATACTGTTGTCTCCCCTTAACAGCCTCTTACACTTCTGCTTTCCATTTCCCCAGTTCTCCATTGGAATGTCCTTTCCTTCAGCACTAGCAGCAAGAGCTTCTAGATATTCAGCCTGCATCTGTATCTGCTCTAGTGTCATTTCCTTTGGAGAGTCTCCCAGTGACATTCTTGAATCATCATCTTCATCTGTGACATCATCTTTGACTTCAGATTTAGGTTTGTGGTCCACAACAGGGAATACAACCTCAGATTCATCCAGTGTTGGCAGGTCTCCGTTGAGATGATCTCGCAACTTCTTTAAAGCTAAATAAAAGGGCACCTTATCTGCAGCCCTTGGTAGCTGGGCACATCTGGCACTTGATGATGGCATAACAAACAGAATCTGTAGGAAACAATCAGTTTTTTTTTCTCAAATAAAGTTTTAACTTCTAAATTTAAAATTTTAGATAAAGAAACTTTAAAAAATGAAATATGTTAAAAATCAAAAGCCTAGAAGTTTTTGGCTATTTCTATGTCCCCTCATTGCTTAAATATGTACAGAACAAAAAACATACAGAATGAAAAACGAAAAACTCTTTTTTGAAAAACAGTAAAAGAAAAATATCTGTACTGGCCAGTCTACCAGTCTATTGGCACATATACAAATGAAAATAAACCGGGAGTGATCTCCCCTAAACTTTCTCGAATATTCTTATAAAAAATAACAGGGGATGGGAACTCGGGCTATAGACATGATTTTTAATCCATTTTAAATACTTAAAGTTTTAAAAATAGAATAAAATCTCGTAGACAATTAATTGCACACCAAGTGAACGCCTTATAAAAAAGCGCATAATAGTGCGCAATATTATTAGTACTTTTAAAATTTACATTAGTTTTTTGAGAAATCGGAAGTAGCGTAAAGTACTACTTCCAGTCAACGGAAATTACTCAAAATTTAACAGAAGGTAGAGAATCAGATCTTTTACTTACATGTGAAATTTCATTTATCTATCTGAAATAGTACTCAAGTTATAGGCTTTTGAAAAATTCAAAGTAGGAAAAGTACCACTTCCGGTTATCGGAAATCGCTCAAAAGTTGATACGGATCTACGATTTTGATAAAATACTTATATATAAAATTTCATTAACCTAGCTGTAACGGTACTCAAGTTATCGTGTTTACACACGGACAGACAGACACACAGACACACAGACAGACACACAGACATACGGACAAGATTGCAAAATTATGTTTTTCCGTATCAGTGAGGTGTAAAACGTCGAGATTTGTAAAAATCTCGATTTTTTTTTTTGCACGATTACAATACTTTCTCTATACTTCGTATATACGAGAAAGTAAAAATTAGCCCAAATAAGAAAATATAAGTTTAAATATTTCATTATGTTTTCAAAATACTTACAGTATCAGTACCCTCTACTTTTTCTGGCTGTTTTCCAATATTGAAATTTTTGTTGCCACTGAATACTTCATAAATTCCTAACAACAAAATAAAGAAGAAAAATTGACTAAACTAAAAAGATAGAGCATTACAAAGACTGCATTTTCTTTTTTACATAAATCAATAGTTTATAGTTTCAAAAATTACCTTTTCCATTAAATACAGCAATTTTAGGCCTATACAATGCAATCTTTTTCCTCAAGATATCTGCTCCATCTCTAATTTCTTGTCTACAGATAAAAACACAACATTGATCAGCTAACTTAAAAATAATAAAATTCCAAAAAATATATTTTTCATAAACCAAAGTTTCTAATGCATACAACAAAGCTGAACATTTTGCATATTCACTGCACACTAATATAGAGACAAAAAGTATAAGAACAATGATCAAATCCATACTTTTTTAAGTCTGCGCTTCCTCTGGTTGTCCTTGCACATATATTTGTAAAGCCTATACCATATGTAAGAAGCTTATAGTCATCATATGCATTCATTGGTTCAGGAATCAACCCAGACAGATACAAACATTTCCCTGAAAACAAATGCCCCAAGATAAAATGGTAATTAATGATATCCTTACTAAACATATAGAATTGAGGTAGATATAAAATGTAGAAATGTTTCATCAAACAAATATATATTAGAGATGATTTCTAGTTAGTAATTAGCATAGAATGATGATGGCCTACGGAAAAAGGGAAATTTTAATGCTCATTCTTAATCATGGACAGAAGAACCTTTTTAAAAATGTTTTATGATGAAGTTTAGAATTTTTTTTTACCTAACTAGGGAAGCTTTTCACATAAACTGGCTTTTTTAATGTCTCAATAAAATATGGAGAATAAGACTATCTTTTTAGACTACACTATTGATTCTTAAGCCCTGGTCACAGAAACAGGTGCATTCTATTTGCCTTATTAGCCATCAGGTTTCAAAGGGTTACTTTTTTAATCAGTATACAATGAAAAGACAAAATCAATGATGATAGAAAAAGATGTGCTTTCCATTGTATGTTTATGATAAAACGAACAACCTTTTATTATGTAAATAATTTTCTACATGAGCATGATTTAAAATGTAAAAGTATGCAGATAACACCCCAAAAAAGAAACAGTACATATTTTTGTTTAGTTACTTTAGAATGATTCAAGATACAGATTTTTTTTACTGCACTTACAAAAGTGATTTCCAGGTCCAGCATAATGATGCCCCACATATGCAGCAAATAGCCCTGGGTTAATGCCAATCTAGAAAGTAAATATTACAATATAAAACTCTTCAAATTTAGGAAAAACAACAAGAAAACAAAATAATTTCAAAGGAAACAATGCCAATTACAATTTTTAAATGGACTTTCCTTTACTGCTTTTAAGATGAAGACCTAACTAAGGTCACAGCTGTAACAACAGCATCACATTCTTAAAAATTGGTCGTATAAAATAATGAATTAAAATTAAATGTTTGAAATGTATAAATTTATAATTAATATTTTAAGTTATCCACATAAATCCCTTGCTAAACGTAATTTCCTGCTGACCTCTACTAAAATTATAATTTATCCTATTGCCATTCTACAATTTTTAAGTTTTTAAAGATTTCTTATATGTTAAACAAATAAAACATACAATGAGAATATCCAGGTTTGGAGCTATATGATCAGGTAACAATTTTAGTAAGACTTCCTCTTCTGGCATGCCATTAAATCTATCCCTCTTCTTTTTAACTACATTTAGGTGATCTGTCATTGATTCTTGCTTGACTTTCTTTTCCCCTGATTTGCCATCAGCTTCACCACTGCTTAATACAAAGATTTCATTCAACATAAATGTACAGTACAGAAAACAAATCTAAGGGTTCAAATATTATAATTGTATTTTAAAATATTATCCAAGATAAGCTGCTTTTTTTAAAAATCAAAATCACTACATTAAAAGCATTAAAAGTTGACCTCTGTAAATGTGCTTACTTTTCATCTTTTATTTTTTTAGGTCGACCTCTTTTCTTAGGTTCTTTGGGTATTGAAAGTGGTGGGCCACTTGATGACTGTGAATAATTATCCTCTTCAGTTTCAATCTTGATTTGAGATGCTTGTATATCAGCATTAAAGCTATAAAAAATATTTTCAATATATTTCATCATACACTATGACATAAAAAAAGAAGTAAAATCTTATAGAGAATTTTTCAGACCAAAGTTTAATTTTTTTAAATTATGTTTTTCTTACTATGAAGAGACTGCTAAGTGATTACTGTTATTCCAGTGATAATCTTGATATTCTGTACTTGGATCCCAGGGTTCTTGTTTCATTGGATTCATTTTACTCCTAATTGTAAAATAATATTTAAAAATAAATAAATGAGCCTATCAATGAAAAAATAGATTATGGCTGCCTGATTAACTTCCTGATTCTACCAGTAAATGTAATAATCAGCTTGGGGGGGGGGGGGGGGGGGGGAAGAGAGAGTTGTGGGCTGTAGACTAAATTCTGTTTCTACTAAGTTCTATTTTTAGTAGCCTGTATTAAAGTTTTTTTGTTAGATGTTGAATAAATGTCCATTCATAATGTATAGGAATAGCATTTACTCTTAGCTGTATTTTTTGGCCTAGAGAAAATAAATATCTTGTCAAAATTAAATATTACAGTATTTTTAAGTATTATTGCGTAATTCTTGATGCCTATTTTTAAGCTCATAACCCAAACTTAATATGACTGTCCTATGTTCTCCATAGTCACTACATTAAAATAAATAATAGAGATTTGATGAGACTGGTAGATTTAGTGTTTTCATTCATTCTAGTGGTCTTCCAGGTGAAACTAATGCAGGCCCAATAATTGTTACTTGTTAGGGTCAAAAGTAATTTCTGTGTGGCTAGACATGCTAGTAATTATATCAACAGCAAATCTGGTAGGTGCCTTTACCTGTTTAACATTTAGTGAGAACTGCTACTAGATCTAGATCAATAACTAAAGTAAGCAAGGCCAAGTGAGGCTGATAAGCAGCTTAGACTTACCAATAATCTTAATGTATCTCTTTTACTCTAGATTTAGAATAAGTTGAGCAAATTGAGCTGTTAATTTTCAATTATAAACTTTGGTTTGCAGAACTACTACAATTCTAACAGTAGTCTTACAGGATGAGCCCCTGTTCTTTTATACAGTAATGTAGACTTGCCTAGACTTGTTAGTTGTACAATGTGAGTGTAGATTTATATCTGTAATCTGTATGATTACTCAGAAATAGAACTACAGATTCCATAGAATTTGAAATACAGTTTCAGTCAGAACTGGACTAGATTTCTAAATCTAGATCTAGAGTAGATCTTCTACTTCTAGTGATGATGATAGTTGATAGGCCAAAGCCAAAGGAAGGTAAAGTCAACTCCCAGACTACTCACTCTCAATGACACTACGTAGAGAGCTAGATCTAGATCTGAGTTGGATAATGAGTAGACCTATAAGTCTGTTTAAGAGTAGGTTGAAGTCAGTTTGTTTAAGACTTTGAGTGAAAATAATATTCCTCTTTGAACTCTTTGAAAAAAAAAAACAGGAGCAAGCAAGCTTCAACTTCACGCCACCTCTCTAACATAAAATTAGAATCTAGATCTAGAATCTAATACTTAGACAATAAATACAATTGAGTGAGATGTCTAACAAATGCATGACTAGTTTCAACTTAAAACTTGATTTAGGTAAATTTACAATTAAATTTAGATCTAGTTTCGACAATACAATTCAGAATATCGATATTTTTCTATCACAATTCATCTACTAGACTCTCTTTGTGCAGTGTTTATCATTTTTGAACTACTTCCTTTCAATTCTGTTAAATAAGCGGCTATTGGTAGATAGCTTTTTAACAAGCCAATCAACAAACATTTCATATTTTAAGGGCATCTCTTGCAAGTTTGCAAGTTTTAGTTTTTTATTCAATGCCGACGAAAAAATTGAAAAATTGATGCTTTCGTTATATAGTCCGTTATTATAGATCTCCATACGCGTTATAATATAGTCTAGTTTTCCAAGCTGAAAATCAAACAAAACTTTTAAAATTAATCAATAATAAAACATCAATGGCGAAGATGAATCCAATACTCAAGTGTATGAATTATATGCATGCATGGGTAGATAGGGGCTGGGAGAGCCAAATAACAGTATGGTCAACGATTCAAACTAAACATCTGATCAGAAAACGACCTTATCATTTTCCAATGCTAGGAATTCATTAAAGCCACTTGAACATCTCCCGACAACAGAAGAAACTGAAACAATCAAATCTAGTATACTATATTCAACTATATTGCCATTACCAAAAAGCGAAGACGATCCATTATCATTAGTGCTCATTTAAATTTAGGGGTCGTCCATAAATGGCGTCACACTCGTAGGTGGGGGGGGGGGGGGTGTCCGTAATTTTGTGACGGTTTGTGATGAGGGGGAGGGGGTATTAAACTATTTTTTCTTATATTGTACGAATCACCATTATAGATTGCGAAGTGAATTTAATAAAGTAATACCAATTTTATGATATTCACCCATCCCAAATACTCCACTGCCTACGCCCCTGATTACAACATTTGTTAACATATAATTATAAAGTTAAACCGCTTCCGAAAGATCAGCTAGTCAGAGTTTCTTCCAGGCAACTCTTCGGGAAAATTCTACCGCCCCCCCCCCCCCCCCCGAACGAAATGAAATTTATATAATTTATATAGAAAATATATATACTTTTAACAGTGTCCGCCCCCCCCCCCCCCGAAGATAGTCTACCGCCCCCCCCCCGAAAATTTCAAGTGCCCCCCCCCCCCCCCCCGGAGAAAAAAGTCTGGATGAAACACTGCAGCTAGTATATACACTAAACACCATTACTTGGTCAGTCCTATGCGCGTTTTAAGAAGGGACTTCCGCACGTAATAACACATCATAAGATTTATACATCTATTAGTATTAGATCTAGATGTAGGCTATTTGTACCAGCATCATACATAATGTCTCGGCACATAGCACAGATCCGACTATCTCTAAGGTCCTTAACACTTATCAAAAGGTATTAAGTTTTACAGATTTTTAATAGTTGTAGATTAGAAACAGGGCTTAAACAATTTAATTATTAAATCATTGCTAATTATGAATTTGAGGTAAGGAATGGTTTTGCAGCATGACCAATGAAGAAAAGTGTCAATGTCACTGTTAGCAAACTCTATCGCTAATCAAGGATTGAACAGACGGACAATACAAACAATGGGATTGTGCGATAAGGATTTGACGAGCGGGGGGAGAATTTCATTCACGTAACAAAACTCTCAGCCGCAAAATGAGCTTTTTAAGATCCTATTGGATCAGACAAAATTCTTCTTTAGCCTCCCCTCCCCTCCTAATGTCTTTTCCTCTTTGTTTCTTTTCATTACGCTATATGATCTGTAACATGCCGCTTTTGTCGTTATATGAGTCAACTATTGGAATTCAGAATTTAAGTCTCTGATTGTAAGTGTATCAAGGATATAGTATAACTATAATGTGGACGGTTGGATGGCAAGGTTTTAAAATAATTGACGATCAAGCTGGGTACCAGGCGGTAGGACGACGTCCCGCGTCTAGTGGGTGGGGAAGGAAAGCCCGGTGAGAGCCCACGGAAGTAGCGACCGATGTGTGGGAAACTCTGTCGGGGTTTGCCACACTGAGGCCTGCCTGGCTAATGGAAGTGAACCTTCTGAGCCGGTTCCCGTATAAGGAAGGAAGGAAGTACTACTTAGCAAGAGGGGTTTTAAGTTTAAGGCAACCGTATAATGTATTTGCTTACGAATAATTGAATTAGGAAAAGTTATACATAAAACTTCACACATAATTACTTTATATATACAGTTTGAATCGTGTGATTAAAAAAAAATTACAATACAGAAACAAATACAACTGATGTGGCACCTCTATTTAAATTTACTTATGAGCAAACTGAACTGCGTAGTGGTGGGGAAATTTTGACAAGGTCAACAACGTCATCACGATGAAGTAGTAGTATTCTTACAGTTTGGGCGATAGTGATTACGATTACAAATTATATAAAACAGTTACAACCCCCCTCCCCCATGGGCCCCTCTGTAAAAAAAATATTGTCATAATACCACTGCTACTTATTTAAATCTATTTCTGTAATATATATTTGTGTAATACATATTTGTGTAATATATATTTGTGTAATAGAACAGTCATCTAAAAACTGACGCTATGTTCACTCTGAGTTGGTTATCTTCCCCCCCCCCCCCACACACACCTCACCACCACAATTGTGTAGAGCGACATTAATGTCACACCTAGGTATACACTGGGTTGGATAATTGACCTAAAGTGACCGGACAGTGGTGAATAAAGTTGAACCCACCTCCACCCCCAACCCACCCCGAACTGATCTGTTAAGTACATGTAGAAAAACGTGTAATAATGTACCAAAGTACCATGCCGCCAGAAAATTAGCTTTTTAAACGTAAAACTGTGAATATTGTTTTTGCAATTACCATTAAAAAGGTGTGTGATCAATACAGTGATCTTACCCATACCTATCTCTATGTTAAAAAATGATCTTTAAAGAACACAAAGTAGCACTATAAGACCGATAATTAGTTAAAAGTAGGCTGTTATTCCGAATGTTTTTCTATGGTATCGAAAAGCGTGGTTTTATACCAACTCTGATTTTAAAAACTTTCATTATGCTGTAATACTTTAGCATTTTGGATGACGATATATTAAATTCTGAGGACTAGTTCCAAAAGCAAATTTGTTAAGCAAGTTACGAGGATGATAGTGGGCCAAAAAAATTCCGGAATTCCTTCCTGGATTTCACGGAAAAGCCAAAAAACCTCGAAAAAAATGCAGTTTTTGGCCCATATCTCGGCAACCAGAACACTTAGCGACTTGAAACATTTACCAATCGATTCCTGCCATAATTTAGAACAATATTGCCGAAGAAAGTTTTTAAAAATATTCTTTCGTTCGGTCACAAAAAACTTTTTAAACTTACATTATACATAATACACTACAGTACTATATAGCAATTTGGACCGAATTAGTAGGCATGTTTATCCAACCACACCACACGCGTCATCACGTTCAATAGCTGCGCCATCATGTTCATAAGGCGCGCAATGGTTTTTAGTCATATAACTCTACTGTTTTTAAAAAATGTGAAAAAATGATTAGGCCTAGCGAAACAAAACCTTGTAATTGTAACTCCCTATCACTCTCATATAAATTATAAATAAATTAATAGGGTACAAAAATAAGGAAATTGCGCTTAAATTGTCACTAGACTTTTTAATTAACTTGTTTTTATTTCTTCAGAGTGCTACTTTCAATGTATTGTACATCATAGCGAAGTAATGACATACAGCTAGTAATTATATATATATATATATATATATATATATATATATATATATATATATATATATATATATATATAATACACGTATATAGAACGTGTTAAAAAAATTCGGCGCCTTTTTTTGCTCTTTTCGCTCCCCCTACAACGAAAACCTGGATACGCCTCTGGTACCACTGTTAGGGCATGACTGACCGCGCTGTAGGGTATGTTCTACGCATTAGTATATAGATACAACTCATCAGTACTATTCAATTCTTATATTATTCAAAATGCAATATTTGTGAACGACTACAATACTTTTTTACACTCTGTAGACAAGAAAGTAAAATGTCATTTTTACTTTCTCGTATGGAAAGTATTGTAATCGTGCAAAACATTACATAATTTTGAAATCTTGTTCGCGCGCGCGCGCGTGTCTGTAAACACGATAACTTGAGTACCGTTACAGCTAGGTTGATGAAATTTCATATATAAGTATAATATCAGTTGTAGATCCTTATCAACTTTTCGGCGATTTCCGATAACCGGAAGTGAAACTTTTTCTACTTTGAATTTTTCAAAAGCCTATAACCTGAGTACTATTTCAGATAGATAAATGAAATTTCACTTGTAAGTAAAAAATCTAATTCTCTGCCTTCTTTCAAATTTTTAGTAATTTCCGTTCACCGGAAGTATTAATTTACGCCATTTCCGGTTTCTAAAAAAACGCATGTGAATTTATAAAGTACTTATAATATTCCCCACTATTATACACGTTGCCTATCCGACAATTTTAGGGCAGAAAAAGAAGCTTTAGAACATGCAGCAAACCTCCTGTCAGAACACCCTGAATCACCGAATAGTCAGATTGTATTTCTTACAGATGCCAAATCAGTCCTGCAATCCCTACAAAATCCAGAGTCCTATATTCAAACACTTATGACAGCACTAGAGAGGCTAAAAAATACCTGCAGCAGAATTGTGCTGCAGTGGATCCCGGGCCACTGCCAGATCCAGGGTAACGAGATCGCAGACCAGCTGGCAAAAATTGGGGGAAAGAAACCACAACCGGAAATTTCGCTACACCCAAAAGAAATAAAAAGAATAATAAAAAACAAACAAACGCAAATGTGGTCTGTCACACACCCTCACTACATTAAAGACGACGGCTATTATAATTTAACACGAAAACAACAATACATAATCTTTCGTCTTAGAACAGGCCACAACAGACTAAATCAACACATGCACAGAAAACTGAAGGTTGGGTGTAGCGAAATGTGCCCTTGTGGCAAGGCCCCGGAAAACACGGAGCACGTACTCCAGGAATGTACTTTGTAAAGCCAAGCACGAGTCAGACACTGGCCCCAGCCCACCCCACTCAGGGAAAAATTATATGGGGCACCTGACAAACTGGAGACCACAGTCCGGTTTGTCCACGAAGTTGGACTTGTCTGAATCCTCCACCATATTCACAATTAAGAACGAAGAAGAAGAAGAAGATACACGTTTTATTTGGCGTTAACTTGGTGCGCAGTTCTTTTTCTACGGATTCTATTCTATTTTAAAAGGTTTAAGTAATTAAAAATGGATTAAAAATCATGTCTATATCCCGAGTTGCCATCCTCCGTAGTTTTATACATTTATAGAAGAATATTCGAGAAAGTTTAGGGGAGATCACTCGTGGTTTTTTTTATTTTTTATTATTATAAATTTTTAATATTCTAAATGGAGTTTATAAAACTGTTGATAAAATTATTTGAAAATTTAAAATAACGAGCCGACCCGCGGCTTATCATGCGCCGCTATTTAGTTGTTTTATTTTCCTAGTTAAGGACGATAACACCCCCCCCCCGGTTAAAGCAGCCTCCTCTTAGTTACCTCCCCTAAGTTTAAAATAGTTTCAAACTAAATTATCTGCCCCTAATAGCCGTCACTAAACCCGGCTCTACGATTGTAAATATTTAGCGTGAACCACTGCTCACCAGACCATGTGGGGGTGGGTGTGATAGCGTTATCCTAGGAGGCGCGCTTACAGCTTGGTGTTTTATATTGTCTCCAAGAAGAGAATTATATATATAGCCTATATAGATTATTTAGATAGCGTATTTTTTAATTCTTGAAATGTTATGCCTCATTCTGATACTTAAATGGGTTAGAAAACAAATTGAAAGTTTAAGGGGGGGGGCATGCACATCGAAAGTTTTAGGGGGGGGGGGGTGTGTGCAAATCGAAAGTTTGTCGTTTGTCCCCGGGCGCCGGGAAGGGTCGCTAAGCCTCTGCTTGTAGATCTATATTTTTGTACACATGGCATAATATGCATAATACTTGGCCGATGGAGATAAAATTTGGTATACGATGTCAGGACACGTACTAGATCTACATCATTTTCTATGCAAGGGAAAATTTGATGGACAAAACCCTTGTGTCGTGTCGGAAAGGGATATAGATCTACTCTGTGTTGACAGCTATTAACAACCATGAAGTTGTCTAAGGGAGACAATACAATACGGACAAAGGTTCTCTCTCCTCCTCCCCCCCCCCCCCCCCCCCCCAATGGTAGCTGGAAACATATTTAACATAACCAGGTCCGAATAGCCTAACTTGTTTAGTAAACGAATATCTAAACTAGATGGCTTATGACGTCATGTGAACCGGGATTTCGAATAGCTTTACGACTTTAACTATACGAATCCGGGTCCAAATAGCTTATACATTGTTAAAACCTGGCAAGAAAGTCCGCAAACTTTGACCTTATTTCTTAGAAGCTTGCCAATAAGTAAGCAGAACTGCTTAGTCATTAAAATCTTATCCTGCTATATCATTATTTAGATATCTAGACCTAGTTCTAAATCCGGCTTGTGTCCAGCCTTGTCAATATATAATAAAACCAAGGTACTTGTTCTCTCTTGAATTCATTTTCACTGTGATTAATGCTGGTTTAGATTGGGTAATTTTATTCTCTATTAATTTTGTTTCCATTATAATTCTGATTATTCATTATTCATAAAAATTAAAATTATTAGTTTAGCCATTAATAAATATTATAAAAATAATATTTAATAATCATTAAGAAAAGACATAAATTTCTATTATAAATTAAATTATTTGTTGAACAAACAATCTCAAAGCTAACAACAAGTTGTTAGCTTTGAGTAACAGTTCTAGGGGTAGGCCCATAGTAATACATAGTAATACGTTAATTACGCAGCCATACTAAATACTAGAGTAGTAGAGTAGATATAGAATCTAGATTAATTACTATTAATTAGTTAGATCTAGATAAGAAGATTCTAGATTAGTAGATTTAGATCTATCTAGACGTGGCCCATATGTTCAAAATATGTTGCCATATGACACACTTACTTACACTTTGTGAGTCTTACAGTGCAATTACATGACTACAGTTACATTACAGCAGCACTAACATACATTCTGTGCGATGAGTTACAACCAATCTATTCAATCTTACACTATCAGTAGTATCAGTACCATGACTAACATCATTGTCATAGCTTAGAAGAAGAATAGTTATAGACCTACTTTAAAAAAAGTGAAGTAGCCTACTATTAGTTAGATCTAGTACTAGTACCATAGCCCCAGAGGCGTAGCAAGGGGGGGGGGTGCAGACCGCACAGGGTGACACCATTAGGGGGGTGACACCAAGGCAAAACATAGTAAAATATATAGAGAAAAATTTGAGGGGGGAGTGCAAATCGAAAATTGAAAGTTTGTCCCCAGGAAGAGTTGCTACACCTCTGAGGGGGTGACACCATTAAGTGCCGCACTGGGTGACACCTGACCTCGCTACGCCACTGCATAGCCCTACTCCTTTTGAACCTGACAGCAGAGTTTCTTCTTCTATAGCATAAGCTATGATGGTTAACCTAACAAAAATACAAAGCCATCATTCTTTATTAATATCTAATCATACACAAGTTAATAACAATGTTGAATCTTCTCTACAGAAATTTGGTGACCTCTAAGTTATTGTATATCAGAATGCCATCCAGACTTGGTTATTGGGCCATTAGAGGGGTATGTTTTAGTTACATGATAATTTAACAGGTTTTTATTTAAAAACATATAGGGTTAGATAGAGGGTAATGTGGGGTTGACGATGGTTTTTTTTTTCAACATATATTGCTGCCGAAATACATTTTAAAAATTCCTTTATTTCAGCTTGCACAGCCTATTCGCCTTCTTCTCACTTACGTTGGTGAAGATTTTAATGATGATCGTTATGTGCAAGGAGATGGTAAATCAAGTCTTATTTTTTTAAACATTACTAACTAACAATGCAGCTTTCCATTTGTATTACCTTTGAACTTATAACTAAGCTTTTATGGTTTGTTTTGTTTTTTTGCAGAATATTTACTTTTATAATAGAGTAAATTTAATTTTCCCATTTCATCTGTAAATTTGCAGGTCCAACATTCAGCAGAGATGAATGGATGAAAGTTAAGAACACCCTTGGGTTAGATTTTCCTAATGTAAGCAGCTGCATGCAATAATATTGCATTTTTCTAGTTAAAAGTAATGTATCCAAATGAAGAGTCATTTTCCAAAATTTGTTGAGTGACAAAAATTAAAATAATTAAACTGTCTTCCTCATTAGGATAAGCTAAAGGTTTTTACAAAAAAAATTGTGACAATGTCTTTGGAAGTCTTGTAAATATTGACAAATTCAAAAGTGCTCCAATAAATTAAGAATGACTTGTATAAACCAAAGTATAATTATTGTCAGAAAAATATTATAAGCTCTATTTAAAGTATTGATTCTCAAGGAAGAGATAAAAGGTTTAATTTTAGATAAACGAAGAACAATATAAGTTTAACAGAATTTATTTAAGATAGAGAGCATATCTTTTCAAACTTCATTTGTCTGTTTGGTAATTGTTGTTAATGGTATACTGGTGTACTGAATGGGTACTAGAGTATGTGTGTTGTGGAATGTTTATATCAATAGAAGATTTTGAATGTGATGAGGCATGTAAGGATGTGACGTCGGAGAGTATGATTTTTTTGTTAGGGGAAGTTGAAATTAGTCTTCGTCTTGTTGTGTTAGTGGATATGTTTTATGTAACTGTAATTAACCTATGAAATGAACCACCACCGTCCTGTCTTGATTTGTAATTGTATTGGATCGTCATACGTTGTTCTTCAACTTCCAGCATCAACCCTGTCCTCATCTTGCATCGTAATGACAGATACAAAAGTAGAAAAAAAATAACTTTGAAATTGTTAATGTTGCATTTTTTTTAACCAATTCAACTCCAGGCTTATCTGATTTATATAATGAATTATATTTTTTTCACAGCTCCCATACTACATAGATGATGAGGTTAAACTAACTCAGTCTAACACTATTTTGCGTTATCTTGGAAGAAAGTACAAACTTTGTATGTTATAATTTTTTTTTAACCTACAGTAAAATTTATTACTACAAGATTTCTTTCTTGCATGGCAAGAAGAAAAATTTGAAGTTATAAATTTAATTGTAATTATAGCTGTTAGAAAAATGTTATAAGCAAAGTGTTTAAAATTTTTATTAATATTGTCAATTAAAAGTAAAAATGACAAAATATGTATTTCATTTTTAAAAATAAAATAAATTTATCTTCTATCAATTATTTATTCTTTTTGTTCACCTTAATTCACTTCACAATTATTTAAAGTAACGTTCAAGCTTGAAAACATTTATTATATCCATAGATGGTGAAACTCCAAAAGAGAATGCTGAAGTAGATCTTTTACTTGATGTCATTATGGATGTCAGAAATGGATTTGTACGTCTTTGCTATGGACCTGAGATTGTAAGTTTTCTTCAATATCCTAAAAAAAAAACTTTACGGCAAACTAAAACTTTTACTTTTGAAAAACACTTTAAATTGTACTAATATAACCGAAAAAATAACTTGTCTGGTTAATTTTGTTTTAGACTGACGCTGTCCGTCAAGAGTATGTCCAGCAAGTTAAAGCAACTCTTGATTCACTTGAAAAGTTCTTAGGGGACAAAAAGTTTTTTGTTGGAGACAAGGTAAAGATTTTAATAATCTTGGATATTAACACCTTAACTTTATGTGACTTTTAGTTTTTGTACTCGAAGCCATTTGTTTTTTACAAATAACAATGCTGTATGAAAATAATACATTTTTATCATTTTACATCTAAAAAATTTTATTGGTGTGATTTACTTTGTTTTTTGTTCTGTAGGTAACAATCTGTGATTTCCACATTTATGAAATGTTTGATCAACACAAACTATTTGAACCTAGTCTGTTTGAAGGACGGAAGAGCCTCAATGAGTATTTGCACCGGTTTGAGGAACTGCCTAAGATTAAGGAGTATAGATCCTCTGACAAATGTATTGTACGTCCTATTAACAACAAGACTGCCAAATTTCGTTAATTCCTTAGCAGTGTATTACTGCATTTAAATTAGTTATTGAAGTGATTAATAACAATTTAAAATGTGTAAAGATGCATTTCCATAATTTTTTTTACTCTAAAGAAACGTGTTTTGATGTTTAATGTAGGCTTACACACATCTCCGGTCAGTACATGTGATAAAAATGTGCACTACATCTTAATTGTTAAAAACTTCACTACAGTAATTTTTGGTTAACAAGCTTTCTTGATCTTGTTTTTTTTTAATTGAGGTGATGATGAATATAATTTGATGTAAATCTACTTGTATCTAGTCTTGAAAACTGCTATTAGATTATATTAGTAGTCTGTTTTTCAATTAATGATGAAGTTTATTTTGTTTAGTTTATTACTTACTACACAGTAAGCTGCTAGTTTTAAGACACATGGCCTTTTTATACCTTTAGAAATAAAATCTATTGTTTACATTTGTTATGGATTGTTAAAGATTAAGTTTTATATTTAACATTTTATTTTAAAAAGTTAAAAATTTATGTACTTAAAAAGTTAATAATGAATTAGTTTAACTTCTATCATTAGATTCCTAAAATATTAACTGGTCTGTATTTTGATCATTACAATAAAGTAAAATGTAAATCTCATAAAAAATGTTACAGCTAATTATTTTTTTCATATTTAAATTGTTATTGGCTGTTTATGTCCAAAGGTATTTTTTCTTAATTTCTTTGTTTTTGATGCAAACAACAAATTTTTGCTAAACTAGAGATATAACTATTTAGACTAAACTTCTATTCTACACACATTCCTGAGACACTGCCTTTAAGTTTAAGGGGGATTAAAAGTTTATCTTCCTACCATTATTTGTTTTTGTTTTTTTTATTTTGTTTATAGAATATGAAGGATGTATTGTAATCCTGCAAAAAATCTAAATTGAGATTTTGACAAACAAAAGTGCTACTTGCTCTACTCCTGGCTTCTCACAAGCCAATAACTTGAGCCCAGTTTAAGTTAGGTGGATGAAATTTCATGGATAAGAATTACATTATATTATATGTGCAGGTTTCTTTCACCATAGTACTTGTAACTGTCTTTAGCTTGTGAGGTAACTAATACTATCTGTTTTATTACTAATTTCACCTTGTGAACAATTTTCGGTAACCGGAAGTAGTACTTTACTCTATTTCTGGTTTCTAAATTACCAATAAATTGAGTACCTTTTCAGTTATGTGGATGAAATTTTATATATAGGTATAAGTTTTTATTCTCTTGATTCTGACAAATTTTGAATGATTTGCGCTGATCGGAAGGAAGTATATATAAATAAATCAACATTTTTCTTCAGCTTGCGTTTTACTTTAGCAACAAGTAGATGATGGTCTGAAGCAACATGAGCTCCTTGACGCGTACATCTTAAGTGATCTCCTGAACTTTTTTAAGAAACATATAAATATTTGGTCTATTTGATTTTCTGTAGACAAGTCAGGTGATATCCAAGTAGCCTTATGTCTCCTTTTGTGATGAAAGAGACTACCTCCAATTACTAAGTTACTTGCGTCTAATTTCTGCAGCTACTTGGGCTGCTTTTCCAGCTTCATACATTGTACGGACATTACAAGATCCAATATTGATGGCGGACAAGGTGGAAATAATGGTCGGTAGTTTCCAAATACATATTGGCTTTCACCACTCGGCTTCATAAATTCTCCATAGGGAGATCCATTCTGTATTTCTCTCTGCGTTTCTGTAGCGAGTTGTTTTTTACAATATATGATATAAGGTTGCTGACCTTATGTTCAACCCCCAACCTGAAGGACCAGGGTGCTAGATTTCGCCTGACCCTACCCTGCGCAGATCTTCCTAGCTTGGTTCCACAAGACAAGAGTTTACACACCTGCTGGTATAGCTCTGGGGGTCGTCAGGGTACACAAGCTGCCAAGCCACGGCAAGACTAACACCAGATGGTAGACTTAGTCTTGTAGGGTGTTAATATAGTGTATGGTTATGCTATTTTAGTAACAACGCAACCATACAAAACCCCAATACGTTACCATCATCTAAAAAGAATCAACATGTCTCTCTTTATAACGCACTGATGTGGAGTAAGAAGCCATAGTTGAATGACTCAATGAGAAGTTTTATAAAGGGCTGGTAACCCCGTCCTGGACAGTTGCAGTACTTTAAGGGGATTACAGCTATGCGTTACCCATTGTGTATTTGTACACGAATGGCCTAGTTTTCTAAAACAGTTATTTAAATGTAAAGAAAGTAGGTGCTTTATTTGTTGGATCTGAAATCTGAGTTGTTATGGCACTGATTTGTCCACGCTATTGCCCAGATGCCCCATTGCATGGTGTATGAAAGTCTAGAGTCTACGTTAGTCACCCTCCGTAATAATGAGGTAGACACTCTTCGCCGACGAGTGCCTGCGACCGCACATGTTACAGGGACGAATCATCGAATGTCATGTGCCACCGTGTCCCTATTCTATTGTGCTTTTTAAAATAAATGTTGGCGCCATAGTATCCGCGGGCGATTCTGTGACATTACATCCAGACTTTTTTCTGGGCGGACTAAAATTTCCGGGGGGGGGGGGGGGGGAGGGGGGCGGACGGCGGACACTGTTAAAAGTATATATTTTCTGTATAAATTCCATTTCGCTCGGGGGGAGGGGGGGGGGGACGGGACGGCGGGGAAGAAACTCTGTCTGGGTCACTATTTCCCTAAACAAATAGTTTAAAGCGGTGACAATAATAACAAGGGTCACAAGATTGTTTATTGATGTTTAGCCAAACAGAAACACATAGAGTTACTGACAATGATGTTTTCTTTTATCACTCACTTAGTAACTGCAGTAGCACATGTTTTAAATTGCACTGTTTTTGTTGTAGCAAACGCTAAAGGAAATTACATACTAATGTGTTACAAACTGGCATATTTTACAACATTTTTAGACTGCTGAAGTCTACTATGCTCAAAATTTAAAGCGCCTTACA
Organism: Physella acuta; assembly: GCF_028476545.2. Classification (NCBI taxonomy): domain Eukaryota; kingdom Metazoa; phylum Mollusca; class Gastropoda; family Physidae; genus Physella; species Physella acuta. Next base: position 33,764 of record NW_026731800.1, read on the forward strand.
ATAATAATACTTACTTCGATACACTAGTCACTAGCTAGCTAGTGTAGTTAGTAGTTACTGTTAGGCCTAACTGTAACTAACTACATCTATCTACTAGATAACTAGAATATAGATTCTAAATCTAGTATCTATACTAGACTATTCTAGACTAACGAATTAAATGATGCCAAACAAATAACAATGTAAATTTTTTTAAAAAATAGGGCCTAATCTTTAAATTAGTAGTGTTAAGTGTAGCCGACTGTAGCCCTCTCTATTTTTAGCGCAATTTCTATACGGACAATTGCGATTATTAACTCGTCATTTCTGGATGGATGGATGTATGGATGGATAGATGTGTGTCCGCAGCTTTAAGTGGTATCTCCTCCTCAACGAAGCAATATCGAGGACTAGTTCCAAAAGCAAAAATGTTAAGCAAGTTCCAAGGATGATTGTGGGCCAAAAAAATTCCCGGAATTCCTATCTGGATTTCCCGGAAAAGCCAAAAAAACCTCGAACAAATGCAGTTTTTGCTCCATATCTCGGCAACCAGACCACTTAGCAACTTGAAACATTTACCAATCAATTCCTGCCATAATTTAGACCAATATTGCCGAAGAAAGTTTTCAAAAATATCCTTTCATTCGGTCACAAAAAATTAATTAAGAACATTTAAACTGAGTGTCGTGTAGGTTTTTAGCGCAAAGCTGAGGTTCGAAAGGATTTTACCATAGCGAATGAGCGGAGGTTCGAAAGGAATTTTTTTTTCGACTGATACGGGAGGCTAGCCTATCGCGACGTGGGATCGTTCGCTTCACTGCGCGCGGCAAGAGAGAGAGAGAGGCGAAACATAAGGAAATTGCGCTTAAATTGTCACTAGACTTTTTAATAACTTGTTTTACTATTATAGTATTATATTATTAGTAACTAATACTTATTACTATTACTCTAGTTACTAATCCTAGTTTATTTATTTAAGTTTAAATTGTTACAATAGTTTAGTTTAATAGTAGTTCAATCTAGATCTAGTTAATTCAAAAATGTTAATTCTAGTAGTAGATCAGTTATACATTTCATTGTACAAGTAGTTTGTGTAGGGCCTTGCGGTAGTACTAGGATAACTAGGTAGGGGAAAGTCATCTCAAAATTGGAAAAAGTCTCAGTGGGTAGGCACTAATTCTAATTTTATTTTGATAATAGAATATTAAGGTAAAAACGTACTTCAAGTACAAGTTGGAAACAATTTATTTTGTCTTTTTATTTTAATATAGACCTAGATCATTAAACTTTTTTATTCATAATACTAATTACTAAGAAGAAGAGCACAGTAACAGTAAGATTAAAAAATGTACAAAACAGTACTTTTGAGCACTATAAATTGCCAGGGTCCAAAAAAAAATTGTTCTTGTATCTTTGGCTTAAAGGCATCTTTTCTAGGATCTAGACAGAAAGGCCACAAATAACTCTTGTTTTTAAGTAGATGTAGGGTTGACCAATAGGCCTAGTTGTCAATAATTATTTAAGTTTTATAATAGTTTTGGGGCAAATTTTTTGTTTTGTTTTTCTGAACTGATCCTTCTTCATTATGACCACAGCACCATAGTATGTTTAAATCAATATATATGTGTATCCTCTACAACACAACACTAGCACAGTTAAAAAGATAGCCTAACATTACATCAAACAGTGACAAAACACAAAAACTGACTTGAAATTTGGTCTAGTTTAATTCATCTAAATGTATTAATTTCAGGTTGAGATAGATTTGACTACACTCAGCATTAAACAGGAAATGGATAAAAAGCTGTTGTTAAGCTGCTCAAAACCACTGAAAATTTCATCAAAATGTTTCTACTGGAACAGACCCACAAATGAAAATATTTTTTTATATTGTTTTCATGGCAATAAAATGAACTATGTTTCATACTACCACTCAGGGAAAGTATTTTTGTCTACACATTTGAATGACAATACAGATAAAAAAGAAATAATTAATCAAGAGGAATCTTCTCTCACAATTAATTCAGAAATATTAATACCAACTCAGGGTAATAAAAAAGCAAAACCAAAAGATAAATATCCATTTGGTTTGATGAAGAATGTATTGTTACGCTATGCTAATATGAACTTGGAAAGAAAAATTGCTTCAGCGCATTTAAAATATTATAAAAGAAATTCACCATTCTGTATGAAAAATCAGTGCGACAGTTTGTTAAGTGATGAAAGTGCACCTGAGCCCATGTCTGTTAAAGAACTGTTTAATCATAACCTGCTTTTAAAATACCAGATGCCATCAAACAATCAAGGTAAGAAATTCAGTTGGTGGATATAATATGGCAGTAAGTAGATGAAAGTTACTTAATTCTAATTACTGGCCACACTAAAGTAGAGTTTAAAAAGAGTAATTTTCAGTTGACTAAAAGTAAATTTTTATTTATTCATTATATTTTGAAGTGGAGATAATATTTAATAATTCAAATTAATGCTTTTTTATTTTACCTAAAGCGAACAAATGAATACTAAAGTTAAGTATCTTGACATGTTATTCAATGGGGATACATCTAGTCCCTATAGTATATGTAGAGGGAATAAGTGCCTGTACCTTTACTTGTCTTAAGTCAGAGCAGGGTAAATGGTTTATGTACGGAAGTCCTATGAACTTTATAGACTGAATCAGTTTCTCTTAACTCTTAGAGATGTTAATTATTTTTCAGTTTGTTATTGTATTTTTTAAAAAAGTATTTTGTCTTTTTTCTATAGTAAAACGACTTTTGCTTGAATATCCAGAGCCAGTGAAGTTGTTCTTTGATGTAATGAAACCTTTAATTGAAGCAGACCCAAGTCTAACCTCACAGCTTATTGTATCCAGACATTTAAAGAATATTTATTGGAAAGCCCAGTTAAATTTAAGATGGCAGAACAGTATCTGTGTGACAGGTGTTAATTCAGACAGAGACCTAGCTATTGAACATGCATTTTTATTAGCTTGCGTCCAACTGCAGGTAAATTACTAAATTTTGCAAAATAAAAATAAAAACTAACCAGCAACTAGGCAGCTGGTGAAAGAGGTTCTAGTACATAACCGGTATTTCCTACATTATCTTTAATAACATAAACAAAAGTTACAGAGATGATACATGTGTTATAAATACAGAGCCATATCATGGTTAAACAGGATTTGAGACAACTTCACACTGGCACTGATTTAGCTTGCCTCTAATTGTAGGCTGACTATCATATTTCCATTTCCTCACAATATTTTATCTGTTAAAAGATTTTTTCCCCTATATATTAAAAAAAAAAATATAGAAATTTAAAATCTTTACTTAAATTCTGCAGAAGTTATGTAAGGTACCCTATCAGATCTGATGAGTTATAAGATGAGTTACATCTTTATTTGACCTCTGCACAGATTGTGTGGTCAGCACAATGCCTAGAAAGATTGTGTGGTCAGCACAATGTCCAGTCAATTTCTCCAGTGGACTCAGGGACATTTTATGGGCTTGAGCTTGGGAACCAAACTTAAGACTAACAGCAGCTGTGTGCTCCAACACTTAACCTTGCATTCCCATTTTGCTGATTAGCTGACAGCTCTCCACAACCCAACACCAGCTGGAAGTTTTGAGTTTGGATACCATGCATGTATTTGTAGCACCTCCCTGAGTCCATCCAGCTCTGATGGGAACATGACTGAGCATAGTGCTGACCACATTATCCCCCTAATCCCAAGAGCACATAAACAGCTGAATTCTACTTCACGCTACCCACACAAATTGTAATGCTGATAATTTAATTCTATATTAAAGACTGACCCTAAACCTAACCACAGTTTTATGAATATATAGCTTTGGCTAACCAATATGAGGAATACAAGAATATTTTTAAAATATTGTATGAAATGTTTTTTAAGAGTGCTATACATAGTTTTGAAATAATGACAAAAACCCACCTGAAGTTGTAACATTTAATTTACTTGTAATTTTTCTCTATTCAGTTTTTTGGGTTATTATCAAAAAGGAATAACGGCCTTTGGGGCCCTACAGAATGTGACAAAATTGCTTCTGTGTTAGAGCTTTTGGCAAAGTATGGAGAATCAACTCTAAGTGGTCCACATGGCAGAGGATTTAAGGTTATCATGGAAAAATGTCAAATAAAAAAAAGTCCTCCAAAAAATGATAACCTTGATACAACAGAGGCAATGGAATCTCAAATACAGAGCTTAAGACACAATCAAAATTTTCAGTCAGATAACGTTAACAAACATACTTATCCTATTAACATTGAGTTTTGCCATTATTTTTATCAATTATATAATACACATAAAACTTCCAAACATGTGTGGACGGATTTATTAAATTGTGTAAGTTTTGCACATTCAAATTCAAACAAAGTGGAAATAGGCAATAATTTCTTGAGCACTTCACTAGTAGGTCCAAAATGGAGTTGTACAGTTCATGTTGGGTGGCCAGTACCTTTCACTGTACAAGAGAAAGGTGTCTCATTACCTTCAGCACAAAAACTTGGGTACCTGGCAGTGGCCACCAAACTCAAGGTGAGATTTTAATATATTTTATGTAGCTAAACAACTATCAGTGTAAAGTGTTTGGTTTATTCTGAAAGGTTAGTGTGGGGTGCATTTAGTTATTCATTGGACTGGACAAGTCAACGTTTTTTTTTTTTACATGACTATACTATAATAAAACTGAAAACCAAAATGATTTTTTTTTACTGAGCAGTTATTGGGAAAATACAAAACACTTAAAATTACATTTTTTTGATGTAACAAGAATTACTACGTTGTTACATGAATTTTAAGCGTTTTTATAAGACGTGCTTACAGTGCAATGACATTTTAAAAATTAATATTTTTACCACTCACAGATGCTAAAGCTACTCAACCATGAAAACGAGATAAACTTTGCCAGCTTGACTCATCATTTTAACATTGACACAATACAGACATGGATAAAAAACAAGAATTCAATGAACTTAAAAATTGTGGAGTGTTTCACCCCAGAAGCAACAATATTTACAGATGCCTCTGTTACTGGTTTTGGTGCATACTTGATAATGGAGGAGAGAGACAAGGTAAATTATTTTAAAACTATTTTGATCAACTATTGGTCAGCGGAAAAATGTTTCCAATTTGTCATCGTTTTCAATTATAACAGATAGCGTAGTTCTCCATAACATTAACGATTGACTTTTTTCAAAATCAATCAGATTTCTTGGATGAGTGAAGACTGGGCGACTTTTGGTCATCTAAAAGATATTGTGCATCCAAATAACAGTATTGATACAACAATGGCGGAATTAATTGCCCTTGTTACAGCCATTTCTTCTTGGAAGTGCAGGCTAAGAGGAAAAAGGGTTTTATGTTTTTCAGATAATTCGGTAACCACATTTTTAAAAAATAGAAATGCAGTTTATTTCAGAAAATATTTCAATTTAATGTAATTTAATAATAGTTATTGAGTTAAGAAAATAAAGCAGAAAGTTAAGTTCCTTTTTCAAATCTAACGGTCTACAGTGCAAATGATGTAGAGTTAACCTGTTTCTGTGACATGGGACAATGTGGTCAGCATTATACCTAACCGCCTTTACTTTTCCTGACATGCATTAGGTACCCATCAGAGCTGGGTGGGCTCATGGAAGTTCTACTGACTCAAACTCGAGACTTTTGGGTCAGCAGTCTAGCACTATCGCTAAGCCATGTGGTCCCATTATTTTAGTAAAAGCCACATGTAAATAAATATTCTTTTTTTAAAGCTTTTAATGGTATGCGCTAACTTAAGATAATAAGATCTTATACCTTTGCACGAAATTTCTTTCATCTTAATGAAATGGTACTTGCATATTTTGGTATTTTAAACTGGAAATAAATTACTGCTTCCAGTTATTTGACATCACTCAAAACAAAAATTAACTAGTTAAAGATCTTGTAGATGAAATTTTGTCTAGCTAACTGAAATAGTATTAAATCTAGTGTTCACTCAGAAATAGAATGTACCACTTCCTGTTACCTAAAGGCTGTAAATTGTCAAAATTGATCAAAACTTGATTTAGATTTTTTGCACGGTTGCAATGGATCCTTTATATTCATAGGATAAAGTAGGGAGGTGTTAAACTGCAAAACTTGAAAGAATAAAAAAATTTGTGTTCCAGGCTGTGGTTACTCTGATTAACTCAGTGAGCTCATCAAGAATTGACCTGCAAGCAAGTGTCTGCACCATTGACCGTATCATTCATTCTTTGAAGTCCAACTGTGGAAAGTATGACATCTCTCTCCAAACATCATGGATTGACAGGGAAGATAATTTACTAGCTGACTTGTTATCACGCAGTCTTGTAAGCACTTTCAAAATGCATGTTCCAAAAGCAGAAGTAGCAAAATCAAAAATAAAACAAGTTATCTAAAAATGTGTTAATGATTCTGTTGTGAATGAAAATGCAGAAAAAAACAAGTGCTTTAAATACAATTTTTTATTAAATGTTGCACATGTGAATAAAAATTGATGAAAGCCCACAACTTTCAACAAAACTAAATCCTCTGAAACTGCAGCCATCATGTACAATCTTTTATAATATATGACATCCTTACATCAACTTTATTTTATACAATTAAAAAGCTATTTTTAGTGTGAGGTACAAAACACACTGATCCTCAAATACCTAAAGTACATGTGTGCAATAGTCCTAGATCAAATACAACACAATATTTTAGTTAAAAATCACACATTTATTAGCTTTTGCACTAATTTTAAAGGCTTGTTAAAATTTTAAAAGTAATGAATAATATACATTAGCACAAAATAATCTAATGAGAAGTTTACAGATGTGAAATAAAATGTCAGCAAGTAGCCAGTTTCAAGATTTAAGTGATTACGAATTTTTATTTAAAAAATAACTATTTTAATAACATTCACATTGTTCATATTAAATACAGAAATGTTGACATTTTTAAAATTGCGAAGAAAACTTGCATCATAATTTAAGCCTAATACTTAAAGAAATCTTTTCAAATATTAAAAAAAAAACTTCTGCTTAAAAAATGATGAAAACATTATTACCTCCTATATAAGTATATATTAAATCCTGTCAAATATAAAACTAGTCTTCATAGACAGCTATGTAAAAGGTTTTTTAGTAGCATCAATCTATACAGAAAACAGATCAAGATTTTAACTCTGCTCAATTCCATGTCAACTAATGTTATTGAAATAAAATTTAAAAAATATTTTGCTAAAGTTTTGTTTCGTATTTGGGAGAAGACATGCCCTTAAAAGCAAACAAGTCCATTTCAGGAATCCCATAAACTAAAACTATCCTATATACAGTCTTTTGTGGAGTAGCTTACTGAGGTCAAAAGAGGGACTGTTTTTGAATACTTTCTTATTGTGAAAAAGCAATAAAATATGTCCAAAAAGTTAACCTTTAGTAGATATTGGGGGAATGGAGGGCAAACAATCAATAGATCAAGCAGATGAAACAAGTAGAGAGCGATAACAAACATTTTTTGTAACTGATCAAGGAAATAGTCATAATTATTTACAATGTTTCATAAGTAAATATTACTAATGAGAATACCATTTTACAGTATACATAAAAAATTGCATATACTGCACTAACAATGATTTCATAGAACAGAGAGCTAGTTATCATTTGAACGGAGAGAAAATACAAAAAATAAATCTGTTTCATGAAATCAAAGAGCAGAAAATGAAATTATGCCACCATCAGGTTATGCCCACCCTTTATAAGAGCTTACAGGCAACACCGTCATACAACACTGGACATCAGTGTTTGACATAATACATTTCCAAAAACTTGAACCCCACTGCTCCATTTTCAACACTTTGATCACAGTACATCTTTTTTCCATTGCTATGTGGCATCTCTGCATTAAACTTGCATTGCAAACACATTTAATATCTAAATGCTGTTAAATATGCAAGGATACAACATAAGCAAGAAAAAAAAAATGTCACTGGTATATCAAAAGTAGAGAAAATGTAATGAGCAGTAGGGAATTAACCTCAGCAACCTGTAACTTCTGCACTCTCACCACTTCTTTTGGTCACATGAAGTGTGGTAAATGTCTGAAACAGTATTAACAAATATCATGAATACAGCATTACAATCAATACTTTTTAACACTGTCAACATAGTGATAATGTCTGTAGAAAAAGACCAGTCACCAATCCTAGTTTTGTTTACTTACATTATTTCTATATAGCCAAATGCATTATATTAATATATTGATCAGATTATCAAAATAGATGAGTGTTTGTTGTACATTTTCCATCTGCAGTTTATTATTGAATACCCATTTTATATTGGCAGAAGTTAAAATAAGAAATACATTTTTTCATGAACAGAAAATTCAATGCCCCTCTGTACTTAACTATATATGACTATTAAGGGGGCACTACACCGTACATACAAAAATTTACAAAAAAATTTTTTTTAAGAAAACAAACACATGTATTGCAGTTATAAAGATATTTTATATACTTTTAGACCAATGTGAATGTGTCTTCAGCGTTAGCCGATTAAAAAATACAGAAATAAATGATTTAGACATATCATGCTTCAATCTGTTTAACTCAATAACCATTTAATGTATTGACTTAAAACTTCTAATTTAAATAAAGGAGAGGATTCCTAACAGGAGAATAGAGAGACTTTTTGAATATATGACAAAATGTTGAAGTTACAAATTTTTTGTTTTTAGATTAAAATATTAACCATGAAATCAACTTTGAAATTCTCTAAAAACAAAACTACTCAAGATAACCTAAAAAAGTCTCTATTACTCTAACAGTAATTATGTTGTGTTTCTACTGTACAAATTTCATTGAAATCTAATAGACAGTATTTGAGATCATAATTTTGAAGTTTTAAAACTGGTAAAAAAACAAAATTGTGAGAAAAAGGGGAAAACGTGTTTGAAAATGAAAAAAAACTGTTAAACACTCTTTATATCTTATCAAAAGCTTATCATATAGTTTAAGCAATGTATACAAGATACTATAATCAAAGTTTCAATCAAATCAAGCAATAATTAGTCTTGGTAATTAGGTTTAATGAGGTGCACCCCCTAAAAATAAATTGTAAATAAGAGTTATCAAAAATATTTTAAAAATTAATAAAAGCTTTTAAATCAAATAATATCCTAGTAAAAGCTTATTAAATAGTTTTAGTATGTACAGAAGTTACTATTATCATTTGGTTTCTGAAATTAAGGAGTAATTATTCTTGTAAATCAGGTTTTATAAATGTACCCCTGAACAAAAAACTTCAAAACAGGTCAAGTAAAATTTACAAAAAAATTGAATTAGCTTACAAAATAGCTACATAGAGGTACAGTATACAACTCTGAAAACATTTGCATATTACTAACATTACAAAAACAAAATAGTTACAGTAGGCCTAATCATTCTCTATTTAGAAAGCCGAAGAAAAATATGATGATCTGCCTTCAGCCTGAACTAGTTTCTGTTGGGCTATGGGTGAAATAACAGCCATCTTTCAGTATTACTAACTGTCATGTAATCCCATGATTGGGGCCATATGCCTAGATGCATGCAGAAAGACTTTCATTTGGGTTGAATCTATCATGCAACTGCTCAATATGGCATTTGTCGTCAGTTGCTAATAAACATTTTGGACAGCTTTGGCAACATGTTCTAAGATGAATGATGAACCTTTGTGAGATAGCGGTGTTGAATTATGTACCATGACACATTTGCCAGAAGCACCAGGAGGTTTTCCCTGTCTGTCAATCCTGGTGTGTGTCCTTTCATCTGTCAAAGGGACATGATTAGAAGGAGCTCCAACTTTCCACCTCAGTTCCCTGTACTGCCAGTCTTACTTGAAACTGCCTTCTTGAAGTAGGTCTGGAGATTTTTTCAGCTGCTGAAATGAGATTGAGACAATATACTGATCTATACATTCTAGCTATCAGAGTGATTTCAAGAATTCAAACAAGTTTGACAAATCCTAATACCTGCGTAAGACTTCCAATCTATCCACTCAGTGCATTACGGCGATTAGACTGCAGAAGCACTAAATTTTCTTTGCGATGGTTGGTGGAAGTAGTGTAGCTGCAACCGATGCATGTGCACTGAGATGCAGGTACTGTAGGTGCATCTAGTGCATCTGTGCAGTCCCAAGTGATGTGCATCAACCCTAGCAAGCTTGGCAGCACTAGCTTTGAGACTTCAGGCATTGACTGTAAAAATATTTAAAAAAATAATAAGGCATATTGTTATTTCTAGATCTATCTATTATTCTATTATAAACTATTGTTTGTATTTATAGACTCATATTTACCTATATAGATCTGGACTAGAATCTAAATTCTACTTCTAGATCTTGATCTAGGTTTTAGATTTAGAATCTCCAATCTAGATCTAAATCTAGTTCTAGATTCTAGATCTAGAATAGATCTAGATTTCTAGATTCGAGATCTAGATATAGAACGACTCATTATCGATAAGGAATAATAGTCAAAGTTTATTGATGAAAATACAATTAATAACTATATTTTAGAAAATAATTTCAGTAAAATAGTAATTAAATCAAATCTTACCGTAAAAAGAAGCCAACAAACAAAAAATGTGCACTTATTTGATAAAAAAGAAGCACTCAGGTTCGCAGATGTCGAGTAAAGGAAGTCATGCGCTGAGCAAAATAATAGCCGGTATCTCGGCAACCGCTTACATTTCGGTCATATGTCGCCTTGACATGAGCTAATTTTAGTAACTTACAACATGGCTTCGCCTGGTAACCAATGGGAATACAGCTTTTCTTATTTCCATCATGCATTCACCTCGCGATTTCTATTTTAGTATTTAAAACTAGGTCAATGTATTTAGGTTATTTAAATGAGCAATTGCAAGCCGGTCATTCTGATATACGGCTTGCTATGCTAGGTCGCTTAGTTAAGAATCGACAGGCATGTTTATGGAGGCCATTTTTCCGTAAATTTATATTTTTCCAGGCACACACACCTTCTTCAAATGCACAAATATGTATGAAAATGTCAATTTACAGTTAAAACGATAACGGCATTAGGTAAATAAGATGTTAATGTATAGAAATAAAAAATAAAAAAAAATCGAAAAAAAAATAAAAATAAAATAAAAAATCAAGCTGAGTACGGTGTTGTAGCCCCTTAACAAATAATAGTGTTCGAAGAAAACTTCATAGAAATAATAACTTGAATGTCTGACCAGTATTTAAACTTGTACACACAGATGGGCAAGAGTTTCAAAGAGTAGTCATTTAATTAAAAAAATGCTATTTAATAAATCTTCTAGTCTACTGAATAATGCTGAAAAGTGACCTTGGTATACGTACCTCACTACTAGTTGGATGAATTCCAATGGTGGAGTCAAAGTCCTCTTTAGTAGCTCCTTTCTTCAAAGCAACAGCATAGCCTTGAGTTATTTCTCCAGCATTTGGTCCTAGAACATGAAATCCTATGACCCGCTCCTTAAAAGACAAAATGAAACAATTTAAAAAAAACCCACAGAAATACTAGGTGGATAAGTATGCACATAGTGGTGTAAAATGTATGCTTACGTTATCTTTTTTATTGCAAACAAGTTTAGCATAGCATGTGTTTTCTTCCTTATGAGGAACTGTCCACTCCAGTGGCATGAAGAAACTGTGGTATACCTGTCAGTGGAGGAAAAATGTAAAGTTAGAAACTTATTATAAATCACCAATCCTCCCTTTGTTAAATTATCAATTGTATTAATTAAAGCTTTTGAAAATGGAATAGTAGTTGTTTTTTAAAATCAAAATTAATGTTTTACTATTTAGATTTTATTACAAAAATATCTACATTACCTCAATATTATCTTCCCCAAATTTTTCAATGGCTGCTTCTTCTGAGTACCCAATACATCCATATTCAAGAGGAGTAAAAACTGTTGTAGCAACATTCATATAATCAACCTAGAACAAAGTTAAATTAGCTGGTGAAAATATTACAATAAAGAGATACTAACTTTTTATCTTTGTATTAATAAGAGCACCAGGATACCTTTGTTGTGAAATTAGAATTAAATAATCTTCGAGATAACAGTTTTCCAGCCTGGATAGCAACAGGTGTAAGTTGAGGTCGGCCATCACCAATATCACCAATAGCATAAACATTAGAAACATTTGTCTTTTCTGCAGAATCCACTAGCACTCTCCCATTGCTGAAAATGGAATTGAGTTCAAATTTACTTATCATAACTTATTAACAAAAACTAATACAGAGAGTAAGTGAACAGAAATGTGAGTATGTGCAGTGATAAACACCTGCCAAATCACATATATGGTTATTAATCTAGATTTTAAAAATGATGTGTCTATTCTATTAAAATTATATTTTAAAACATACTTAGGATTTAGATTCACTCCAACATTTTCTAGACCGATGCCTGTGGTGCAAGGATCCCTTCCAATAGCCAAGAGGATCTGGAATTGATAAATTAGAAGATAAAGCAATAGAGTCAATTCAATTCCCAGCTTTTATATACTTAACTACTAAATAACTGCATATCTTACAGTGTTATATTCTTCTACTATTTCTGTACCATCATCCTTCACAGCTGTAACTTTATATCTACCTGGTTGACCCTTCTCTATCTGCTCAATCTGGAGAAAATAAAGAGTATATGTTCTTACTTTTTTTGGTGTTTTTTTTTTAATGGAGTAATCATGCATTTGATATTCATATAATTTGAGTCATGTAATGCAATTTTAAATGATTTAATTGTGCTGCTTACAAGAAAAACTTAAGAGCCAATAATGTATAATAGATAAAACAATCTGAACTAAACAGTTAAAATAATAATTTAAAAATCAAAACAAAATGCATTACACTTGTCAAACTACAGATCAAATTGGAATGCATTGTAAGCATTTATTAAAGGTTAAGTTTCTTATCAATTTTTTTTTAATGATCAGGATAGCTTTTGTAACCACAAACTATTAAATTGCATGTCAACTCCTCACTGTAATAAAAATGTAAACAATGTTTAAAAATATGCATAGTCTTAAAATTTAATAAAAGCAAAGATGTCAAGCCACTTAATTAGAGTGACATTTTATTGATGTCCCATCAAGTGAAGTAGAACTGTTTTAAAAAATATGACATGTTTGCATAATTAACTTTTTTTGGTATCCATACTTATAGTGTAATTATTTATATGAGTGAAAATGGTTAACAAGACCATAAGATCTTTTAACTTCAAGCCACTAAACAAGCTTGAATCATACATAAAGCAAGTTTTATTAAAAATATTTTTCCCCCTTGAAATTGTTTTTTATTATCTTAAAAAGATTTTTAAGGGGCAGCAAGCTATTTCTATTAATTAACTTGTGCTGTGCAAAATCTTCAATTTAAAAATAAAAAAAAACCAGCTAAAATATAAATTTTTGTTTTGGACTGTGGAGTTTTGACATGTGTGAATGCTGTACACACAAAGTTAATTCTGAAAATTGTTTAACTGGAACCTCACTATTGAGTTATTTCTGCAATTTAATATGCCAAAAAATGAACGCCGAAAGGCAGGTTGAATCTGAAATATTTTAGATATGTTTAATATTTACCTGTTGTATTCAGTCTTAAAATATTTACAAACTCTTTAACAGTATTTAAATCTACTGATGGGCCATACCATATTTTAAAGATTTCATTCACAAAAATTACAAACGGGTTCAAGAGATTAAAAGTTTCCTACGTATTTTCAAAACATCTGGCAATTAACAAATTGGATCTATACTAGTTAGCACGCGGTTAGCAAAGAGTTAAAAAACATATCCAGTAGAAATGCTTTAGGAATGAAAAATTAACACAATGCAAAAAGAAATTTACTCCTAAGAGACCATACATTAGAGCCAGCATTACTATAGAATTAATGTTAATTACAGCAAATATTTTGATTAGGATGTACTAACCTTTTTTGGTACTGCTCCTCGTATAAACTTAACCCCATGGTTACTCATGTATTTTCCTATCATTTCACTGCACTGTTGATCAAAACCTCTGAGCAGTATAGAGCGAACCATTACTGTTGTGTCCAATCCAATTCCAGCTAAAAATCCAGCACATTCAAGAGAGACGTAAGATGCTCCAACACATAATGTTTTGCCAGGACAATAAGGCAAAGAGAAAAGGTCATCACTGAAAATAAAAACAGAAGAATTATTTTTTATTTTACATCAAGTAAAAATACTTCTCAGTCATTAATTTAACTAATTGCATTGCATTTGCTGGACAGATTAATTTAACCCTTGCAGCACTGGACACATTTACTTTTTTTTTTATTCCTCCCCTCATGCCAGGCACAAACAATTTTGATTCTTTTCCCTCATGCCCATTCAGGAGAATTTCCATCAAATGGGGTAGTATTTACAAATACAAAGCAAAGTACTTGACCTTTCACCTCAGCTATTTTAAAGAGGAAAAGTCAAACCTACTTTTGATTTATTAACTAAACAATTAATAAAATATATTATGGACCTATTTCTTTAAAATTTTTGTGTGGGTCAAAATTTGACAAAATGGCTGATATAGTCAGCCTTGTCATGTAGGCTGCAGTTTATCAAGAAATTAATTTTAATTACATGTGAATGTTTTTAAGGGAAAAATAAAGAACTCGACCGCTTTAAATAGGTAGTCCAAACTGGCAAAAAAGTGCGTTTTAGGGTCAGTTTTTGCGGTTTTCAAAAAAAAAATTTCACTACTTCTAGTTGTCCTATAAGAATAAAAATTATATGTCAATAAAGTTTAAGTCTTTATCTGTCGTAATCTGGTATTTTTATATCTGTAACACATGTTTGAATGTGTTTTATATTTGTTTGAAAAGTATCAGTTACGTCAACAAATTTCACCGTTTTGCGTGTACCGATCGACCCCACACTGTTTTATTTGGTCGCGGCTTCGCGACGAAGCATCGTAGAAGCATAATCTTAATGTCATTTTAAAGATCGAATTCTAGGCTATCGTTTGATGTATAAATTGAAAAAATAACTTGTTTATTTCATTTAAAAAATACAGATTTTAAACTTTAAATGACGATATATACACGGAAACAAACTAATTCTGTTTCAATTTTTACACCGATGTAAAGTTCAGTTTTATAACTACTTTGTGTTGTAAATTCAAGTATTTCTGATTTACGGTCGCGAAGCCGTACCCCCAATAAACATATAACCCTTGAGTCGACTTTCAGCCCCGAGTAAGTTGCTCGCCGAACGGTTTTAAAGGTTGACGA
Organism: Physella acuta; assembly: GCF_028476545.2. Classification (NCBI taxonomy): domain Eukaryota; kingdom Metazoa; phylum Mollusca; class Gastropoda; family Physidae; genus Physella; species Physella acuta. The sequence goes on from NW_026731800.1 coordinate 49,024, forward strand.
CCGATGATGCTAAACGGATTTTACCCTTGCTAGAGCCTTCAAACAAGTTGTAAGTATCATTTTTAAAGTTTCATTTCCATTTTAATAAATGAATTTTAAGTTTGAATGTCAGTTTGGTTTAATTAGTACACGTTATTAATGTAAATTTGAACGCTACAAGTCCACGGTTTTAGTGTGTGAACTACGCTTGTACACAGGGTGTGTTTAGACGTGAAGCTATTTAATTCAGGACATTCTAGGGACTTGAAATATGGATGCACTTAACTATTAGATGCTAGTGTTTACTAATTCTTTAAAATCTATTGACTGGGATCAATGATAGGGTCGTATTACTACAGTTTATCTGGACTAACACGTCAAAATTATGAATCGACAAATTCAAAATGGCCACCAGACTATCCTGGTTACTATGTGGACGAACTCAATTATTTACAGGGAACGAAGGTTAAATACTTATAAAATACTAATGAAACACAAAAGAAATTTATAATTATAATAACTATAGAGTCCTTGCAAACACGTGACTTAAATCACGTGACACCTACGCCCGCCGCCACAGTGGTGTACATCAGACGTAAACACAATCAGCTGTTCGCCAGCGCTGGACGTGTTCACCAGCGCTGGACGTGTTCACCAGCGCTGGACGCGTTCACCGTATGTAAAGAATCGCGCCCGCGGAAAAGGAAAAATATGTTAAAAAACTTGAACTCTTAGGAATTGAAGATCCTTATACAGTTATTGACAGTTTGGTGGATAATATATAATATGTGGCCGAAATTTCTAAATAAAAATACTGTTAGTAATACCGTTTGCGTTAAGAGTTTAAGTAGACGAAGCTGTAATGCAGTAATATATTATAGGTTATCTACTGTAGCAAACGTGAGACCACTTAACTCCTACAAAACCCACACTACAATGGCTAATATAATCCATGGGTAATAACCAATCTGGGTAGCATGTTATACAATTTAAGACCCTTATAATCCAGCAGGGAAGTAATCAGACACATTAATACTGACGTTCAACCCTCATGATAGCTGCCCCCACCTGTATCTAGCCCACAATAAAACCAAAGAGGAGTCTGCCCTGCCCTCCCCTGAAAATGTCTCACCTCCGTGATACCCAGCCCCACAGAGATAGTATTTCTTATATAATTTTGACCCTCAGGGCCCAGCAGGGAGAACAAAGGGGAAAGTCCCACTGCTCTCCCCTCAACACTTCTCACCTCGGTGTCATGTTATGTCATTTATAGCACACATGGCTTATCAGGGGAAAGCATTAAGGCATTAAGAATCTTAACTCGGGACAGCTACACATTAGTATACTAGCTACACACTAGGTGCCTACTGTAAACTACTAGACTGTAGGCCCTATGTAGACCTGCAATTGTATCAATTGTAGACTGGGTCCATTGTTATTATTCTAAACCATCTCACTTATAATGTTTCTAGCTTGATTTGTTTCTTTTATAAACAGTGGATTTAAAAAAAAAAAAAATTAGCCTAATCATTAACCAAATAATAATAATGTGGTTATTTGTTGTTGGCTGGTATGATCTAGATTGTACTACTAGGCTACAAAAACTTAGTAGACCAATTACTAGATATGAATTTGAATTTAATTAAACTCAGTCCAGTATCAGATACATATTGCTGTAAAAAGACAACAAAGTAGGTAGGCCTTAGTAATTTATTAAAGCCTTCTACTACAATAATATCAACTACATGCTTGTATAAAGTTTTTACAATTTAATTTAAGTAGCAGATTCTAGGTCTAAGTCTAGTCATACAATCTATTTCAATTTCAGAAAATTTCGTTTGCTAAAAAAATGACTAGATTATAGAGCGAGATTTTAGATCTTAGAGACAATTAAATGCTTTATTAGGCCTATTATGACTACTTTTGATTTATTATGGGTGTATTTTTGAATCGAATGTAGATCTAAAGTAATTAAATTTAAGTAAAGAAGTAGATTCTAGATTCTATGTCTACCCAGCGGAGCCAGGTATTAGGCCTACTATTAGATCTTATTATTCTTATTATTACTTTTGACTTTGTCTTTTACTATTAGTATTTGTGAAGGTCGAGCATATTTGTTTTATTAATAGTTATCTTTTATAATTAAAATGAAGTTTATTATTTTACTCTCCTTACCTGAAACAAAGTATCGAGAACTGCATTTGATCAGATTCGGCTACTTTAAGGACAGGCACCACGGATAAAAATTTTTTTTTTATTTAACACATTTCTGGTTGTTTAATAAGTTCATATAGTTATAGTTGTTAAACTATAGACAAAAATAATATATAGCCGTCAATAGCAGTACTGGTTGCCATGGAAACCGCGAAAAGGTGTGAAAACTAACACCTTTTCAAATCGCTAAGGCTTTGTTCCCATAAGAGATTTTAAAAAGCAGATGAAAGATTTAGGTTTCTCAAACCAAACTATACATTTCTACGTTTACTCATTGCGATAGCTTGTACTCAATTTTTAATACAAATTTTTACGTAAATGTATGTGCAAAAATTAGGGGGTGGTGTTACATAAATATCAATATTTCCTAAAGTATTGTAGCAAACTTAATGTACAAACGTAGTTTTGTAGATTGTATCACGCTGAATGCACGTGGAATGTTTTATTCTTGTATGACAAAGGGTTCCAAAGCCTTAGCGATTTGAATGTTGAATTTTGAGTAAAAATGCAAAGTTGAGAAAACGTGAAAAGAAGAGCGGGAAAAGGCACGGCGCGTTTTCTCTTATAGAAAACAGAAAAAAACGTCTTGTTATATGTGGAAGAACCATTTGTCTAATAAAATACGCTTTGATTTATGTTGTAAGTTTTAGACAGAATTTTTCTATGTAAGCAGAAAATATGTATACAACAGGTAATGAATGTATGACTATTAAGTATTACACATCCTATCAATCGAGCGGTATTCTCAGAACAGCTATTTTCAAACCAGATCAAGTTTTGTTTGTTAGCCGGTCTTCTCCCTTCAAAACAATGTCTTTCTCTACTCAAATTGTAGCTTACACAAGTTTATTGCCTTATGATAATAGCCTACAACACAACACTGGGTACAACGCTTGGGGCTAGACACGCCCCCTCCACCCCACCCACCGCTGGATAGTGCGTGAAGAACCGATGAGCCATAGATTACCAATGTTCATTCAACCGCGAATAACACATCTGTGTAGATAGGGTCAAGTACAGGGCCTAAGTGAATGCTTCTCAGCTATCCTATCTAGTATTTACATTCGTTGCTACCACACCCTATACGGAGAGATGGGCATACACATTAACACATGTGTCGTATACAGTCCGGTGTAAAGCCTGATGAACGCGTTCAAGCCTATCACAGCATGCCTTAACTAGATTATAAACCGGCCGTTGGTTGAATGGCGAGAAGGGAATGAAGGGGGTAAAGGGGATGGACAGTACATTCTTCAAACTGATAGTCATGTCCATGACGCATTGTTTCAGCTTAGTATAAAGCGTACGAAACAGTGTTTAATATTGTTCCAGTGATAATCAACAGTGCATTTCTAGGCCACGTTTCAATTACTAAACTTAATGTTGATGTATAACTTTAAAACAACAAATAGAAGAATATACGCAAATGAGGTAAACAAACGAGACAGTCGATTGTTTTGTTTATCTAGAAACAAGATGGCTGCCTAGCACACGTGGTTAGTTGCAGCCTATCGTGAATTATTTTGATTTACTGTACTATAATATGATTGGTCAAGCGTATCAATGAATCTCTTCCCCTTCATAATTTTTACGCGCATGCCCTTATATGGAGTTTGATATAAAATTTTACTTTGTAGAAAACAACTTCTATCTCACTTATTTTTAGAACAAAAGAAAAGGTCACTACACCAGCGGGTACACGAGTGCTTGGCCCTTAGATTGCTGTAAAGTTTATGGTGCCCCGCGGGCCATAAATACATGTAATACCCGCTCGAAGATAGCCGCTGTCCGCGTAGTAGTGTGAAAACTTGTCGGGGGGTACCATGTTTCACATCGCAATAAACGAATAACCGTAAGCTGTAGAAGTCCGAAATGTTCGGGTTAGAGAGATAAAAGGTATTAGTATCGAATTAAGAAATAAAAATTTTGGGGAGCAAAATTAAAATTTTATCGAAAACATGGGTATCTTGTTCCCTTAACTCTAAACGCAAACAGTATTACTAACAGTATTTTTATTTAGAAATTTTGTCCACATATTTATTTATACGAAACTGTCAATAACAGTATAAGAGTTCAAGTTTTTTAACGTATTTTTCCTTTTTCGCGGGTGCGGTTCTTTACATACAGTGAACGCGTCCAGCGCTGGTGAACACGTCCAGCGCTGGCGAACAGCTGATTGTGTTTACGTCTGGTGTACACCACTGTGGCGGAGGGCGTAGGTATCACGAACGGACGTGACGTCATATGAAAGGACTCTATACATTTTTATCAATGTATTTAAAACAAAAGACACTAAATTTGAAGGACTAATGTGATTAATTTTTTTATTTTCTGTTGTGCACTCTGATTCTGATTCCCCTGCTGAATAATGTGAAATGGTCTGCGCCAGTCTCCTTAATAAAATGTACCAGATCAATTTTTAGATGGTTGTGCAATTTATTAAGATTGTACATGTTGTGACTTAGTTTTAAATGTTATATTAGTTGTAAGTGTAAGTAGTACTAGTAGTATTTCTCATTATTTATTTATTTTATATGCATATAATAGTAACAATGAAGGACAGTTAAGTTGTCCTATAGGATGTTGAGAACCACAGTACGGCATCTTCATCATTGGATATCTCAACCATTGTGGGACAAGCAACGATTATTTCAAATTTCATTCAGTAGAATTACTCTTAAAAATATATATAAAAAATATAAATTACTTTTAACAAAAAGGTGTTTTCAGGCTTTTTCATATGTTTCCAGTTATAGTCATAGGACAAATAGTAGGCCTACACAATAGGCTAGTAGTAAATTTAATTATATTTTATTAATCACTAAATCAATTGTTCGTTCCATAGCTGGAGACATTTACGGTGGCCTATCCAGAACTTTTCTTACAAGGGAAGGGAAGAAGGCCAAGACCCCACTCCCCCCTACAATTCCCAAAACATATTAGTTACTCTTGATGCTCCACAAGATCAAGGTTGAGGGAAACAAGACGTACAAAGATGTTCCCCCAAAACTGTTCCCCCAAAGCAGTTATCAGGTTTGAAAAGAAACCAAAGCATGTGGCATCAACTGCTGCATCACTTGTAGGCATCACGTCTTTATTAAACTACATTACATTACATTTACTCTACTAAATTTTGATTCTGTTTCTCCTGCACTAGATAACTGTGGTATTTTTTAAAATAATATTTTAACTCATGTGATTTTTGAAAATAATTAACACATTTTTCCACGTCGATGTTACCAACACAATAATTTTAGAGTTATTCCAAAGCAAAAAAAAAAAAAATGAATTTTTTTTTTTTATGAAAATAAAAGTGACCAAAATGCATTTTTGTCATTTTCAATTATTTTTTTACCTTAGAAAGACTCATTTTAGATGACTGAAAAAAATTGGGCATATATATTACAAACTTTGCAGCAACTTTACCAATTTCCACACTTCTATGTTATTTAGTTTAAAAAATATGGGTTCTCAAAAATGGCACTTTTTGAAAATCAGTTTTTTACCAAATTTTGCTTTTTTAAAAATCGCATAACTTTTTTATTTATTGAGATATTTTTATAAAATTTGTGGCATAGACCTTACAATTAAAAGTTCTTTCATGACATACTCACTCCAGAAGTCTGCAATCAATAGTTAATTTCAGTTTGGACTACCTATTTTAAATCTAGATGTAAATATTTAAAACCTGAATTGGACAGAGTTGCCACACATGACAGAGCTATTACTTACCAATGCTTAATGCATACACCTCTTAGATTTTCTACATCATTTAATTTTGCTCAAATAATTCAACGAGTCATCATTTGTTCCAAACAAAAATACTTAATTTTAACAATCAAAGAATTGTGAACATGGTAAATAATCTCTGGGCAAGAGGGAACTGAGTGAAAATATGAGGGGCTGTGGGAATAGAGGGCAAAAAATAGGTGAGGCTTTGAGCGTCACAACATCTATAAATATAGCCCCCCGCTTCTCATTTAACCACAGCTAGTTAAAATCTAAAGCATTACGCAACAGCACAAGCTACTAATTGTGAAAAGTAAAACTCAGCATAAACAAAATGAAAAAACATCCTTACCTGGTAATACAATATTCCTTAGCACCTGGTATATCTAAATAGCGTGGTCGTTCTCCAGTTGCAATAATAATGTTAGCTGCTGTTAGTGTAGATTCTGTTTTATTTTTTTTTATTGCCTTAAAAAGATAAAGCATTGTAATTTAAAGGGGTAAATTATTAGATTGTTTTTTTAATGACACGATATAAATTCTTAAAATACTTACTTTGATTGTATTTTTGTCAATAATTTGAGCACGAGCATTGACATAGTTAACTTTTTTGTCTCTAAGTTGTACTCTGTAACCCCAGTTTAAAGAACCTATGTGATCCTGGAAGAATATGTACAATTGTAATTTACTATTGCTTAAAATATGTTTAAAAACAGTGGATTGTAAGAACAAAATATTTTTTAAACTGTACCTGAATAGCATTTCTCATTGTTGACCAATTGTGATGAACTGAAAAACAAAATAAAAAACATCTCCGAATTATGGAAGGTGTATGGAATGAATAAATAATGCAGCTAATAAATAAATAATTATATCTACTATACTATAGGCAGTGGAGCAGGCTCTATAATCACCATGCATCAGCTATAGTGAATGATCAAAATTGCTCTTTTTTTTGTATGGCTAGCTGGTCATAGTTCTGACCTGACGCACTGTAGGTGAGACTAATTTGTGCTGTGTATAGTGGTGGGCTCTGTTCCATCTGGCTAAACATCTATCTTTACAAGCACCAAATTTGGTACCTGTGTATACCTTCGGAATTAGTCTAACACTGACCAATATTGCAATTTAAGAAACAAAGCCTGGTTCCAACCCCTCAATTTGTTTTTTCAGCTGAACATTTTAAAAAGCAATATTTACTCACCTTTATCTGGAACTTCCCAGCCAAAACTTTTAGCTTCATGTAATTCTTCACCTGAAATTTAGATTGTCAGTAACTGTTTAAATTTAATGAAAAATTTACTTTTATGCAATTAAAAAAAAAATTCTACAAAGATAAAAATTCATCTAAAAAATTAAAAGTTAAAAATTAAAAAGTTTGCAAATTAAAAATAATAATTTTGTAATCTGATGTAAAAATACTTTACCTAATATTGATGCCCTGTGCATCAATTTTTTTGGAATGCATCCAACATTTACACAAGTTCCTCCTAAACCTGAAAGAGAATTTTTAATGCCTTTACTTTTCAATCAATCCAATAACAAAATAACCGATCTTTGTGAAACGTTTTAGCTATTTAGAAAAAAAAGTAAGAATGATGACAGTTTCTTTGCTCTACATTTCCAAATATAACTTTACTATTAATTTGGCACTGCGATCATTCAGGTGTGTACACAAACTTAAAGATGAAAACTATCTTTTATTTTTGTTTGCAACAATTAATAGTGAAGCAAAGAGAAATATCTGGTCAAAAGTTAATAAAGGTGTCTATGTGCTAGTAAATAGCACTTATTGAACACAAAACTGTTTAATGTGATCTTCAACTAAAGCTAATGTCTGGAAATCAGGACCAGGTTTGCAGTGATTTAGTCAGATTTATGTTTAAAAAATATTTACATTTATAATTAAAGTAGCCATAGAAATTTTTGTATTGTCTTTGCCAGTATGGCTAACCTACATAGCCTGACAAAACCATGTCAAAATTAATTATAAAAAGAATAACTATTTAAAATAAGTCAAGGTAGGTTTAACCAAACATTTTGCTTGGTATTGCAGTGAAAGGTCAAATACTTTTTGTTTGTAAAAAGTACCTCCATTAAATAGAAATTCATGCAAGTGGGCATGAGGGAAGAAAAACGGAGAAGTAAACATCAAGGGCTATACTGGTTACAAGCACTTACCCCAAGCTGTCCCTATTGGAGAAGGTTCTACATAATCAAAAAGAGTAACTTTCTTTCCCATATTCGCTGCTTCCTAAAAAAGAACAATAAAATGTAAAATGCAAACAAGAGCTGTACTTAATCGAATGATTAAGCTTATGTGAGAGCTTGTATTATGATGAAATGGAATTTAAGAATAAAAACACCATTGTAAATAGTTTCAGTATTATTTAAAAATCAGCACTAAGAGATTATTTAGTAATATCAATTTTTCATTTTGAATGTTTAATGTTATATTTTTTTATGGAGTTTATAAATTGGAAGAAAACACCTAAGTATGGTGTCATTTAATTTTACAGTGTTATTTTGATTTTAATAAATATATAAAGACAATTAACTTCACTGCAAACCTTAGCAGCAGCCAAGCCTCCTGAGCCACCACCAATAACAACAAGGTCAAAATCATACTTTGGAACAGCCGCCATGTTGTGTATCATATCACCCAATGTGTTCTCGCTGTGAGCTCTCAATAAATCATCACAGCCACCTACAACAATTAATTATAGAATAATTAACAATTTAAAATAATGAATTGCTGAGTTAAACTTACTTAAAAAACTAAAACACAATAGCAAAGCACTAGTCCTTAGATGGCTTATGAAATTAGGTCATATAAAACAATAATTAACTAGTTCTTTTAATTGTAAAATTATAAGAAATAACAAAGAAAATCGGGTTGACGGAAAAAATTGAAACTTTAGTAAATTTTTTTATACCACTAACTATTTCTCTAAAGAAATTAAGTTTATGATCTTGCACAACTTAAATGATCAAACCTAGCACAATTTTACTTAGCTCTAATTTTAGTTGTTTGAGCAGTTAAGCATTTTATTGGTAAGTTAAATTTCTTACCTAAATGTTTGCCATGTATAAATATATTTGGCACAGTAGACTGCCCTGTTAATTCTCTTAAGGTAGACTGATAAAGTGTACCTTTCTCTGGAGAACAGGAAATATATAAACAATGGGAATAATTACATTTCTGCAATGATTTGTTTTCTTTCATTATATAAACAAAAATGTAAAATTACATTGGCTATAATGATACTCACCAATGAGATCTAGTTCTACTGATTCATATTTTGCACTCAAACTTTTAAACAAATCTTTGGCCTGTTGAAAAATAGAATAGTGGTTGAATTATTGAAAATAACTAATATATATAGACTATAGACTAGTTAAGGACACACACACGCAAAAAGGGGAAGGGGGGTCCTCATTGATTATTAAGGTTTAATGTAAATTTTTTTCCATTTATTTATTTTATAATGAGCTCCCACAAAACTAGATATATTTAGATTCTAGATCTAGATTCTTTGACCTCCCCTCCTCTAAAATAAGTTGTATAAATCTGGTCCAGTTGGCTGAGGGAATCAGATCAAAATTTGTAATAAAAATTATTAGGCTAATTAATTAATAATTAAATAAACATGCACCAAAAATCTATTTTAAAATGTGACAACAAAGAAAACACATGTATACACTTAGTTATGATTTAATACAATCAATGGTCAATGACTAGATCTAGAAACTAGATCTATAACTATGACTTGGCATTTTACTTTAGCACGCAAACTTCACATTCAATTTTATTTAAAAAATGTAAACAACTGGTGCTAGAGTCTAGAAGCTAAATTTGCAGAGGTCTAAACAGTAAACACCGTATCCGAATTAGCAGTTACCTTCTGACAACATTTTGCAGCAATCTTATTATTTGAACAGATCTTAGACTTAAGAGTAAACTCAGAATATACACATTTTAATAGCTCAGTAAGTTTAAATCGAGACATATCTCCCAGAAAATGACCTTTTCTTCGCAACAACGGGTGACCCGGAAATGACTAATGCAGTATTAATTGTTCAAATAGCAAAGCTATTTTAACACGCAGATATTAAAGATCAACAATCATTAACATTTTAAAAGATTATATCGATTTTAATTTTGTTTCTGAAATGGAGACTGTGTATTAGTAAATAAAAAACAATGTAGATTAAAACAATTTAAGTCTCACGTTAATGAATTTCCAAAAAAAAAAAAAACTGAAGAAAAGACTGAAAAAAGGTTATTTAAAAACATATTTTAATTATAAAAAAATAGTTTAGGCCTATCATATAAAATATAAGATTTCAAACTTAATAATTTTAATTTTACAAAGGTTTAAATAATAAAAAATATTATTTAATATATAATTAAAAACGACACTAGTTTCTCTTAAATTTGATAAGTTTAGTTATCATGTAATCTGGCTGGCTAGTAAGTGCTTAACCATCATGGTTTCCGTTTTATTTTACAAATTCAATTATCAACGTATATCGATATGGTATTGATATTACTTAATTGCAAAACCAATGCACATGTTATGTTGTAATGTTTGTCAATGCAAACTCGCCTCTGGTTTATTTTTTTTTAACGTAAAGACTGGTAGGACCATCGTCAATAACACGTATCGTTTGCTTGATTTTGATATGTTAAAAATGAAGCGTGATTTTGCAGGCTGTGGTTTCGTCCAGATTATTATATTTTACATTTTCTGCAATGTTTTTTTAAATAAATATAAAATTAGAAGAGTAGGACTTAGGGCAGGGTTGGACTTGAAAGTTTTGGGATAGGGGGGAGGGGGAGATGAAGACGACGAAGACACCAGTTTAAGTATACATTTTCTATATTCAAGGGGGATGTTACTTGCTCTGGGAAGAGGGTGAGTTACCCCAAGATATGCCTGTAAGAAACGCTGTAATCAGGTATCCAACAAATAAAGCTAAAAGGGACAAGAAAAAGAAACTACATCGGTGGAAATCTTTACCAGAAATGAAGACATTGGTAAAAGAAAGTAGGTCAAGCAACACCCAGTAAATCATCGACAAAGTAAAATTATATTGAAGTTTTCCAGAAATTAGCACAAACTACCAAGTATCGCGTAGATCTGAGCAAAATTCTGAGCGCAAATTCTAAATAAACTGGGCGTTATAAAGTACTTAAAAGCATCGTTTTATTATCCATAAATTATTTACATATATGAAGAGGAAAACGGAAATCCTGACGGTCGGTATAAAGCAAGACGAATAGGGTTAATATACAAAATGTATACCTTACCAGTGCTCTCCCCCCCCCCCCCCCCCCGCCACGGAGAACATTCTCGGATAGAACACTAATCATGTTATAAAGAAACGATTTTCTAACATCAGGGCGAATAAACAAATATGTATTCTAGATAAAATTCACTCCATGCACAATACTTAGTCTACTTACCTGTCTACAAGAAAAGAAAAAAAAACGTACCTACATTGAGAATAGATTATTTATATAGGAAAACTAAAAGCTGATAAAACTTTTAATTGAGACTACAAGAAAGTTAGCAAAAGAAAAAAAAACACACACTTATAACTTTGTGTCGATATCAACGAGAATATAAATGTCTTCATATAATAGCTGCGGACTATTCAGGAGCACTGTAATGGTGGATAGATTTTTATCTCATCCGCCAACAATCAATACCACGGTGAGAGGAAACACGATTCCTCATTGGAGCAAATCTCAATTATCAGAAAGAGCAGCCCATACAAGAGATGAGCACAAAAAAAAACAAGGTGGCTATTGTTTAGATTTTATTAGAGAAGTAAAGTAAAACGGAACTTGGACAGCAGGGTGGCTATTGTTTAGATTTTATTAGAGAAGTAAAGTAAAACGGAACTTCGACATCAGGGTGGCTATTGTTTAGATTTTAAAGGAGAAGTAAAGTAAAACGGAACTTGGACATCAGGGTGGCTATTGTTTAGATTATGCGATTATGTGAGAAGTAAAGCGGAGATTGGACAACACGTTGTAGTCAACTGTAATATCGCCACAACAATATCAACTGCTTCTGCTGCGTTTATAAAATAGGACACGTTGAGGGAAGTTAGCGAGTCTGATTAGTTTTATAAACAGCAGTCACTCCCCTCCTTCTATTAATTATTCAAAATAAAGACAGCCGATCCTTTACAAGTTAAGACAAGTTATTTTCAAAGTTTATAGGCTAGCAATGTGCCGCCGTAAATCAAATTTTTCCCCCTCTCCTTGTAGCATACGTAATATAGGACTTGAAAGCTTGTTTAAGCGGGCGAGAGATTAACAAATCCATTCAAATTAGATCAACGCCTGCACGTATGTGTTAACCTTTCGCCAGTAGTGTAGGAACTTATAACTATAGCCTAATGCCAACAAATATACTGTAATACTGTGTGGGCTATTCTGAAATGTTTTATTGTGACAATAATTTATTGCATTGTCTTACTGGGTTATAGCAATAATTTCTTTTCGTTTACTTTAGAATTAGTATTATCCATAACTCTACTTATGTCCTCTATTTATGACGGTCACGTATTGCAAACTTAAAATGTCAAGGTCATGCAGCTTTCGAGTACCCGATAACTTAAAACTTCGGGGATTCCTATGAGAGTTCTGTCAATCAGGCTTTAACAACAGTCACGTGTTATTCACAACAACTGAATACCAACACACCGTACACGTGACGCCAGCCGCGATCTTTTAACTGAAGCAAACAAGCTTAATTGGATTTACCTAATGACCTAAATTAGCAGCAGTGTAAAAATTCGAGGTTGGCGAGTAGTGGGAAATAAACCTAGTCATACAAGAATAAGTGTGTTACGTAAATATAGGCCTATATAGACCACTTCTTCTATAATCTGGACCAAAATACTAAGATATTGTCTTTTCTCGTTAGAAAAAATATAGTTAACAGGTCTTTGAGCTATTCAATCCCTTACTGAAAACAATGTCAAATGATAGGCCTAGTCTAATCACGTGAGACGCTTTATATATGCTAACGGTACCCCTAGCTAATCTATACAGTATCCAAATATTGGTGAGAGGTAAACTAATTAACCAGTCATTTGTGATTTGTCCTCAGCATAAACATAGATTACATTGGCAAACATGTTTTAATTATACTGTACAGAAAACTAAACATCCATTTAATCACGTCTATTTTTTTTGCCAACGTTGCAATCGACCTTGCAATAGTAATACAAACATTTCTATCCTGGTAGTAGTACATGATCGATACGATAGTTTAGCGCATTTTTTAGCGCATGCGCTTTCATCAACATAATCCACATATTGGGTAGATAATATAAGCTTTCGGTCAACAACACTTAAATAACCTATTCTCAGGATATGTTATGAAGTGCAGTCAAGTGGGCTTGGGCTATTTTCAGGATATCCGCAAAACGAGTCTAAAACTCGAGGCAGGATCCATGATGTAGCATTTAAAAAAATTAAGAGCATGCTGCTATAACGACAAATGTTTTGTGCAGTCTTTGGATCACTTGTGCACATCTGTTCATTCAGTAAATCTTGTATCCTATTTGCATTTATTTTAACGCCCCATGTCGCATTTATTTGAGATAATTCACGGCCATGGGTAGCAAACAGCCGCTGAAATTTATGTTTTACCCGGACATGTTTCAATCCTTTTTAATTACTTTCAGTTAATTAAAAAAAAAACTTTTTAATTGGGGTAACCACATTACTAGTCTGAGCCGTGACGTCATTGTTTATCGGCGGTGTAAGGAAAGGCAACCGTGACTCACATTACTATCAATGACATAGCAAAATTTTAAACTAGAACAGTACACCAGCTGGCTAGGCAATGTTTCAACAGCCATATGTTAATCTGTATTACTGAAAGACTCACAAACTCGCGCCACAGAGACAAAAAAAGTTAGAGCGTTATACAAAAAGTGACAATAACGTATTTGTGAAAGGGTATGGCATGAGCATATTTGTGCCCTAGTATGTTTCTTTGAAAAATTATTTGGGAGCCGCGAACAAATATAATGGATAAAACTATATGCAATATATAAAGGAATCCTTTCTAATTCATCTAGATCTAGTTCTTATAATAAACTTCAAAAGGAATACTCAGAGAATACAAAACATGTTTAAGCTAGTAAATTAAGGTAAAAAAAATCCCTAAAACTGAATATGCAACCAAGAAAAACAACAAAGACAGGGCTTAAGGATATCAAAACACACTTTGATAACATTTAAACATGGTTACTGCCACCAAGAATGCAGTGACTACTGATAAGACACAAGAATCATTAATAACATGTAAATTGTTACAGTAAAGGTCATAACAGCATCATTGTGCTTATTGGTTCTCTATCTTTACCCTGGAGAGATCCAGGTCCTTTTCCAAAGTATAACTTAAGTTTATTCACAAATATAAAGTTTAACAGATCTTAGTTTATTTTCTTCATTTTTAATAAGCTGACCATGCTGACCCCCCCCCCCCCCCCCCCCCCGCGATGTCACTATAATAAATGTGACCATGGTTGAGAACTACTTTCATAGACAGAGACTTGCCGTACTGGTAAATTTCTAGACAGTGTAGATTGCTGCTGGTCAATGTGTTAGACAATTATCACACTACAGTAACTAGATCATAATTAATCCCACCCAGAGCAACAGAAAAATTGTGATCTACTTAGTGGCTTACATATAACACAAAACAAATGATTCTCCAAACTTTTGCCAGCCCAACAACCTGCTTGTATATACTCAGCTGATACTTATGTGAACAGGGAATCAATAATGTCATAGAAACTGTCTGCTTTATCCCTAGTCATGACATAAGACTGACACTAATGATGTCTTAATATCTAATTGCTTTGCCTGGGGTCAAATAGAAAAATGATTGCCAAGTCTAAAGACAGGGTTCACTAAGAAACTGTGGCTAATACAGATTAAGGGGAGGGGGGGGGAAAGAGAAGAAAGCACAAAAATTAACAGCTCAATATAACAGTGCTCTTCTTGTGCTTCAGTGAAAACAATATGAGGATTCACATTTTAAACCATTTTTTTTAACAACAGAAAGAGGATTCACAAATGTTTATCTTTTTATAACACTGACTTGTAAAAACCACCACATTGAAATGCTATTATTAGACACTGAGCACATCTTTTTGACTACATAATTCATGCCATCCTATGTTAAGCCAGGTTGTATGATAATCCTAGCATATCTAGTCACTTTAGACAATCTAATGCTTCACATTTGCTAATCTTCAAAGATTAATTGACTTCTTGTCAATGGTATCACACTGTAGCTGCATGTTTTGTAAAACCAATGAGAAGCAGACTGAACAGAGAAATTAAATATAATTTATCTCCGCTACTTGATGCACAATACTTACTAGAAATTCTATCAGCTTTGTCTATGCCTCACATAAGACAAAAATACACACTTGATTCTAATTTTGGCTGCCTCACAAAGTATTTACTATTCTGGCTACTTTATCTTATGTGCACTTATCAGAAGCAGGCAAAGAAGACAATTTGTTTGTCAGTATCACTATAGTTAGTTAATTTATGTAAAGAAAGACATACTCTATTTTCTTATACAAAGAGCTTGTTTGGATGTGTTCCAAAAAATAAATTAAATGGATTTATCCATAACCTGAACTATATAGTTTGCTTATGCAGACTTATAATTCACAAAACAAAGAACTAATCTTTTAGAACTAAACTATTTTCAAAGAAAAGATCAATTTTAAATTTTTTTTTTATAAATTGGTGCAATGTCTAACTGACTTGGGATAGTGACAAATGTGTCGATCGATAAATCTTAAAATTACAGATGAAGCTTTCTTTTAATTTAAATCAAATATTGATTTAAGCTAATTTAAATATTGATTTTTAAGCAGATATTTAGAAGATAATTGTTATTAAATTTACAGTGATATATGGAACTTTTATTGTATACTTAGCAAGCAGTGTTGTATAAGCAGTGTAAATCAGTACGAGGTTATGTGTTCATGATCATTAAAATAAGAAATAACCTAACGATGACTTGAACATTTTATTCAAACATTACACTTACCTTTTCACAGAATGGACAAGTTGTCTTGCTAAACACAACTATGGCATGACCATCTATAATCTTCTGCACCTGTTGTTTAATATCATCTGTAATTGGTGGCATGGTTAAATTTGGGGGTTTTCTGATACTTGTGGAGCTCTCCTCAGACTCAGTACTATTTCTTGTCTGAGTTTTGGTAAGAGCAGTTGCCGCACTGGAGGCAGATCTGCTTGTTAGGTTACTTGCTGTTATTGAACTTGCTGTTAATGAACTTCCTGAAGTACTTAAACTTTGTTGCTCAATAAAATGATCTTCTTTCTGATGAAGAAAATAGTATATTTAACATATAAAATAATCCTTCTTGAAAAATCAGTTGCTATGTAATGAATACTAAGTATCAGTTTAGTTTGTTTCAAGTTTCATGCATATTGCATAAAGACTTCATTAGTAAATTTTAAACATACATACTAATACTATGTGGTAATAAGGTAAAAATTAAACACCATGTAAAAGTATTTTTACATTTAGCTTAAAACAAAAACAACAATATTTATATGAAATGTTTATTTGTGAATAAACATGTGTTCTGCATGTTCACTGTTGACCTTAAATTAGGTTAAATGAAAGTGTTAAATAGCATCAATATATTTAATTGCAGCAATGATATATTATTTCAGAAAAACAAGTGTCTTTTTATGCCACCAAGTTAAATCATATTCTTGTTGTACTACAAAACATGAATGATGTTGATTTGCCAGTGAGCATTGCAAGACTTCCAGACACTTAGTAAATAATCCATCAGAGATGATCAGTAAAGTCAGACCTCTGTACATGTTGCGCAGAATGAGCATTTGGGGTCATCCATTTATGACGTCAAATAAAGCAAACTATATCAGCAGATGACAAAAGGGTGCCCTACTTTGGGTTTCAAGCAGTGAGTTTTCAACTATCTCACTGACCAGGTGATCAACCATATTATAACAGAAGATTGAGTTAAGAATTTTCTGTTGTGGTGCATCCCTGGCACTGTCTTAATACAAGTCCCCCCTAACCATTTATACTTAGATACTTTATTTAGGGGGCCATCCGTTTGTGATGTCCACAAAACTTTTGGATTTTAGACCCCCCCCCCCCACCTGAGAGGGAGGAGGTTTTCAAAAAGTTTGACGACAAAGCTTTTGCAACAACGCTACAAACTGATTTTTTATTGGTAAAAGATTATTTTGTACATTTCAATAAAAATTAATCAATCAGAGGTTAGTAAATATTTTTAGAAAAACTCTGAGAGGGGCGCTAGGCTTAGGTGTGACGTCATTTTAGGGGATAGGCCTGGCTTTTTGTGAGGATGTGTGGAATTGGGGGGGGGGGGGGGGGGGGGGGGGTTAAATCATTAGGAATCATGACGTTGCTTCTTATATAAATTACACCAGTGTAAGTATAAATACTTATATTTACTTACACATTAAGCTGAGGCCAACACAATTTCACCAAACTATGATGTATGCTGATAAGTAAAGTCAATGTGAACTCAAAATGAACTGTATAGGTTTTTTTCTCCCACTGATGATCACTGGCTATTAAATTGGAACTGTAATGCTTATTTATAATGTTTTTTACCTTTTCTAATTAAAACACATTCATAAAAAAAAGTAGGCCCTAGATCTAGAACTAATCCTAGCGGTATGTTTTTAATAAAATACGCTCAACCAGAGGTGTAGGCTAAGGGGAGAATAAAATACGCTATAATGGAGTTTTACCCTAGATTTGCTAGAGTTGTTAAAGTAGATCTAATCTAGTCTAGCTAGTAGATCTAGAATCTATATAGATTCTAGATGTCTAGTAGACTAAGTATAGAATCTGGATGATTTTAGATACCGATGTCTGAAAATAAACTTCCATAAAATAGGTGTGTTGGGTTGTTAGTAGTATTGTAATCTCGACTAATTTTATGGTTAGAAATTATTAGGGTTAGGCCTATGGTAGGACCAGGGTTGGGGACGTGTGTATTATTCAGTCAACTAATATCTACCAGTAACCTAACATCCCTTTTTTAAAGAAGATTCCATTATGTACACAGGTGACACTGATATACAAATTCCCCAGAGAATCTAGATTCTAGATTAAAGTAAGTAGAAAGTTCATGAACTTCATAGTAATCATTTCATAGATCTAGATCTCTAAGATCTAGAGCTAGATCTAGTAAGACTAAGAGTTACTAAAAGCTAATAAACCAGGAGTGATCTCCCCTAAACTTTCTTGAATATTCTTATATAAAAAACAACAGGGGATGGGAACTCGGGCTATAGACATGATTTTTAATCCATTTTAAATACTTAAAGTTTTAAAAATAGAATAAAATCTCGTAGACAAAAGAATTGCACACCAAGTGAACGGCAAATAAAAAAGTGCATACTAGTGCGCAATATTATTAGTACTTTAAAAATTTACATTAGTTTTTTGAGAAATCAGAAGTAGCGTAAATTACTACTTCTGGTCAACGGAAATTACTCAAAATTTAACAGAAGGTAGAAAATTAGATCTTTTACTCACATGTGAAACTTCATTTATCTATCTGAAATAGTACTCAAGTTATAGGCTTTTGAAAAATTCAAAGTAGAAAAAGTACCACTTCCGGTTATCGGAAATCTCTCAAAAGTTGATAAGGATCTACGATTTTGATAAAATACTTATAGAGTAAAGTTCCACGCGCGGTTAAAACACCGGTGCGGTCATCGCCTGTTTATCGCTTCGTACAATATTTGTTTTGATGTTTTATACGAAACTACCGATATCTGCTGTAAACCTGTCCATTTCTAAATATATCCAGGTCAAATTCTTTTGTTTTTCTCCTTCTGGAAGTCGAGTTTTTAAATTTTAAAGTTTCGAGGTATGACGTCGAAGGCGATTCTAGTTCCCCGTATGAAAAACACTAGGTCCCGGATGAGATGAATAAACCAACCAATCAAAGCTTTTTATAACTAGGTTAACTATAAATAGCTTCTACAATATGTGCGGGACACTGTACATACGATAGATTAGGCTAATAAAGCAACCTGATAGGTGAATAGGGGTGGCCGCAGCTTGGGTGTCGATTTGGGTGGTTTCACCGCGCTGCGTAACCAACGACTTGAGCTAGACTAGCCTAGTTCTAGATGCTCTACATTTCAAGCTAAGCCTAGAATCTGTATAATTTCTATTTTTTTCTGCTGTTTTAAATTATTTCGATCATCTACTTCTTCTAAATCTAGTTTGTGTCTCTACATACAAGCATATCTAAGCAAATGTTACGTTATGTCTTGTCAGTGGTTGTTACGTGCCTTTGTTATGATTATTATAGTTGCGTCCCTTGAGTCATTACTGGGTCAACTTTTAATGTCGTTAATTAATTTAATTAACATGTTTTTAATTTGGTTTTGAAATCTATTAATTAATAATACAATCAACAACACGTTTAAAAGTGTAAAATATTTATTTTATTTATTAAACTAGGATTAAAACGTATAAAACACGATCGTTACGCAAGCCGGTTCAGATGGCCGCAGGGAAAAAAAAAGAGGGGAAAAAAATATCGCAAGTAGCACGTCACTAAAACATGAATATCTCAAATTCAATGCGTAGGAATATAAAATGATTGATACATATTAAGAGTAGAAAGGCAGAGGAATAATATAGTACTTTGGGTTTGTTCCTGTGTTAAACGGTTACAAAATAGCGCCCGATGAAAGTCGGGAGTTCGCTATGTGTGACCGCGCGTGGAACTTTACTCTATATGAAATTTCATCAACCTAGCTGTAACGGTACTCAAGTAATCGTGTTTACACACAGACACACACACAGACATACGGACAGAATTGCAAAGCCCAGTTTTTTTCAGACTGGATTACGCATAAAACATTTTAATTTTGATAAATCTGGATTGATAATTTTTGCCCGTTTAAAATAAGTCCTCTATACTTCGGATGTGAAGAAGGACTGAGGTGTAGTTTGTAATACAGTGAAAATTGTTAAAATTTCAAGTGATTTTTTTGCCCGATTACAATACTTTCTCTATACTTCGTTAGATCTACGAGAAAGTAAAAAGGTCCTAAAGACCTGGACTCGCTCTAAAATAAATCTAGAAAATCTAATTCTAAACTATTCTGAAATCTTAACTAAACTCACTGAGTACTGTCACACTGTCTGTGACTGACTGTGAGAGAACTGAGTAAAAAAACTAGATCTAGATTCTAGATCTAGATCTAACTAAACTCTAGCCTAAACTAAACTCTAATAAATTAATAGTTACTAGATCTAGATCTAGTTAGAATCTAGATCTAGAAATCTAGGTCTTACAGCTTACTTAACTTTAACTTACTAGACTATTAAAATTAATTATAATATTAATTAAACTACTCTAAAAAACGTAAACGAGAAACGTTACTAAATTTTTATAACTTCAGTAAACTTACTTAATCAACAAGAACTAACAAGTACATTTAGATTCAAATATTATCCAAAATTAGAACTAATGTTTTTAAAAAATCTCGCAATAAAGGCTTACAAGCTTCGTATTTCTTGTATCTCTTGAAGAAGTTAGACGTTTCATTCATGCGGGCTTCTTTACCTTCGGTTACCGCCTTATGGTCTATATAATTTTGCGAAAGAGTTATGCGACTTATTTATACAACATTTGTGCACGCAAGAGTATTTATGGAACCCTATCCTAGAACTAGATATAGACTTCACTAAATGACAAAGCAAAAATTACCTTTTGAGTTTGAGGGTTCGGGATTGCTTTTGAATCAGCAATGTCTTGTTATTGAACTTTAAAATAGATTATTTTTTATTGAACTAAGTAAATGAGAATACAATAAAGCGTAGATCTATGTAATGATCTATGTAATGATGTGGTCCAATCAAAATGTAGCCAACCAATGCGAAAAGACCTATATGCACAAAGTTTTTCTTTCATACTTTTTCCGGGGGTGGTGGAGGTAGGGGCACTTTAAACTTTTGCATGGGGCGAATAAAATTCTCTGGGGCGGGGGGGGGGGGGGGGACTGGTAAAAGTATATATTTTTTATTTAAATTCTATTTCTTCTTTTTTTTGAGGTGGGGGGTGGGGGGCTTAGACGTTCTACCCGAAGAGATGCCTGAAAGAAACTCTGCACGCAAACCAATTTTAAGATTAGGCCTAAACAAATGTCAGTGTCTTTATTATCGAGTATCGATGACGTAATTATTATTTTGTATTTTTTCATCATTGGCTTTTAAATTCTGTTTACTCTCGACGTCATTATATTGTGTGTACTTTTCCGGCTTTAGAATATTTCAAATTGATGTTTAAACCCCCCCCCCCCCCCCCCGAAAGAAAGTCATCTACCGCCCCCCCCCCCCTTTCCCCGAACGAAATGAAATTTATATAGAAAACATATACTTTTACCGGTGTCCGCCCCCGGAAAATGTAGTCCGCCCCCCCCCCCCCCCCGGAGAAAAAAAGTCTGGAAGAAACACTGGTATGAGCTGAGGTTTGAGGTACTTTAATTGGGGGGGGGTCTGGCTTTTTGTAATGATGTGTGACGATGGCGATGGGGAGGGGGGAAAATCGTCAAAAAAAAGTGTGACGTCATTTATGGATAACTCCTTGTTTCTTCCAGACATTTTCTCCGGGGGGGGGGGGCACTTGAAATTTTCGGGGGGGGGGGGGGGGGGGGGGCGGTAGACTTTCTTTGGGGGGGGGGGGGTCGGACACTGTTAAAAGTATATATTTTCTATATAAATTATAGAAATTTTATTTCGTACGGGGGGGGGGGGGTAAAAAAATTTCGGCAAAGATTTAGGCAAGTTGAACTCAAAATAAATTTTATTTAGATTTGGATCTAGAATCTACTTTCCAACTAGATAAAAAGTATTAGCCCGAGGCAAAAAAACGTGTATGGTTATAGTACAGGGGTCGGCAACCTTTTGAAGCGGAAGAGCCAAAAGTTACAATTTTCAAAATTTCCCTGGTTTAAAAGAGCCACTAACATTTTTTTTATTTCAAATATTTTATTTTTTTATTAAGATTATTAGTATTTGTTCAAGGAGCTGGAGAGCCGCATCTTGATATCAAAAGAGCCGCATGCGGCTCGCGAGCCTCAGGTTGCCGACCCCTGTTATAGTAGTATAGTAGTTATACTTCTTACCTTACCGGGCTTTTGTTGATGGCCAGAGTGGGAGCTGTAGACGTGGTGTTTGGGGAACTGTATTTATTATCGTCGTAATAAATCTAGCTCTAGCTAGAGCATATTATCATTAGATTGTTCATTTTTAACTTGACGATTTTACATAGGGAAATATAAAACAGAGAAACATATGTTGAAACGACATAGATTAAGACTAAGAAAAGATCTAGTGTGAAATGTGTGTCGAAGGATGGTGGGGGGATAGAGAAAGGGTAGTGGAGGTTCCTTTTTTAAAAATAGATCTAAATGACGTCACACTTTAAAAAAATAATTTCTTAAAGCCTTAAAGTTATATCAACAGGGGGCGCTACTTTGTATACAATAGCAACGAATGTATTTTTATTATGCACAGCAAGTATGCTACTAGATCTAGATTCTGGATCTAAATTACTCACAAACTTAAATCGTGAGAAGCAGATGATTAAATAAATCTAATAAAACCATTTAAACTTTTAAAGGCTTAATATTTTTGACAAACGCAGAAATTAATATTATGAGTATACATATAGTTAATAATATAGTAGTAGGCTAATAATAGTATTTAATTAGTAATAATAGTAATTAAGTAATTAGTAATAAATAAATAATAAATAGTTAATAATAATAAATAGTTAACTTAATAGTTATTAGTTAATAGTACTTACTACTTTACTTAGTAGTTAGTAGATCTACATACTACATACTACTAGTACACTACATATACTACATTAATTAATTAATAATTATTTGATTTATTTTTATTATTATATATTTTAGTCAGTTATTTATTAATTATAAATTATTATATTTTTTAATTATTATAGTTTAAACTAAAATTATTAAATAAATTTAAACTTCACTAATAATATTGCTAAGTAATCGATTAAAATGAATAAATGAAATTAAATTTGGAACGCTTTACTTCAAAAGACAAAGAAGTGAAATAGATTTATAGACTAATTATATTTTTTAAAATAAGTTTAATTATAATTAGTAATTACAGTATACACTAAGAAGTACATTCAGGCATCTCTTAGAGGAGAGTGCACTGCCCCCCCCCCCCCCCCCCCCCCCCCCCCCCCAATGAAACAGAATTTATATAGAGAAAATATGGAGAAAATGTCTTAAAGAAACACAGATATACATTACATAACCTATTTAATTATTCGTAATTAATTAAAGTATTAAATAATAAATATTAATTAATAAATAACTAGACATATCAATATCATATATAGGCCTAATGGTAAAAAAAAAGTTATATTAAAATTAAATGTAAACTTTATTTAACTTCTTTTTATCTATTTGTCATTTTCAGAGGAATTATGCTGTACTTACCTTATTATTATTTAATTTGTTTCTTAAAGAATAGAATTGTATTTGATATCTGAACATCATTTGTAGAAAATACTAAAGACTATTTGTAGAAATAAAAAGAAAGACAACCACATCCACATTTTAAAAATTCAAGTTTATATCAGCCATGGCACCTCAAAACCATGATAAATTTCTTTTGGATATGGATATTAGCTATGATATGGAACGGCTCTTTGATCCATATAATCTCGATCATATACCAGTTGAAAAAAGACTTGAGTTGTTTAAACAGAGAGATCTAGCTCACGTCAAACATTATAAGGCTGCAGTGAAAATATTTGGTGGGCCTCCAAAGCGTACTAGAATAATTTTAGCACCTTCAATGGAAACACCATTTAAGCATCGACTGGGACTCTATCATAATGTTGCGCCCTTACCTCCTCCACTAGTTTTAAACAATCCACTAAAACCCCCTCAAGAAATAATAAAAGAACCATCCAAAGAGGAAAAAGATATACATGAAGAGAATGAAAAGCGCAGCAATTACAAAAGCTGGATGACAAAACATAAACAAATCAGGAATGACCTTGATAACATGAATCTTAATGAAGCTTTTCTTGCCAGAAAGACTAACAAGTCTGAAATAGAAAAGAGAGTGGAGTCAAAGTTACGTGCCAATCGTCTCTGTAAACTGGAGCCATTGTTATTGCATGATGTTGCTCTACCACCTAAACCTCGTCCTCCAGTTCCTGTAATGACTCTTCCTCCTCCTGAAGGTCTTGAGATACTTGACAGATTTCTGACTCTAAACCAAATTCGTCTCATGGATTTATTCTTACTGGCTGACACTGATAAAAGCTGGTCCATTTCAAGAGAAAAATTTCTGAAACTAATTTCTAAGGTATGATGTTATTAAGTATAGGCTTTTAAGTTCACTATACCATACTAAATAATACATTTTGATAAGAAATTTGCAAGAATCATTTAATTAAAAATAAACTCAGTTTCATTAATTTATAGGGTATGAATAAAACTAAACATATTATTTACATATTTATGAATTACTATTGCTGTTAGAAGGCAGGCATAAAAAAAAACAATACAAATTATTACAAATGTTTAAATCTGAAAATCATTTTTATGTCTGTCACTCTGCTTGGCTTGTTCTGTTAGGTATTTCTTTGGTTGTTCCCCTTATCATGTTACAGACCGACAGACTTAACCAAATATTTAGTAGGAATTTCATCTATATATTTTAGTGAACAGTTAAAGATTACAATAGAAGTTAAAATTATAAAAAGCACTAGACTTTATAAAAAACATTTCTTTTACAGTATGAGTTACCACTAAGTGAAAGTGAGGTGGATGATTTGATTTTATCACTTGACACAGATTCAGATGATAAGTTAAATTACAAAGATTTAAACAAAGGTCTCACAGCATGGAGAAAACAAAGAAGAAATGCTGAAAAACAAAGCTTAAGCATATCTTCTAGCAGTAGTAATCACTCAAAAGGTATTTAAAAAATTGTCTTATAATTTTGTTTTAGTTCATATAGAATTAATAGTTTTTTAAGCAAACTGAAATATTTTATTTTGTTGTATTTTAAAAAATTAATTCAATTATTATTTTAAAACATTTACTTTAACTAATAGTAAAGGTGATTATGAAAAGATTTTAAAAATCAATTACAAGTTTCAGGCAAAGTAGTACATTCCAGTTCAATATTTGCAGGTAATTATAAAACATTGCATATACCAGACAAGGAGAATGAAGTCTTTGACGATGCACTTAATCAAGAACAAGTCCAAACCTTAAAGCTATTAAGATCTAGAGTTGAAGAAGAGCCTCAATCTTCTTATTCTGAAGTCAGATCCCACTCTGTTAAAACCCACGAACAAAATGTACAAAATGTTAAAACTTCAGACATGTTATTAAAGAAACAATCCACAGCAGCAAAATCACATAAAGAAATGTTGTCAAGATCTAATGATGAAACACTTGATGAAACAAGAGTCAGAGACAATGTTCATGACATTGGTCCAGCTGAAGACAAAAAAGTGAGTTATATTATTTTATGATTTTTTTTAGTCAACAGTAATTTTTTATCTAAAAAAATAATTGTTGACTAAAGTGTTAACTTATTTTAAATATTTAACCATATTAATTCACATAACTCATTAAGCTGTACAAACTTCATGTAGAGAATGACATCAGCAAAAAATTCCCGACCTGTTTCTTGCAAAACCTTGTCAAGTTCTCGTACAAGCACACCCCACTCTCTAGAACTTCCAGAATTGGATCTTAGGCAAGAGGCCATGGTGCCATCTTCACCAGAGGCATTGGTAGACCTTCGCAAGCATGACAGAGTTGTCCTTAGCAGGAATAATGTGAAGAGAAGTGTAAGTTTATATTTAAAACTATTAAATGAGGGATTCAAAAAATTCAATCTAATCAAAGAAAATATAGCCTTAGTAATTGGTTATAAATTAGTATATTGTGCTGAATTGAAACCATATCTTTACATTAGGCATTAATTGTAAGTCTTAAGATGTTATTTTCACTCATTACAAATTATTTTTTTCTATTTTAGTTTCAATGATTTAGAATAAACTATAACATAAAATCTGGGAGTAGCTGCTTGGTTTTCAGATTTAGCATTGCTGACTACATCAACATTGTTGTTTCAGATGTCACCAGAACAAAGAATAGTCTATGATGATGTTCCAGGTGTCATCAAGATTGGCTATAAACCAATTGATGACCACTGTTCAGAGTCCACACTTGGTGGTGAGATGGCTAGTCATGTCAATCAGTTCAGAAGGGAAAAACTTAAAGAATACTTTGATGTGAAGAAACTGTTTGAGGATAGTGGACTCCCTTTTACACTTAAAACACTAGACAGAGGTAAAAAGATTTTTAAAAAAATTCATCTTTATACACATATATATATGTGTATATATATATATATATATATATATATATATATATATATATATATATATATATATATATATATATATATATATAATTTTTTTTTTCATTTATTTATTTATATATATTTTTTTTTAATTAGCAAAACTGCATATTATAAACTTAGCTTCATGTTTGCAAAATACAAATTATAAAAATGTTGCTATTACATATTTTTTTTAAATCTAATATTTCAGTTCTCTTGTATCCTGGTGATAAACCTACACATTCTATTAATGGAAGTCTTGGTCTACTAAATGGGTGTCTCATGGAAGAACAAAGTACAAATCGTCAGTCCTTGTCCTTAAAAACAGAACTGAAAAATAAGTACAACAGTAACAGCCCAAGACAGTTATCTGCTCCTGTTACTGGCCCTAACAGTAGTGCCACAAAGTTAAAGAACTCCAGAGAGGCTGCTAGATATGACAGCAAGGATAGAGGAGTTGCTCACAAAAACACTAATGAAATTAATAACAACAAGAGAAAGAATAATAGTAAGCCAAGCAAGAAGTTCAAGCACAGATATGTTAAAGTAGAGGATATTTACCCACTAGCAGCTAAAGTTCTACCTGTAGCACAAGAAGAAGAGCTGAGTTCAGGTTTGGCGCTGATCAAACGTAAAGTAGACAACTGGATGACATTTGAGGAATATAGCAAGTATACAAAGTAAGAAAAAATAGACTTGAAATACATTTTAAAAATTCTCAGCAATGTTTTTTGAAAGTTCTTAGAAATATGTTAATTGTTTTTTAACTCATTCACAGAAAGTTGCAGAAAAAATTCCAGCACAACCAAATCAAAAGCAACCCTTCATCGGACTGGTCAGGATATCTTTTGGATAAACTGCGACTTTGTATGGATAATGAGTCTGTTACTGCCAAAGGAAATTTTCACCATAGAGGTTCTTTACATTACGAAGGTATTGGGACAGGCATGTACAATGGTTTAGGAACTGCTGTGTTTCACCATACTGCACAACCCAAGCAAGCTTACCATGGTTATAATAATGACCTCCAGACTTGGCCCATAGGAGAAAATGGAGTTCGTTATGGCAACATTGATGAGCATAGAATCATAAGATGATTGTTTTTCTGTAACACATTTATGTAAAACAAGTGTAAATTATGACTCATATTTATTTTAGGTTTCAATACTTACTTAATTCTTAAAATATAAAAAAAAAGTTAATTAATGAATCAGCAATGTATGTCAAAACAAAAAGAGTGTGGCAAACAGAAGGCTCATGTAAAAAAATTATCAAATAACAGCATTGATTTTTAATTTAAACTGTTTGTAAGATGAAAGGTAAAGTACCATTTCAGACCTTAATGTCTGTTTCTGGAAACTAGAAAAGTAAACTATTCTAATGACGATGATTCAGCATTAGCAATAGTGTGTGTGTGTGTGTGTGTATATATATATATATATATATATATATAAAATTATATATACGTACATGTATGTATGTTTATACATTTGAATTTTTAAAAATGTTTCTTATTCACTTGTTTTGATGTCACAGTTAATTGCCTATAAGAAAAAGGCTATTGTGTTGGTCATTGCAATTCAAAATTATAAATATATCAAACTATAAAGAATCTTACTTGTAAAAATTTGAATAAAATCTTTTTAGAACACTTTTTATTTTGTCATATTTGAAGACTGGGTTGATTATCTTGAACCATTTTAGCAGTAAAAAGACATAGTTTTTGGGTAATGTGAGATTAAAAAAAAAGTAAGCTTAATTTGACCACATAAAAATTGATTTAGTTAATTGATTTCAAATCTACAAGATATACTTACATAATTTAACAAGTATGATCCAGTCAATTATTGTATTTGTAAAATGTTTGCGCTTTTTAGTTTTTAATTTCTTAAGTATTTAAGTTGTGGAAAACAAATTATTAAATAACTGTCATAATTACATTTAAGTGTAAAGTAAAATCACAAAATAAAATCCCTCAAATTTTAAGTAAAAAAAATTCATATTTTATTTAGCTAATACCATTAGGCTGTCTTTATGACAGATGTCGGCTATATCTATTGTTAGTAACAGAACACAAGTCTTTAATAGGTTACACTTTAGTTTAGGAATGCATACGCAAGAATACAGAATGATTGACAAGTCATGAGTAAGTGCATGAAATTTTTATTTATTTTTATTTGCTTGCATTTTTCTCAGCAATGTAAATTTAATGCTCAAACAAATTCAGACCGTATCCAGGACCAACATCAGCCACTTCATCAAAGCTTGTGATTACAGTTTGTAAAAGTGCTTAACATTAAAAGAGTAAAGCATTCCACAATTAGTTTACAGAAAAATGTTTTTTACATTTATACACAAATTTACAATAGCAATTTAAATAGTCATTAAAGAATATTTCAGGAATTATTACAATGGCCTTTTATAACAAAAACAAAAATATATACCCAATAAAGATGACAGAAGAAAAAACAGTCTTATAATTTATCAATCAAATGTAACATATCCCCCTTCCCAAATTAACAGCAACAGAAAAACAGTCATTTTTAGCTGGTAGTAGAAAGGCAGTAACTACAATATCACACTGTTTATATTAAACTGGCAATGTGGCACACTTCAATTCATAAATTATTGCTAAAAAATACTAAAAGGGTGTTATTTTTTTCCTTTCTTTTTTATTTTTGCTTTCTTTTTCTTTTCAGATGCTTTCAGTAAAGCTTTTTTTGTCATCTTAGGGCCAGTGGTGGCATTTCCACCTGGTTTTTTAATATTGATATTTTCCTCCATGAGGTCACCTAAAAGTCCTTGTTCTGCCAACATTCTGAGAAACGTCATAATAAATGTATCATAGTTGTGAGTTCTTCTGCAAGCATCAATCTAAAAATAGATAAAATGGACAGCGAGTTAATATAAACAGATTTTATTGAATCTTAGTTATATATTTATCTTAAGTTATAATTATATGAATATAAAGTCTTATACTAGTATTTATGAGGTATAGCTTTCATAGAACATCATAACAATTAACATTTTTTTGTTATATTTAATTGTTTAGCTCAGGGGTCTCCAAACTACGGCCCACGGGCCAGATGCGGCCCGCTATGTCCTCTCATCCGGCCCGCGGAGATCTTTTTGTCCACGGAAAAACCATTTGTTGGTGATGGCTGAGGAACTTTGCCCAGAAAAATCAAAGACATTCCTGGAAGAAGTTGGCCCCCGAACTGAAATTTGATAGTTAATGCGGCCCTCGGACTGAAAAGTTTGGAGACCCCTGGTTTAGCTGATCAATGTTTAACATATGAATTTTTGCAAGAGTAAAAATGAATACCTTATACTTTTTGCGCTTTTCATTTTCTTCTTTAAGACTTGATTCACAAGATTCTATTTCTTTGTCAACATTTTTTAACAAATCTAGCAAATCCTTTAAAACAAGAGCAAAAGTTAATATAAGAAAAAAAAAAATCACAAATAAAGCCATTTAAACAAAATGGTGACAGGAAGAAGCTTTGTGTGCATGTACATCATAATTTTCAATATTGTTAAAAAAGAAGCCTTAAAAGGCTGCTTTTACCTACAATATTTGTATGAATGTCTTACCTTTGGAGTGAAGACGTGGCTTGATTTTCTCTTTCGTTTAAGTTTTGAAGCATCATCACTGCCATCTGATCAAAGAGTGAGGTGCAAGAAATAAAATGTCACCAATGACTTCAATATTAAAAACATAATTACTTTAAGCACTGACCTCTTTTAAAAAACCTATATACACTTTAAAGGACAGGTAAAATATACAATCTTTTGAAAGTGTTACTTCTTTTCTAAGTTTCTGATAAACAATTTAAATTTTTAATGGCTTTTTAAGATATACCTTTCTAGGAAATAAATTATTTTAAATTTTTTTATCCTTTATGAATAAAACAAAAATAAAGAAATAGATAGTTGTATTTGGCTGCCTTGAAAACTTTAAATATACTGTTTATAATAAATATATAAAGTTAAGATTACTTTTTCATGATTTTATAAAAGTATATTTAATCTTAAGTGCCTGTGTTAGGGCCAATATCTTTAAATAATGAATAAGAAAATAAATATTTCAAGATTAAATGCAAAAAAATTGTATCATTCCTACCTGTGTTAGTCCCACTTTCTAAAAATTGAGGACTGCTCTGGCAGGAGCTTGTATTCAAACTTCCGGGAGAGCTGAACCCGCTGCCTATTTCTGAGGCTGTATCTGTGCTCTCATTGCTGGCTGCGCAGGGTGAGCTGCTGAACTTGGTCTCAATGCTGAGGGGTTTGGTGATGTCCGTGCACACACCCCCATTGCTTGAACTCACCTGCACTGTAATTTTTGTTTCTGATGCCGCACAATTTTCAACCTTGACCGTCTTGATCTCCACTTTCACCTCTGTGTTCACATCCATTGGTTCTGGTTTTATATTACACTTTTCATTTTCTTTTATGCCATTTATCCCTAAAGGTTCAGAAGTTACAACAGGTTTCTCATCGGTCAGAGTCTGAGCATCTGATAGAGAACATTGACCGTCTGTGTGAGAAAGTTTATTTAAGGTAGAAGATGACCTAAGTTTCATCTGCTCATTCTGGTTTGAGAGATTTGTGGATGATTTTAGCACTGATGTGTTTGAGTGGGTTGAAACTGAGGCAGTGGTTGACACAGCGCTGTTAGGGAGGGAAGAAGTTGAGGGCGACACAGTTGTCACTGCACTGGGTGAGGGTGCAAAGGTTGGAGGAGCTGTTGTGAAAGTCACTGTCTTTTTGTTCTCACTGCTTTGGTTTTTGCAGTCAGAATCTGATTTTTCACTGGTGGTAGGGGAGACAACCTGCAAAGAAAAAAATTCTATGACTAAAATAAAATAATTATTTTAAAAATATATTCTGTATACATACTGTCAGTTTCAAAATTATTATTTAATTTCAAATAAGATCATTAAGCAAATCAAATTAGGAAATTCCAAGCAAACTTTACTATTATGTATAAAAACAGATTAGTTAATGTATAAAACAAAAAAATATTTACAAAACTGGTTAGTTAAAAAGATATTATACATGATAATTAGCCAGTATTAGTTAACACAGCAAATAAAACAAAATTCAAAGGTGAATTGTAATTTAGCAAGAATCATGTTGTAATAGCCGGCAATGCTTTCTTGGAGCCATTTTAACAATGAGAAACTAAACAAAAGCTTTTTTTTAAAATAACAATCTTGAGTCAG
Source organism: Physella acuta (assembly GCF_028476545.2). Lineage (NCBI taxonomy): Eukaryota > Metazoa > Mollusca > Gastropoda > Physidae > Physella > Physella acuta. The sequence continues at coordinate 80,714 of NW_026731800.1, forward strand.
TGAGAAAATAAATTGTTAGCATTTTTTTCCAAAGGCATGTATGCCAAACAAATGAACCAGGGCAGAAAGGCAACAGTTTGTTTATAGAACACCACAGAACCTAAGTAAGAGAGTTTGTATTTTATTGAATTTAAGGAAGAGATAAGCTGTTTGATTTTTATTAACCTTAAGCCATCTACCTCTTAAAAACAAAGATTGTAAAAGTGTAAGTTAGCAAATTTTAGCTTTTTTTATGCCACAAGCAAGCTTATTAACTTGCAAGTGAATTCTAATTCATTTTCATTATGTTAGGTAATTTTTCAGACTACCTACCCTTATTATGGATGTGTTTGTTAAACCAATTTACTGCTGTGTTTATTAAATACATTTTTAAAAATGTGATGGTTTTAAAGTGATGTTTGCCACTGTAATTAAATAATCTGAATGTTTTATTTGTAATCATACTGCTAAAAATGCATGCTTATTGACCCATTCAAGCTGTTAGTTTTAATGTCCCAACTGAAACAATTTTTACTAAATTTTAAGTGCTTGAATCCTAAAAGCTGTAAAGGTTTTACACTATTGCTTGCACCATGAGAGCTGCTGTAAGCTTTGATACTCAAACAGTGCATCAAGCATGTTGTTCAGCGTTTAAAAAATTATAAAACGTAATTTAAAGCTCTTCACTCCCTTTTCCAAAACATTTTATAGTACTTAAGTAAAATTTATAATTTAAGTTAAGTTGATTATTAAAAAAAGATATAGCATTAGAAAACATTTTTTTTTAAATGTGTAATGAAATTAAAGAAATATAATGATATACAGAACTAAAAACTTTATTGAATGGGTGATAGCAACTACAAAAAAAAAACTCTCTGTAATTGTAAACTGAAACAATTTTTTTGGAAAATAATTAAAATAATGTATAACAAGAATAGCAAACAAATTCCAACAATACCCAAATAGAAAATAAAAAGCTTCAAACTTAAGCAGTAACAAATTATAAACAGAAAGAACAAACTAAAGTTCTGAGCTAAATTTTCTGGGTCCTTAAACTGAAAACTTGTATTACCTTTGTATCCAGCAGCTAATTTTGGTGTTCAAAGGAGAAAAAAAGTTATACAACCTTGTTTAAAATTGAATTATTCAATGAGTTTTTATCATACTTCTAGGGGATTTATCATACTTCTAAAACATTGGCATGATCTACCAATATAGTTATTTAGCCAGATTTCTTAAAAGGTAATAGTTTTAGTCATAAAATACATTCAGTATGTGCCATTTTGTTATGTTTACATGTTCACCAAAAGTTTAACAAATAAAATTAGGTGCAACATTATTACTTAATCTTTTTATATTGAAAGCAGCTGGCCCTAATGATTAGTTAATAGCACCTACAGTACTTATAAAAATCTAAATCATCTATATACTTTAGTGATCAATTAACTACCCCAGAAGTATGATATGGATCACTAATCAAACAAATTTTTAAAATTACTTTTACAAGAAATCTAAAGTTAAGCTACAGTTTGAGAGAATGCTTTGCAAATGGACAAACCATGAGCTTTTTATAAGCCAGAAAAAAAAGATTGAAAAAGAGTGAAGATGCTTGACAATTACAGACAAGACAACAATCTCACAGATTAAAATGTTTTAAAAAACAAAACAAAAATTATGTTCACATCTGGTGAGCAGAATTCAAACTAAAAGCAGTTTTATCAAGGATAATAAAGTTAAAGAGAAATTGAAATGTAGATCTAAAAATCATATTATAACTTCAATTTTCTATTTTAAAAGGAACATTTGTAGGTAATATGTTGTTCCAATAGCAACATCAGCGTTACTGTGTCTGAAGCAACAGCTTAATTTACAGCTCAGACAAAATGGTAAAAAAAACCACTCTTCTTAAGCTTTTGTTAGTACATCAGATGTGTATGTTATCCGAATTAACAGGACAAAGAAATTCATGTAAAAAAACTATAAAACTTGTAATTACAAGGTTGAAAAAAGATTTAAAAACAGTACAAGCAGACATTTTATACATCAAAAGAAATAGAACATTAAATTACAATGCAAAAAACAAACAAAACAACATGAGACATCACTTACCAAACCATAACACAAACCCAAACACTAACCTGTTGTAAAGCTTCAAGTACAATTTTTCTGTTAGTTTTTAAGGTCAAAAGTTTGTGTTCCAAAAGCTGGCGCTTGTCTGGTACCACAGCCATTAAATTAAACCGAATATCATGATATGGTTCACTGGAAGCAGACGTTAAATGCAGTTTGTAATATACACAAAATGTATTTTATTAATGCTTTCCCAAGTAAAATTTACAATAAAAGTATATATTTCAAATTTTCTACAGCCATTTAAGTTAATTAAAAGCTCATTGTGGTTTGGGGATAATAATTATATAAAAACTAATATAAACAAAATATATTTCATGCCATGTTTCTATTATTGTTAGTATATGTTGTCTTACAAACAAGCCTAATTTATATAAAAGAATCAATTGAAAAAACCTCTTACCCTCCTGTTGCCATGCCAAGTCTGTCAGTAATAACACGTCGAAATTTTTCTGTCCAATCTTCCCCCTTTTCCCATGGACCTTAGGAAAAAAATGAAGTCATTTTGTGAAGCAGAAACAGGAATTTTAAAAAGGTGAATATAAACTTCACATACTCAGGGGTGCCACTCATTTTTTAAGTGAATCCTGAAAATGAATCCCAAAATTTTACCAATCCTGAAACTAAAATTTTAAATTTTTGAAACCCTGAAACTTAATTCCGCGCGGAATTTCAAAATAAAATGGACTATTATTTCATTATTTTCTGAGACATTTGATTCATATTATGTTCAATTTACATTCCTTTAAAATGGATTTATTTTCTTTGTAACAAGCTTCAAATAAAAATTAATCTTTAAAGGATTGTGCTTACAATAAAATTAGTTTACAATGTTAGTCCCATCTCTAGGCCTACCCCATAATGTGCTATTGTAGAACTCCCCCCCCCCCCAGCCAGCTTTTATAACATAACTATTTAATTTTTTAGAACTTCCTAGCTTGAGTTAGTGTATAGTCAGCCAACTGTTAAGTAACAAATGTTTTGCTAACCTCTATGTCTTGTTATTGAATAATAATCCCACTATATGCAGACCCTTAATAAGATTGTCACTGTATTAAAATACAGGGTTGACTTACTGTAGCTATTCAAGGCTTTAATTATTATCAGCCACAACAAAAACCTTAAACCCTGTTTTGCCAATCAACCACCAATGGGGTCATCCATAAATGATGTCACGCTTTATTGACGATTTTTACCTCCCACCTCCCCTCGGTCACATATCGTCACAAAAAGCCAGACCCCGCCCTCTAAAATGACGTCACACCTCAGCCTACACCCCCCCCCCCCCCTAAAAATTGCAGTCGAATGTTTCTTAAAATACGATATTTTTCCAAAAATCTTGCTTGACCTCTGTCAACATAAGAGTATTTTAATCAATTCTCAATTCCTATTACACTTTATTGAAACAATATTCTAAAACGCGAAATAACGGCTAAAATTCGTTTTCTAACATAGCTTTTGGTTAATGCAAAAGTGTGATGTCACACCATCTGAACCCCTCCCCCTCATGACAAAATTACGGACCCCCTTCCCCCTACGAGTGTGACGTCATTTATGAACGACCCCAATTTCAATCGTGAAATATCGTGGAAGTTTTAAGTTCATGTCGCGGAATAACAGAATTAAGTTAATTTTAAAAATAATTTTAGAAGTAACTACGCTAGTAATACTCATGTCAGAGATGTAGCCGCCCGACTAAGTGAAAAGCTGATTTTGTTTTTTACAAGCGGTTGTGAGGGGGCAGTGATAGCGGCTATTTTCTCAGACGCTGTACTTCAAGGTTTTTTAAACATTTCAATGACGTTTTACCAAAGTAAAAAAAAAAAAAAATTAGATGTAGACCCTGCTAGATTGTGTAACTAAATTATAGCAGGCCTACATATTTTGTTTAATGATATAAAACGATGCAGTTCTAGTTTTTTTTTTCTTGAATCTAGAAGAAGTCCCTTAATAAAAAAATAACCACGTTAAAATTAAACAGCGCTTGTACTTGTAGAACTGCCTTGACCGAGAGACACGACTCAGACTGTGTTCACGTGGTCTCGTGACGTAGGTCTTACGGTCAGCGCGACCTTGAAGAAGCGGGTAAGAGGTAGTAAAAATACATAAAATAGTCCTTCAAATAGTTTTTTTTTTCTTTTCTTTTGGTAATACCAAATACAAAAAAAAAAAAAAATTTTTTTTGATCGGAGCAAAATCTTTCGGTTGTTTTTTTTTAAAAGACGATCGGCGATGCTAGTGAGCTAGATCTAGTAATTGTAGGATTTAGTTGTTTTTATTACACAGCCTAGCGATATCCCATTGATGACATCACGTAAATAATGCGAGTTTTACCCCCAACCCATATGGTAATAAATAGCCAGACAACCACACCACGAATGACATCAAAAAGTTCCGTCTATAGCCTCACCCATCTGATACAGCCCATTTGTATTTGGTCCTTGGCGCACGCGTGAGATTGTTGCTGACGTCATTTACTATTCATTTTTTTCGGAAAAGGTCATTAGCGGGAGTGTTGACGATAAAAACGATTTTTACAATGCCAAAATTTTCAAGCTTAAAACGATCTAAATTTTTTTTTTTAAACTGCAAACCCGGAAATTTTCAAACTCAAATCTTGCGAATCCGGAAAGGGAAAAAAATATGATTCTCCAATCCGGAAATCCGGGATATCCCGGAAAAGTGGCACCCCTGCATACTTCCATTTAACCAGAAAAATTCTCAAGTGCTTTGCATAATTTTAAGCCATACCATGATCAATCGGATGTGGTTTCAATCCATCTAGCTCAAATAGTCGACCATGAATAGGAACATAGCTGACAAAGTGAAAAGTTTCAGAGTCCATTGTTCTTACACTTGAAAGGCCGGCTTGCTTCTCTGGTAATGGTTTACTATTCTCAGGCCTAAAAAGAACAAAGCAACAGGTTAATTATAGAAAATTATTTCAATGAACTAAACTAAATATTTTTTTTTTAAAAATAATGAATTAAATTGACAAACTATTTGATTCAGTTTAAAGAAAGGAGTTAAAAACAAAATAATTTTGAAAACTTTCATAAAACATATTGTATTTCACTCTTACCTAGCAAAGCTGTTGTGGACTCTTGCTAGTTCTGGCATATTAGCTATAGCGTAACCCTTGTCCTAAATAATAATGTGATTAGCCATTAATATAACATAGCAAAATTGTCTATTAATAAAATCAAACAGACTGGCTTGTAAAGTAAAATAAAAATTGCCAAAGCTTTTAGAATGGCTTTACTTTTTACCGTAATTTCAAATTTGAAACCAAATCAAACAGCACTTAAGAGCACAAAAGTGATTTTAAATACAAATGGAACATAAATTAAACCTCTGGTGACATTGAATATGTAAAATCTTTAATCAGGTTCAAAGTTTTCCCAAGTTTAAGTTTGTTGTCACAATTCAGCAAAACACTAAGTAAAGCATGTGTGGCACAGGAGTTGGGAATAATCTGGTGGAAAATATATAAATAAATCATAATTGTGTTTCAAAATGTGAAAGTTTTAAGTTCAGAATAATGATATATTATTTTATGGAGATGAAATTACACGTTTTAAAAACAAATGACCATGAAAGTACTGTTTCATAATCCGCTTGAATTCTAAGGGATTTTTCAAAGGATATGCAATTACAAGTTACACAAATGATTTTGAAACTTTGATTTTAAGTTTATATAGAATCATATTTACCTGCTGGGCAAAAAATATATTATTAACAGCATCAGCATCTGTTACAAATGATTCAACTTCTGTATTTGTTTTCCTCCGACTTCTTCGTTCTTCAATCCAACGGAACAAAAAAATAAAACCATAAACAGGCCTGAAATTTAAAATTTTCAAACGATTAAATTAATTAAAATTTAAATATTACATGCTTGCATCTAAATAAGGTGTAAAAATGTTACTAAATGGGTTTGTCTTTGAACCACTTAAGTGTTAATATTTAATAAGCGGTATTTTAAACAAAATCATACAATATGACTAGAGATTTTAAAATACATTATTTTGCATTAAATTGTTTTACCCTTCCATTGGTTTTTGCAGGTCATAAATTTCTTCCACCTGAACTCCATTCACACCTATAAGTAGAAAAAAATCTAGAATATGTTGCTTGTTGTAAAGCTGTAACTAATTTTGTTTTTTTATCAACATGAAATAATGAACCAACTTTTTAACAATGCATACAAAATAAGAAAACTTGCACAACATTGTAAAAAAATAAGTTATTTGAAAAACATACCGAAATCTTCTAACAGCAATGTGAACAGGCCTGAAAATAAAAATCCATTTAGAATCTATATTCATATTCATATATTCTAAAGATCTACTACTATACTACTATTACTATACCACATTCAACCATAGTGTTTAGAGATAATAGACAGTAGAGTAGATTAAAGCCTCCAATAGGCGTTTTCCGCTAAATTTTGCAAAATATTTGGTTACAAAAATGTTGGGTCACGAACTATTTTGGAAAGAACTATCAATTCCCCCCCCCCCCCTCCATTCCCCATCACTGGTTGCTGTCCCTCAACAGCACTTAACACTAAAAGTTTTTATTTTAGTATATTACACAATTAGGGTAATTAGGGGACAGAGTGGTCTAGCAGTAGAGAGCTGGACTGCTAAGCCGTTCAGACCTAAGTCAGTTCTAGTCTAGACTCTAGACTATGTTGAAGTGAGTGTGTACTTGTAGCAGCAGACACTGCAGTAGCCTGAGCAGGTGTAGCCAAACAAATATTAATTTGTAAAAATCCAAAAATTTACATTAAAAAACTCATAAAAATAATTAAAAAAAAACTTTAGGCCTAAACTACCTAAAGCCTAAAAAAAACACTCAAAAATTACCAGGATCACTTTCTAGCTCCAGCCACCCTTTATTCATGTCTGTGTGTTTTAATTTTTATATTGTTTTACATTAAAAGATAATATTCAAATAGATCTATATTCTAAATTGCGTAAGTATTTCTTTTAACATGTGTCTACAAACTCATTTAATCACTAATAAATCACTAGATCTAGGTCTAGATCTAGACTCTATATTTATTTTATTTGACGGAAGTATACATTAGCAGGGGAGATAACTTGTTTTTTTTTGTTTCGCCAATTTACTTCATGAATTTCCCAATTTTAATAATAATTTGTTTATGATAAGCAAGTAAAAATTTAAACCCCAAATTATCATTGTAAAAATACAGTATTAACTATACTCTGTCTTAAGGATACATTTTCTGGAAAAAAACTGCATTGAAGCTCAAGCAATCAAAAGAGTGAAAAAATATATCACAGGTCTTCCCCAGAGTAGGCTATATAAACTATATAAGGAAGAGTTGCGCGGATCCTAAGTTACGAATATCTTTAGTTTTGTGTTGCGGTCTTGCGGAGGTAGATGTTTAAAACATATTAGTTTCCATTAAAACTCATTACAAATAATCGTTGCAAGCTGGGGGTAGGTAAGATATGTAATTCTGCGACATGTGACGTCAGAGGGAAGTTAAGGGGCAGTTTTTTTTCTCTCCGGGGGTAACCCACATGCAGAGGCGTACGAGGTTTGCGTTGTAGGGGGAGCGAAAAGAGCAAAAAAAGGCGCCGAATTTTTAACACGTTCTATATACGTGTAATATATATATATATATATATATATATATATATATATATATATATATATATATATATATATATATATATATATATATATATATATATATATATATATATATATAATTACTAACTGTATGTCATTACTTCGCTATGATGTAAAATAAATTGAAAGTAGCACTCTGAAGAAATAAGAAAAAACACAAAATGTAGGCCGACAAAACAAAAATTGTATCAATCTAAACAAAAAAATATATATATACACACACTACAACCAAAAACAATGAACGTAACACAATCTGTTTTGTAATTCTTGTAAAAAAAATTTCTTACATAATAATTCCTGGGAAATTATTTAAGACAAGTGAAATAGGGGAAATAATCACTCTCTGAATATAAATATGTATATATCTACACATTTAATTATAAATGTCAAAACAAATAAATAATTACTTTAGAATATAATGAAATTGTTTAACACTATTTTTGTTTACAAAATGTTTTTGTCTATAATCAGAATTTAGTATATCGTCATCATAAATGCTAAAATATTAAGCATAATGAAAGTTTTTAAAATCAGAGTTGGTATAAAAGCATGCTTTTCGATATAATAGAAAAACATTCGGAATAGCAGCCTACATCTAACTAATTAATGGTCTTTTAGTTCAGATCATATATTTTTAATTAACTGCTGCTTCTTTGTGTTCTTTAAAGATCATTTTTTAACATAGTATGGGTTAGATCACTGTATTGATCACATACCTTTTTACTGTTAATTGCAAAAACAATCTTCACGTTTTACGTTTAAAAAGCTAATTTTCTGGCGGCATGGTACTTTGGTATATCATTACGCGTTTTTCTACATGTACTTAACAGATCAGTTCGGGGTGGGTTGGGGGGGGGGGGCGGGGTTCAACTTCATTCACCACTGTCCGGTCACTTTAGGTCAATTATCCAACCCAGTGTATATCTAGGTGTGACATTAATGTCGCTCTACACAATTGTGGTGGTGAGGTGTGTGTGTGGGGGGGGGGGGGGGATAACCAACTCAGAGTGAAAATAGCGTCAGTTTTTAGATGACTGTTCTAAACATACACATATATTACACAAATATATATTACACAAATATATATTACAGAAATAGATTTAAATAAATAGCAGTGGTATTATGACTATATTTTTTTATACAGAGAGGTCCATGGGGGAGGGGGTTGTAACTGTTTCATATAATTTGTAATCGTAATCACATTGCAATGCATCGTAATGGTTATTTTTAGAATGGCAAACTGATGCAGCTGTTAATACGTGTTGTAAACGTAGACACTACTAGGCTAGTACAATAATGTTTAATTGCTGCATGAAAAGAAATCTTGTGATTTACATAGATGTGCCGACCAAGAATATTTTTTTAACAAATATCATTGTTTAAAACTTTGAGTTTAAAAAGTTTCCAAAAAGGCGCCACTTTGCTGAAAATGGCCAGAGGGGGAGCGGCCGCTCCCCCTGCTCCCCCCCCCCTGCGTACGCTACTGCCCACATGGCATGTCCATGGCATCTCCCCTTGAGCCGGCACCAGGTTATTTAGCGCCCTAGGCAAAACTTATTAAAAGTGCCCCCCCCCCCGCGCAATTGTTTTCGTGCCCCCTGTATTATCAGAGGCGTAGCGACCCCTCCCGGCGCCCGGGGACAAGCTTTCGATTTGCACCACCCCCCTCAAACTTTCAATTTGTTTTTCCAACCCATTTTGGCGCCCCCCTACGGACAGCGCCCTAGGCGACTGCCGAGTTCGCCTTATAGGTAGCGCCGGCCCTGATCCCCCCTCCCCCCCCCCCCCCCCCCCCCGCGTTGGACGAAATAGACAAAATATATACTTTAGTAGGCAATACATAGATCTAGGCCTACTTTAAGCAGTGTACCAACTCGCCATGGAGAAAAATGCCTGGAAGAAAACCTGGGGCAAAAATTGTTTTTGTACGTCGCTAGCTCAAATCCCAGCATGTTGTGTCTTCAACATAATTATCAAAGATGATTTTTTTGTGATTTGTTAGGGATGAAAAGAAGATAGATCTAGATATCTTTATGGATCCGATGGCTTTTTGCTTTTTTTTTTTTAAGTTAGGGGCGGGAAGAGTTATGTTTAATTCAGTCTATTTTAATTCGATAGAAAATTTTCCTCGTGTGATTATCCACCCCTAGCAATTCCCTAGCTACTTCACTGCGTTTACGTAGTTTCTTTGGAACTTATAGATTCAGAGAATATTTTGTTTTGCCCTTTCTTTTTGAAGAGGATGTGAATCCCGTTAGGAGCCATCTAGCATTGGAATTTTAGAGTTATTTCCCCTTATTTTTTAATTCTTCAAGAACTAACAATAGTTCAAATGTCCTCACCACTCAAAATGCTTTATCTTTCAGGCCTATCTTCGTGTGTGTGGAGGGGGGAGGGAGGGGGGCGCTATCGCCCCCTTTCCTCTATTTATATTTAAAATACAGCCAATACTTTAATCCCTCGAACGTATGGAGATTTTAACTACACACCCCCTCCATAAGTTTTGCTCTCCTTGGAGAAATGTCTGAAAGAAACCTTGGTGTCAAAACTCTTGTGACTTACTTGACTTAATCCTCTTTACACCTTGTTGGACACACTGTCTTATGTCTGTTAATAATTCTATTGCCAGAAGGTTTTACAGTAGGCCCTACGTCAGTGGCGTAGCGAGGTCGGGTGTCACCCGGTGCGGCACTTAATGGTGCCACCCCCCCCCCCCCCAGAGGCGTATCGACCCTTACCGGGGACAAAGTTTCAAATTTTCGATTTGCACCCCCCCCCTCAAACTTTTGATTTGCACCCCCCTCAAACTTTCGATTTGCACCCCCCCCCTCAAGTTTTTCTCTATATATTTTGCTATTTTTTGCCTTGGTGTCACTCCCTCAAGGGTGTCACCCGGTGCGGTCCGCACCCCCAGCCCCCCCCCCCCCCCCCCCCGCTACGCCTCAGCCCTACGTTAAGAATAAATTATTTCTGCATAATATGTAGAATCTATAACCAGTCTACCTATATGCTGGTGATAAAAAGATATTTACATACCTAAGAGGTCGCCCCTCAAATATTTACGACGTCACGCTACTTAAGCTGACCCCCCCCCCACCCTTTTTTTAAAAAAAAGTTGAAAACCATAATCCTAAAAATTGTTTTCCTACCTCCTTAAAATAAGCCTAATTTTTGTGTGCTTTTCATCAATTGTATTCATAAAAAAAATAGTTCCTTCATCCCTCTCTCCTCGTCTATGCGTGTAATGCCATTTATAGGCATGACATTTTACCAATCATTAATCGATCAATACCGATAAGTTCGTGATATCGAATGTTTCATCAGCCTAAATCAACAAAGTGTGGAATAAACAATTACTCTCGTAATACAGACAAAACAAAACCTATTTTAGTTGCTTTATTAAATCTATAGGCCTATAGTTTCGCGTGTTTTTTTGTTTTTCAATGCGTTACCCTTTCCAATCAACATTTTGCAATTTATAAACACAGTCCTACATCAGCAATTTCATTACTTTTGTTATCTATGCGTTTGGAATGGTACGGATCATCACCATAAACTAAACATCGTGTGTGGCTACAGATAGCAATACAGTTTATTTTCATTGCTTAAAATCAGAGGCTTACTCACATAGGTAGCCCAACAAATTAAAATGTTGGACGTTGAGAGTCCATGTTAATACTGTCATATATATTTTGTAACACAAAACTTGCAATTTTTTACCAACCACTATACTTAATATAACGTTACACGACGATCTCATTGTCAACAACCCTCATATTAAATATAAATCAATTAATCACCACACACCCTCACAGAAAATAATGAACTACATAAGAACATTTGGAATAATATTAATAAATACTTAATAGCTCTTCGGTGTTTCTGTTCTTGAATAAAAAAAAAAAAGAATCAGACACATTGTTCCTGCAAGATTTTGGGAAATAAAATAAAGAACCAGGAAACTAGTAACAGATGTTTTTTAGCGATTGATTAATTAAAAACAATACGTCACATGACCACCACTCCATGTAAGTCGATGCTACACAATGATAAACCCTCACCCCAACCGGCTTTCTGTGTAATATAACAACGATCCTCAAAGATAAGTGAATATTTTGTTTTATATTAAAAACAAAGGAAAAGTTTTTTAAAAAGTTTAGCTAAAAAAACGTGTAGGAAATCTTATGAATCGCTGTAGTGATATCTCTGTGGGATGAAGGAGACAGCTACCCTCAACGGTGATGAATCGGCCTGGCCGGCTCATTGTCCAGTTCCCAACATTCCGGCCGAACAGAGAACAATGGGCTGGGTGACGCCCGGGCCAGCTGGACGTCCTTGTGCCCGCCCTCAGATGAGTCAGTGAGAGACAGAGACCCAGGGGTGAGGACTGGTCACTGTGTCATCGTGGGGTGTGACCACCGGTCACCACCGCTAGGAAGTGTGACTCAGTGTGACCACCGGTCAAACCACATTCCGCGTGGCTATCTTTATCGAACAATCACGCGTGAAGAAAGTGTGGTGGGGAATGCATTTAAAATGTGTAAATCAGAAGGTCTTTAAAAATATATAGGCCATAGGTCTAATTATGTGCACATCACATGATGATTGTTGCTGATGATGATGTTTTCGAAATTAACCACGCTCCTTCTGTGTTGTTATTGTGTGCAAGTTCTTACACAATGGTTCTTACATCCAAGCACACCAAAAACTGACGTCTTGTGTCAATGTTGTGTAAAGAGATTATGACACGGTTGTGTATCATGTGATAGTTTAAACGTTGAAAATATTATAGTTACAACAGTATGGTCTGCAGTAATGTTCCAACGTGTAAATGGTGTATGCAGATTTATTAGACGTGACAACATATAGATTGAATACTGAACAACAGTAACACATATACAAATATTTAAAACTGCGTTAATTATTTGAGCTGACTTTTATTCTCAGTTCAGAGCATTCAAAACAAGATGCAATAAATAGAAATTGTAATTTCAAATTTAAAATATTACATAGCAACATATTTAAATTATTTTGTTGTACATTATATACATTCAATGAGCAAATGTTATTAATTATTAATAACGGATTTTGAAATAAGTGGAAACCAAATATTGCACGTAAAAATAATAATAGCTTTCGTTATAATTTAAACGAAGTTAAAACAAAAAACACCACAGGGTAGCCTGTACCAACGAAAGAGAGAAAATACATATACATAATTTGCAAATCAGTGCGATTACTGATTGGTATACTGCACTTCCATACTTAGTGTAATAAAATATTGTTTCTTTTGAAAGCGTTATAGATCTAATTAGCAGAAGTTGTGTTTACACTTTTCAGTTCAATTTGCCTATATACAGATTCTTATTTAATTGTGTTAATTAAGTCAGATAAAAGAAACGTTAAGGTAAATATTTAGCCTTAATTAAGACATAATTAACAGCGTTTAAAGTAAATCAACCAAGACTTAGCTTTCATTCATTCATTGTAACGAAACGAAAGGAAGCGAACTATTTGACACGTCTGCGTGCCTCGTTTTTAGGACATTTTTTGACTGCTAATTCACAGTCGCGTACGTTTTTCTACACAAGCCTCGCTGTGTGTCTGAATGAACAGTATCAACAGTATCAAATCAATAATGCCGCTAAGAGACGGGCATGGGCGGAGGACACAAGGAGGTATGCAAAGAATGTTAACCTAGGACTATAGGAGTGGGCGTTTTTGATCGGAGTTTGTCAAGTTTGTCTCTGACCTACTTTACCCCCACCAGGGGCGGGTAACCGCGTGGGTAGAATTAGAATTATACACCGTTACTTTATTTTCCTGACTAGACTGGTTGCTAAATTTTACCAAGTAAAATCAAGTTTGACTACATTGCTGAATTCGTGTTTAAAAGCGTTGTTGCAAATAGTTTTGGCCGTATCCTGCAGCCATTTAGGTATAAACTATGCATAAAAATAAATGTCTCATTAAAGTTGCTCATTTTGTTTTCAGTCAAAATCACTTCACTGAAATAAAACAGAAGAGACGAAAAATTCAATGCAATAGTTATTTTTAGAAATGTAGATCGTCGACATGTTACTTAATATTGCATCATGATGTGACACCTTATTCTTTAAACAGCTGTGTCATGCTTGATCGGGCGTTTTTTTTTTCATTTATCGATTAATGTTTACAGTTCTCTTATGGAGATATTTTACAAACATTCAATGTTACACCTGTCAGAAGATGACATTCAACTATTTACTTAGAGATTTTATGTTTAGCAATATAAACACATTTGAATAGCTTACTGGACTTGGAGAAATTGTTGAATAAAATTGAGTGTTGGGAAAGCACATTTTAAGTGGGACTAATAGAACAACTGTGCAATGACATTGCTAGACTGTTATGATAGTATTTAGGATAGACATAGACCGATGGAAGGGTAGACTGATGATGTGATAGGGTAGACGGGTAGACTGATGATGTGATAGGGTAGACTGATGATGTGATAGACATCTTGATAGGGTACATTATTAAATTAACTATACAATAAATATAGTGTATTCGTTTAACAATGAATGATGAAACGATAAAATGTTGACAACTGTAAACTATGATGGAAGTAAATTCTTAATGCTATTTCACTGGTAATTCAATAATAACAACTGGATTTTTTACAATACTTTCAAATGTTTTATGAGACACTGCGTTCTCTCGAACAGTTTTTTATAAGTGTCTCACGCAGTTCAGAAAATGTCGTCCAGGCAGTCCTCACAGATCCAGCCTCGCCTCTGGGGGAGCCGGAAGCAGGGTTTGCTGGTGTTGCTGCACAGGGCGCAGCACTTCTGCTCCAGGCTGTCACGCGCATTCTCTAAAGTGCAGTGTTTACCGTCCACGGTGTGGCCTTCAAAGTTGGTCACATCAGCAAGAGGGGATCTGATCTCGAACTTCTCAAAGCGCATGTAGTCGATGTCGGGAAGATAACCGTCGTAATGGGAGGTGTTTTTGTGTTTGACTTGCCGCAGGTTAGGCGAAACGCCATTAGACACGCACACAAACTCATAAAAATCTGACTCGTTGTCCTGTTTGTGTTTGATAATAGGGGCCACAGAGGACTGTGTCTGAAGTTCAGGATGGGATTCAACGATGGGTGATGGGTTGTGTCTTGCTGAGCCGCAGTCTTCACATCCGGGCTTTACCCCGGTTGTTGAGTACACTGCCGGGGCACTGAATGTGGAAAAGTCAGAAGAAAGTGTTGAGCAAGACGTGGCCGTAGTTTCGTATCCAGAGTCAATGTTTTCAGTTCGAGGCTGGGGTGTTACCCTGCTCTGCTCTGTTGTACCCGACGATGCTGATTTTGAAGAAGTGGAGTTTGAAATTTCTGAGGCTCTAGAATTCGACTGACTAAACAAATTTTTGACTGCGTGTGACTGTTGGCGACACTGTTCACACATGTAATGCTTCTCGTTGTTTGTGAATGTTTTATTCGGCATGCAGCTTCGACTTTTTCTCTTACAGCGGGCACAAGTGTGCTTCTTCTGAAAGAGCGCATGCGTCAACTTGTCAACCAAGCGTTTCCTGTCTTTGGGAATGTTCTCTCGCTCACTGTCTGTTCTGGAAGATGAACTCACCACACTGGAAGATGAACCGGTTAAGCTCATGTTTGACTTGAGACTGTTTGAGTTTTTTGAGCTTAAAGGTGTGGACTTGCCAGCACGGTGTACGCTGTTAGGTCGGCGCGTATCTAGGGTGAGCATGCACATGTCCCCCGTTAACGCCTCAGTGACGGGGTGAGTAGGGACGAAGACACCAGACAGACGACTGCCTATGTCGTTGTGGTACCTCTCCATGGCTGTGTCGATAGGTGAGCCGTAAGTAGCCGCACGACGACCCATCTTGGTTTTAACTCACAAGTGTTAAATATAAACGTAAATCACCAACACTTTAATTAAAACTTGATTAATAATAATATTCCATCAAAGAAAAAACACAAGTGTAGAATTTTTAAAAAAAACCTCCACACAAGTTTGTTTATAATGATCTGTTACCTTCTGCTGTCCACGTACAGAATGAAAAAGGCGAATGCTTGATCGCAGTATTTAACAACAATGCGAACAATTTTAGCTCCGCCCACAGCGATGCACACAGCCAGCAGACGGAAAGTTCAAAGCTGATTTTTAGTAATCGCCTATTGACGTCAGGAATGTGAGGGTTCGCCCCAACAAGAAAACCCCCACGTTGACCGCTGTGAAATCTTGTGGCTACCTCACAGGAAACACACACCACTCACTGTTCAGTTGATTTGATAAAACAGCAAACCTCACACGTCACGATATAACCAATCCATTCGGTTGTCAAGAAACACAGTTTGTGAATATTTTCCTGCCGCTAGTGAAATCTGTTGTGGTTTGAATCAAGTCGAATGTCAACCGTCCACTTTTATACCGGGCCGCGCCTGTGAAACTAGGGCCAAGGTATTCTTGTTATATTCTAATTCTGCTGTAATAATTATAGACCTTCGTCACGGGTAAATCCGTCAGCTTTTCACACGTAATCGGTCGGAACCAACCGTGAATTATTTCTCTCTGTCCAAGGCTGTGGTGAAACCGAAATAGAACAGTTATCAAAGTTACACCTGTAATGTGTAATCATTCAAACTGTCCTTACAGCAGTAACCATAGATTTTCAAGAATAACAAATCAAATGTTGTGATTTCATAACATACCGGTACTTTTTACGAAGATCAGTGTTTCAAATGTTGAAGAGCCCAGGCTTTATATAGTAGCCAGACAGCATTTAAAAAAAAACAGGAACAAAATTGTTTCGTTTCTGTGCAAACAAGAAACAGCATGACATAAGACCCTCTCCTCGCATGCGTTCAGGCCGAATGAATTAAAAAAGCTGTGAATGGGGTATTTACAATACGCAAGCCCGGGCGAAGTCTGGCGAAGGGATGCTTCGCACGCTGAGTGGCTAAGAGTGTCATCATTGCCAAAAATAAGTGGGAATTCCCGGTGGTAGTCGGGCCGAGTCTAGACATGAATAGACACGTCTCACCTCGCGTTTGCTTCGCGGAGTCGCCGGCATTCTTTGTCTTTGTTATGTTTAAACGCGAGAACAATGTTTAAATGTCGCTATTTCTGGCCGGTGAATCAAAAAGTACATTGCAAACATTTAAATCCCCCTAACGTCATCCGTGTTGGCTAGAGAATCGTGTAGACACAAGTCACACGTTTAAAATCTCAACGAATATCCTGTCTTTTAAATTTAAATCATACCGGTACTTAGAGAGTTTGCATACGCTCTGCGTCTGAAAAAGTTTTTTAAATTACATTTAATGCTAACATTTTACAAGTATAATGATATTATAGACAACTGTACTGTGTGTGTATAATGCCTATAATTTATATACACTATGGCACAGGCATTTAAAAATACTCTTGATAACTGTAGGCATTATTATAGGCGAAAATTTTAAAATAACTTCAGTCCGTGTCATTGATTGTAAGCCTGTGTGAGGGAGAGAGTCTGTGTGTGTGTAAGTGGGTGTGTATGTGTGTGTGTGTGTGTGTTGACCACAATACCGGTACACAGTGCAGGATGAAAACTAAAAACAAATCTGTCCTATCAACCGATGTGACCAAGCGGATGCTGTGTGAAGGGGTGGGTCGGGGGAGGGATGTTTTCTAACAATACTAATTTTCCGGGGAAACAATGGTCCATCCATCACGTGCACGAGTACTGGTGACTCCTACACACTTTGCGTGTGAGTAACGACTCATTCAAATTGTGTGTGTGTGTGTGTGAGAGAGATTCAATGACAGTGAGTTATCCTTCCTGTGATTGAGTACCGATGACACATCTGCCGTGTGTGTGTGTGTGTATCAGGAGCGCGCGCTCTATCTGTATGTGTGTGTGCGTGTGTGTGTGTGCACGCGAGCGGATGACACATCTACCGTGAATCTGTATCAAGCGCGGCACTTCTTTCTTACGCAACCGTTTAGCCTTTTAATCTCGATGGATTGTTCCGGGCAGTGAAAAGAGACAGACTTCATTATCGCAGCCAGGGAATTTAGACAAACATTCCCGGGCAGACATTGCTTTGAAGCAGACATTATGCTAATCGTGTAGTAAATAACAGACTTATCAAGACAGAAATTATGTAAAACAGACATCATGTATAAGTATATATATAACAAGACCGATATTAATTAAACGGACATAACTTTAAAACGGACATTTCTGTTGAACGGGTATTACTTTAAAACGGACATCAGTTTAAAATAGACGTCATGTTAAAGCAGACTTTAAGTTACATAAACATTTTGATACAGATATACCAAGCGCGCAGTGTTTCTTTCAGGCGTCTCTTCGGAAAGAAACACCGCAAGTGCGACAAAATGTAAAAACAGTTTTGTGTTAAAGCAGACAAGTCTAGGCAGACTTGAACAAACACCACAGGAGACAGACAGACATACCCGGCCAGGGAACCGCCCTAAGAAGACGCCCAGTCAAGTCCGTAGGTCAAGGTGTCACAGGTCGAGGGTCGTGGGCTGGTTTACAAATAC
This sequence comes from Physella acuta, assembly GCF_028476545.2. Classification (NCBI taxonomy): domain Eukaryota; kingdom Metazoa; phylum Mollusca; class Gastropoda; family Physidae; genus Physella; species Physella acuta. The sequence continues at coordinate 99,043 of NW_026731800.1, forward strand.
CATGCTCTGTTTACTAGTGCTGGTTGATTAATTCACCACATAACTTCTTCGCTGTTTTCCTTTTTTTATTTTTAGTACAAAGTCATAAAAGTATGCACAATACATTTTTTTGTTATAAAAGTACCTACGATGTATTTTTATCATAAAAGTTCTAAAGCTGGAGTTAGTAGTGTTATTTGTCTCGTGTTTACCATATCTCTACACCAGCATGCAGGGGGGGGGGGTAGATCTAGTACTGCACTTATTGAAACGTCGGTATGACGTACTAGAGGATATGTTTGCTAAACACTACCTGGACTTGACCCCAACCATGACCCGAATTAACCGACTACTCCTGCCCCTAGCCATGACCCCAATGCTATTCAGAACCCTATCCCTGACCTTAATCCAAATTGTAATCCTTATCAAAACAATAATACCTGGGGGGGGGGACCATCAATGGAACCGACTGGTATTGGCCTGTCGGGATTTATGTAAGAATCCATTTCATTATAGAAACTGGAACCAGTTTCTCGCGACTTCTATTTACAAACTTAAACGCCACAATAAATTCACAATAGCATATAGGCCCTAAATAGTTTTAAGTCCAATATAGTCCATAGTTTTTAGTAGCAGCCACCCCCCCCCCCCCCAACATACCAAAACCCATCATATTTTTTCCATGGTGGTCCATCAATATATTTTAAAGTTGAACCTCTCTGTTTTTCTTTGTTTCGATACCCATAAAACTCTCCATCCAGCCCGAGGTAACCCTAACCCAACAGCCACCCTTCACAAACAGCGCACCGAATCGCGTCTAGGAAGCTCCATTACCGACCGCCGCCTCGAGTTTATTTGATCTCCCAGGTAATTTCACTTGCCGACGACTCAATACAACTTTAACGACGTGTGTCGGAGTGGGCCATTCAGGGCACTAGCCCGAGAGGGCGTGGCTTTGTTGGGTTGTAAATCAGTTATATTCCCACAGTGGCTACATAGGCGGGTTAAAAATAGACCAGGGCAATGAATTAAAATTAACGGTTTTAAAATTTATGATCGAAACACACCCCCCGACATAACAAGTACACGTTCCTACGCCCATTATAAGAGCGCGCGCACACATACACACACACACATATATATGTATATTTGTATATAGGCTATATATAGGTCTATGTACAGGGCCATTATAGCAATACATACTGTTTTGTTTGTATACCGCCATATTTTGCTAGAAAGAACCAAATCAACTAAGCTTTGCATTACTTTATTGAATAACCACAAAAGCTTATACATAACATTATCCTTAATGGCCAATGTGTTAACTATACAGTTTTTGTATCGATTATAACAAAATATTTTTGTCCTGATTTTTCTTTACTCCCAGGCTGGGATAACACACGCCACATCAGAACTTATTATACGGGAAATTCACAATCAATACATAAAGCATAGCTTTTTTTGTGTGTCTATATTTGGATCGATGGGGATTTTGCAGCTCTTCCGCGAGAGAGCTGGTCTCAAAATGATATTTTAACCAAAGACACCACTCCCTTAACCCTTTTAACGGGAACAATGGATTCCTTAATGAAACGACCATGTCTTTATCTAGAGTGCTACCGGTCTTTGTAACATCATCCTTTTGGCTTATTTGGGTAAACATTGCCACTTAATAAGCACCTTTTGATACAGAAATCGGTCTCTTTAACGCATAGATTGTTATGCATCAAACTATTTGATAAATATGCCTAATTTATTATTCATGGATGGCTATACACATAGAATACATTTATGCTTAGATAGACAGATTTATAGAAAATGTTTTTAAGATTCGTGTTATTTGTCGCCCCCAACCCCATGTCGCTTTAAGAATTCTTGTTTTAAATATTATATAGGTGGGTAGGGTGGGGTGCTGGGTTCAGTTTTTTGCCTTTTGAATTAAATGAAGTTTAGAGAAGAAAAAAAATAACTTCGATAGTGAAGTAATGTAATATGTAAAGGCTGTCTGTGCCCTTGCCGTGTCCTACAGAAGTTTTCTGTTTAAATTTGATAACGTGAAATAAAAAAATTCTGGGCGTTTTCTGGAGCTCTTATCTGGCGAGTAGGCGGTTCTATTTCAGTGATTGTTTTGTTGGCTTGCCAGCTGGGATTTTAATACATGGCATTGTCTCACGTCTCTTGAGGAGATCACTCACTTGGACACACGCACGTATGTATGAGAATTGGGTTAGACAGAGACAATAGTGCAACATACACACGCACACACATGGGACTTTAGTTAGACAGAGACAATAGTGCAACATACACACGCACACACACACACACATGAGACTTTATTTAGACAGAGGCAATAGTGCAACATACACACGCACACACACACACACACACATGGGACTTTAGTTAGACAGACAATAGTGCAACATACGCACGCACGTATGTATGAGAATTTGGTTAGACAGAGACAATAGTGCAACATACGCACGCACGTATGTATGAGAATTTGGTTAGACAGAGACAATAGTGCAACATACACACACTCGTATGTATAAATGTTTGGTTAGACAGAGACAATAGTGCAACATACACACACTCGTATGTATAAGAATTTGGTTAGACAGAGACAATAGTGCAACATACACACGCGCACACACACACATGAGACATCAGTTAGACATAGACAGTAGTGCATCACATACGGACATACACGCATGCACGGACACACTTACATGGTACTGTTTAGACAGAAACAATAGTGCAACACGCACGCACACACACATGCATACACACGATACACTATTTAACCCGAGGCAAAATATTGCAACATACACATGCATAAGCACACGCAATAGACAACAGTGCAACATACATACAGACACGCACACACATATATTCAGCCAGAGACAATAGAACAACATACACACGTACACACAATCACTCACGAAGCTCCATTAAGTCAAATGAAAACAGCCCCCCCCCCACACACACACATACCATACTTCATTTAGCCATTTAGTTTGGACGCAAGCAAGCACACACCCACACACACCCACCCACACACCGGGACCCTATTAAGCACAAACGAAACACAATCAGGCCAGTTTTGACCTACTGTCGTCTAACGATCGATCGTAAAACATAATTTCGAGTAGGCGAGTCGGACTGGTGGGATCGTCTATCATTGGAGTGTTGCTTGATTAAAGTGTCTTCTGTTCGAGCATTTGAACCTCGTACTCCGTCTAGCGTTTAAGTGTCACGTTCCGTGATATACGGTTGAAGCTCCTGGGTGTCAGCTGAAGCTCTAGTGTCACGTTTAGTGGTACACGGTTGAAGCGTTAGTGTCACGTTTAGTGGTACACGGTTGAAGCTTCTTATTGTCACGTTTAGTGGTACACAACTGAAGCTTTAGTGTCACGTTTAGTGGTACACGGTTGAAGCTTTAGTGTCACGTTTAGTGGTACACAGCTGAAGCTTTAGTGTCACGTTTAGTGGTACCCTGCTGAAGCTTTAGTGTCACGTTTTGTGGTACACGGTTGAAGCTTTAGTGTCACGTTTAGTGGTACACAGCTGAAGCTTTAGTGTCACGTTTAGTGTCACGTTTAGTGGTACACAGCTGAAGCTTTAGTGTCACGTTTAGTGTCACGTTTAGTGGTACACAGTTGAAGCTTTAGTGTCACGTTTTGTGGTACACAGCTGAAGCTTTAGTGTCACGTTTTGTGGTACACGGTTGAAGCTTTAGTGTCACGTTTAGTGGTATACGGTTGAAGATTGTGAGAGTCACCTTTGGTGGTATACAAATGAGACACAAACCCAACCCTGTCGATTGTTTTATAGTTTTGTTCTTGTTACATCTTTATCATCATAACAATAAACTCCAATTGTTAATGTTATTGTAAAGAAATTTTTAAAATAAGTAAACCTGCCTATAAATATTTTCATGTACGTTTGTAGGCAGCACATATTTGCACTAATTGCTCTACAATGTGTATTCTCCCAATCGACTAACCTTTATTTACTGCGTATGTTTCTATGTTTTTATTGCTTTCCATCAATGAAGGTGTTCGCTTGGGCCTCTACCACCAACACTCATAGCTAAAGAATGCTTGCACTGACAAGGGTTTGAACCTTCCATCGTGCTGTTAATAAATGTTACATTGTGAGAAAAGGTGGTTTGTCTTTTCTTGTAAAGAAACAGACTAAAACGTTTAATAATAATATGTTTGAATTGTATACGTTTTTTTTTCTTTGCTGCAAACGTGACTTACCTGCAGCAAATTAACAATTTAACACCCCCCCCCCCACCAGCGATGACATCATTCTAAATTGACGTCACGCTCGCATTTCCCTATTTGTAAAGGAAGGGTCTACTGCGGGGGAGAGGGGTGAGAGAAGGGGAAGCTAGCATGCAGCGCTGATGACGACACGCAGGTAACGTGTGGGCGGTGTGACGTAGACCTAACTCACCGACAGCTGTACCATTTTTTTAAATGTTGTATTATTGAACATTTCAATACGGCCTGCTGGGATATGGATCTTTTGTTGTCAGATCAAGATATAGATCTTATGTTATAATCTCACTGATGGAAATTTGTAGTTAGATGAAGATACAGAGCGTACTATGTTATACGTTATATCTGTCTGGTAGAAGTTTGCTGTCAAATGAAGATACAGATCATATAGATCGTACAATGTTATACGTTATATATATATGTGGTACAAGTTTGCTGTCAAATGAAGATACAGATCATATTATATTAAAATATCACTTCGGTGTGAGTTAAATAAGACATTTACTTAGCTTTTTATGTGAATATAAAAACAAATATTAAAATGCACCACCCAACCCTTAACTCCCGCCTCAATGCTCTTACACGCGCATTTAAATGTATGCTTGTCATAACCAAACCACACTGATTTTCAGATCAAGGGAGAAAAATGTGCCCATCTTATATTTCATTGGCTAAAAAAAAAAAACCAAACAAAAATCAACTCGTTTAGAAAAACCAATGTAGGAGAGACATTTATTTTAGCATGAAACCAGATCTTGGCCCTGAATCAACTCTAGTACAACTCCCTTGTTCCTGGTAAAAAGGTTTTCTCGTGAATAATTTAAAAAAAAGGGGGGGGGGGCTAAGCTTCTTCGAAATGAGAGAATGTGAATAAAAATGCTCTGTACGTGCGTGTGTAGTGTGTAATGTTTCATGTAAACAAATCAATCATCATTTGTACAGATTTTTTTTCTTTTGTCTATTCGTAGCGATTGCACCCTATATCTGAATGGAATTTTAAGCCGCATTCTCAGCTGGTCTGAATCTATACCATTATGGCGTATTACTGAAAAAGGTTTCTTCCAGGCACCTCTTCGGGTGGTGGAGAAGAAAGTCACCCCCCCCCCCGAACAAAATGGTATTTATATAGAAAATATATAATTTAACCAGTGCCGCCCCCCCCCCCCTCCCCAAAAAAAAAATCAAGCCCCCTACCCCCGGAGAAAAAAGTCTTAAAGAAACACTGCTGCTGATTCCCAGATAAGTAAAATAGAAAAACAAACAAATAGCTGTGGCTACAAGGTACGCCTAAGCCAACTGTACCCGAAATCTTTCACTGACGGACTTGCTATACCTCGTCAACCTACAGGTGGGCAGAAGCATTAGCTTATACTGATTCTATTTTTCTCAATCCCAACTTTAAAAAAAAAACAAACAAAAAACGAGAGTATATCCCACCCTAGACACCGTTTAAACGGAAATGGCAACGAGAACATCTCGCGAGTTTATTGATCGTCTATTTTGAGGAGGACAGAAATAGAATGACGTCTGGGATTACTCGGGGAAACATATCCGTCTTTGTGGGGGTGGGGTGGGGGTGAGGGTGGGGGTGGATACTTGTTGCACGGAAACTCTTCATTATGCTGTGGGCGTAGTCCATTTTTAAAAAAAAAAAATCTTATTTAAAAAAAAAATTGTTGAATTCTGTGTAGACTGTTATCAGTAGTACTGAACGGAAATAGATGAAAACATAGATCTCAATTTCTTCATATGTTAATTTCTGTGATATTGCGACACTACATATACTAGTGACATTTAAATTAAAGGAATACATTACTGTTTTTTTTTTTTAAATTATTATTTAAAATGGATTTTTAAAAAAAAATTGAGTTTGGACATCTACCCCCCCCCACCCCTATTTTTTCACAAACGCTCATACACGCACCAATCGATATTAAATCAAGAATTTTTCTTTTTTTCAATTATCTCCGACGATGACATTTGGTCGAATCTTCTTGTTAGCACGCATCTCCTGCTCCGTTGGGCTTGAACAGACACGAGTTTCTCCTTAATAAGATTGCGGGTAGCGCTAATTGAGTTAGAGCGTCACACTCCCTGAAGGCACCAACAAGACGTCCCTCTCACTCGGGCTGGGATAGGTTAGCTGTAGGAGTTCCTGCAAGCCTGCATTCTACTGAGTCTTCTTCTACCCACTCCACGAGGTGCAGCTCATTATCTCAAAGTTATCTTCGCCCGGCCAAAAAAACGCCCGTGTTACTCCTAGTAGGAAAATGATTACCACACTCATCGAGTGCTGAGTTATCACGTGATGCAGGTACTGGGCTTTTTTTATTGCATGGTACGTGGCTCAGTTCTTGTAAAAACACAGGTAAAGTAGCACAGTATTTTTTAAAAAAATAATAGCAACACATACATTAGATGAGCCCTACCTTCATTCTTACAAGTACAAGTTTCTATCGCGTGAAACATGGACTTATAAATCATTGTGTCTTCACTAGCCAGAAGTGGCTAAACAATTTACTCCTTATGCATAACGAATGGAAACCTTTATTTAAAAAAAAAATAAAAAAAAACAACAACGAAACTTACATTTAAAAAAACAAAACTACTTGCTTGCTGTGTTTCTTCCAGACTTTTTCTCCGAGGGGGGGGGGGGGGGGAAGGAGACACTTGAAATTTCCAGGGGGGGGGGGGGGGCGGGCGGACTAAAATTTCCGAGGGGGGGGGGACGGCCACTGTTTAAAGTATATATGTTCTATATAAATTCCATGTCGTTCGGGGGAGGGGCGGTAGACTTTCTTCTCGTGGGGGGGGGGGGGGGAAGGAGAGACTCTGGCTGTTTGACAAGTTTTTTTCATTGACCTAAACTCAAGCTAGATACTGGATTTTTTTTAAAACCACCTGTTGCGATGAAACTGGTTAGCGTTCATCCGGTAGAAGTCTCCGCCAATCAATTAATCAAATGGTTAGGGAATAAACTTTTCAAAAACTCAACCTAGGCTAGAAAACAAACTTCCTTATGCACAGGAAAGGCTTCATGCTTGAACATTGAACTCGCATCATTGTATTGTCTATTTTAAGAAGATTGACAATTATAAATTTAGACGAACTTTGTCTCTTCTTTGGCCAACAGGATGAATTGGTCCGCCATTAAGGATCTAAATTACTGACGTTGTGAAAGATGACATTTAAAATCACTACCGAATCCTAAATAAACATTGATATTATGTTGAAAGTACTGAAAGTCTTAAGAAAGAAAAATACTCATAATTTAGTAATTTTGTTCAATAGACATTGTACATTCTATAAAGATTAAAGCTAATTCAGACAATACACATAACGAGCAGTGTCTGAAAAATGTGCACGCCATTCCTTCAGTACAGGTTGAAGACCACAACACTCCTTCAGCAAAGGGAGTGCTCTGGTATTTGAACGAAATATTTCTCTTTAACAAAAGCTTGGCAAAAAGTTTAAAACGGAAGAAATGTAAAAATAAAACATTGATAGTTTCGGCTACTGAAAAATTTTCACGAAACTATAAAAGTAGAAGCAACCCAGGAAGAAAGAAAAAAAAAACCCTCTTACTAAAAATAATATATAACATCTCCAAAATTTTAGATTTAGATCTATTATAAAATCAAACTGCGGCAGGCAAGACATACAACAAAACAAATTGAACTAGCATTTGTTTGGTTCTGATTGGGATGCGGACGAAAGGCTGACATGGACAAAAGGCCGACACGGACAAAATGCCGGCAAGACAAAAAGCGGACAAGAAAAAAAGCCGATATCTAAAAGACCGACATTAAAAAAAACCCACAAGTTTTATAAAACAAGAAACTCCAATTACATAAGTGTTAGTATTTAATAGAAACAAGTTACATAATGATGACGTTAGAGCACAACATAGAAAAGAAATAGGCCCTAGTTAGATAAATTGTATGCTATGCCCCGTTAACACTCAAGTATATCAGCAATTAGTTTTTATTGTAGTAAAATAAAGCTAATAAAAAGCTCACTTTGTTCTTCACCAACCTAATGTAGTATAAAATCTGTAGGCCTATAAAGTAATCCGCAATTTACGAAACTGGAGTAAGATTACAATGTTGTCAGTATTTAACTTGTAGTAGGGTCAAGGCAGTATTTCATTTGGTTTCTTTCTTTTATTCGCGAAATATTGCGGTATTGCCACCTACATGATTATCCTTTCTGCACTCTCGTCATCTCTCGCATTGTTTACCTTATAAGGATAGCAATTAGCATTGTCTGCTGGCGTTCCGCCTTATTGCATGTAGGCCGATGTAGGCGACGATGCCGGCGGTTTTTGGCTTCGTTCTTTGATGGTTGTCTCACCTCGTCGACTTAGAGGGGGTTATGCCAGGCGGTAGTGACCCATATTTCGCTATGTTTATATGTTGATCTTTTGTGTTTAAGGCACTCCCATTCTCCACAGTCTCTTGAAGGTTCCGTCTTTTTAAACGTGGGCGGTGGTGCCGGCGGTCTTTGACTTCGTTCTTTGAGGGTTGTATAAAAAAGGAACTGTGTAGTGAAACATATTTTGCGATACTGGGATTTTAATGTTTGTTTGCCTTATGGTTTGTCGACCACATTGTTTTGTCGGCCTTATAGTCTGTCGACCTTATGTCCATGTCAGTCTTTTGCCCTGTCAGCCTTTTCAATGTCGGTCTTTCTTTTGTCCTACACCCGTTATAATATATATATATATATATATATATATATATATATATATATATATATATATATATATATATAGGTTTGTATGCGAGTGTAAGCACTTTCGGAATGTTGGGAAGTGCTATGATTTGGCATGAGTGTGAAAAGGTTGCACAGCACTGGACTACATACTGTTCAAATCCACAATTCTAAAAATGCAGCCAGCTTGGAATTTTAACCCAGCAATTTAAGCCAAGAATGTAAGCCAAAATCCCGATATCAGAGTACATTTCCGAACTGGGCCCAAGTATCGCCTATCATGTCGAATCAAGCAAGGAATTCCTCTACAACCAATATTATTTTTATATAACCACTAAAAGTTCTGTTCCTATTGGTAGATAAATCACTGCATGTGTAAGTCTAGAGACGTATGTAATGTTTTCTAAGAATGTTAGCACGCCTTGTCAATGTTTGTAATTAGTCTAAGCATTCCACACATGCTTTGGAATGCCCGCAGAGCGATATTTTCAGAACCGCTGGGGAAAGGCGGACGGAATGGGAACAACTTATCTGGCACCGTGAGAAAATGCTGAACATTTTCAAAGGATTTATGGAGGAATACTCGACATAAGGGTCAAAGATGAAGCTAAATATAGAGTGTGAATATATAGATAGAACTGGGTCAGTGTTTGCATAACTTCATTCAAATGTCACATGGTTACGCCGGTGCATTCTTGGGCGTGTGACAACACAAGCAAATCCGGGTAAGACACGCGAGATCATTGGCTCCCTGTTTCAGAGGTTCTCATTGGTTCGCTGTCTGAGTCGCTCTTCATTAGTTCTGTCTTAGTGAGTCTTGTTTCCATATGTTTCCGCCTCCGTATCTCTCCCGTTCTTTTTTTTTTCGGTTTTCTTCTCATTTTGATTCTCTGTATTCATGTCTCTCACTCTCTTAGTTTCTCTGTTCCTCCCAAAGAGATTGCTACACCTTCTTGTATTGGTTTCCTTATTCTTTCTCAGGGTTCCCTACCTCATACGATGGACTCTCTGTCCATTTAGGTGCACCCAGGATTTGAAATTTGAGAACAGAACGCGACACCATCGTATTAATAATCACGCACATTATCTCTCAACCACAATATACATGTTTTGAATTTCATATCCTGGTTGATTTTTTTATTACCCTAAAAATAATCGCACCATTCAACTTGTGTTAAATAAGGTATACCTCCCTCCATCCCCCATTCTCTTTATTTTGAAACAAATGATGACTGTCATGATTATATAACGTGCCATTAATCTCCAGAAAAAGTGAAACTTAATTTGCCACCGTTCCGTTTAGAACGTTGTAAATCACACTAAAGTAACAAGCATGTCCACTTGATGAACTTTGGCACACAACGCCATGATAACGGAGAAAATGTCCTTTAACCTTCCAAATAAACCTGGTACATTTCCGGGTCAACAGAAGACTTGCATTCTCTCCCTTACATTTCCAAGAATGGTCGTTTTTTTTTCTTTTGGAGTGTTCATTAACGTTTTTTTGTTTTTACATTTTCTCGTCATCTTTTTTTTGCTCCAAAACAGTGGTTCAAGTTTGCGTAACAGATCCGTATATAGCCTAACCGTGACAGATCCGTATATAGCCTAACCGTAACAGATCCGTATATAGCCTAACCGTAACAGATCCGTATATAGCCTAACCGTAACAGATCCGTATATAGCCTAACCGTAACAGATCCGTATATAGCCTAACCGTAACAGTTCACTTCCTTAACCTTAACCTTCCTTATTTTAAACTTTATGGAACAGAATACCTATGAGTCGCCAATACTAATGACTCAACCCCCCTCAACCCCCATCTCCCCCCACACAACACTAAGTGTTTTGTTATTATAAAAGAGGGTAATTATAAATATTTTGACACGATGTAATCGAGGCTAGCTTTTTTTTTGTTCTTTATAGTCTCTTACCTCTAACTCTAACCCAAGCCTTCACCCTAGCTCCACCCTCTGTCCCTAACATTAACCATAATTAACCTTGATCCTATCTCTGGTCATTAATTTTAACTCTTATTTTAACAACGATACCGGCTGAGAAAAAAAACAACCCAATACGATACTGTATTGTCTTGTATCAATGTTGATAAGAACCATAAATAGCCCGAATCTAGGTATCATAGATATCATGTATTTCAGTCTCTAAAAAAATGTCGAGCTTCAAACCTGTCAAAACTGAAGGAGAGAATTATCACTCAAGATGTCGAGGCTAACGGCGTGGCTGGGTTTCTAGAGGTATCAGACGACAACAATTTGGTTATCAGGGCAACACCGAGAGTCGAGGACCGCTTGAAGCGCCACTCCACGTGTTTCTGTTATCTCCCCCTCTAGGGTACCAGACTCCAGTGGGCTTTCCCGGGCTTGACATGAACTGGTGAATGGCTCTTAAGGGTTCGTCACAAGGTTTCAGTTTTTTGTTGTTGCTATGTCTCGGCTGCTATAGTTAATTTAATTAAGCATTGGAAAAACAATGTGACTAAACTATTGGCTACTTGTTGCGTAAATTAAAGATTCACGAGTTTTTTCTTTGGCCTATGTCATCCAAATTGTGTTTTGTTACGTAAATTATAGATTAGCAATATTTTTTTGGGGGTTCTGGCTATATCATCGAGACTGCGTTTTGTTATGTAAATTATAGATTCCCTTTTTTACTTTCTCGTATATACGAAGTATAGAGAAAGTCTTGTAATCGTGCAAAAAAAAAAAATCGAGATTTTTGCAAATCTCGACGTTTTACATCTCACTGATACGGAAAAACATAATTTTGCAATCTTGTCCGTATGTCTGTGTGTCCGTGTGTGTGTGTGTGTGTGTGTGTGTGTCCGTGTGTAAACACGATAACTTGAGTACCGTAACAGCTAGGTTGATGAAATTTCATATACAAGTATTATATCAAAATCGTAGATCCGTATCAACTTTTGAGCGATTTCGGATAACCGGAAGTGGTACTTTTTCTACTTTGAATTTTTCAAAAGCCTATAACTTGAGTACTATTTCAGATAGATAAATGAAATTTCACATGTAAGTAAAAGATCTAATTCTCTACCTTCTGTTAAATTTTGAGTAATTTCCGTTGACCGGAAGTAGTACTTTACGCTACTTCCGATTTCTCAAAAAACTAATGTAAATTTATAAAGTACTAATACTATTGCGCACTATTATACACACCTTTATTAGGCGTTCGCTTGGTGCGCAATTGTTTTTTACTGAGATTCTATTCTATTTTTAAAAGTTTCAGTATTTAAAATGGATTAAAGATCATAACTATATCCCCAGTTACCATCCCCTGTTGTTTTATATAAGAATATTCGAGAAAGTTTAGGGGAGATCACTACCGGTTTATTTTTGTTGGTTTTAATTTATGTCATAAGGACTACTTTTTATTATGAAAATTATAGATTGATAATATTTTGTTTTGGCCTATATAATCGAAAACAATTTTCGTTATGAAAATTATAGATTCGCATTTTTTATGGCCTATGTCACCGAGACTATATTTTGTTATGTTAATTATAGATTCACATTTTTTATGTTTTTGTTTTGATGTCATTAAGACTGATTGTATTTTAAATCTCGGGCTTTAATTTTTTAAAAAGATCACCTTCTTGATGACGTCAAAATTCCGATCCACGGCTATTTTTTTTTAATAATAAAAATATATTTCAGTTGTGCACTAGTTTAGTACAATTTTAATTGCCCAAACAAATGAACGTCTGCAATGTCCACTTTGTGTTCCCAGTGTGATCGGCCCAACAGGTACAGAACAGATAACATCCGTGTAGCAGTGTTTACAAACATTTGAGCATTTACTGCGCTCTACGTAAATCCGCATACGATGATTGAAGTTTGAGGACACGGGGCGGAGATAGTTTGGTGTAAGGTTGTGGACGACTTGAACCACTGGTGTAAGCAGTGTTTCTTTCGGGTATCTCTTCAAACCACGTCTACCGCCCCTCCCCCGAACGAAATATCTATATATATAATTCTCTTCTTGGAGACGGTAGAAAACAAGCTGTAAGCTTGGTGAGCTTTGGTTCACGCCGGGTTGGTTCGTAAAGCCGGGTTTAGTGACGGTTACTAAGAGGCTGCTTTCACGGGGGGGGGGGGGGGGGGGGGGGGGGTGTAGGGTAGGGTAAGGGTTGGGGGAAAGGAGGGTGGGGGTAGTATCGCCCTTAACGACCTACTGATAGTGTTTTAAAGCAAATATTTTGAGTGGCAGCATTGGTACTGTCGAATTCACAAATTATGAATTACTGAAAAGTAGAAAATAAAACAACTAAATAGCGGCGTATGATATGCCGCGGGTCGGCTCGTAATTTATAAAGAAAGTATACACTTTTACCGTGTTCGCCCCCACCCCCCCCCCCCCACCCCACTTAGAAAAAAAGTGAAAGAAACACTGGTTGTAAGGTTATAGCATGGACAACTTTAACCAAACTATCCACGAGACCAGCTTAAATTGCCCTTGAACTATTGACACTGTGGCGTTATTTCAATGGACTATGAGCATAAGCCTAAAAATGTATGACCCCTAGCATAAAAGAACTAGATCTAAGAACTAAATACCATACGCTTAATACTTAATGGGCTCTTACTTTCGATGAGACCTAGCCTAGATATTAATAGCCGGGCTATTTATAGATCTAACGTAATGTACCATAGCGGGGTCTAGCTTTACTCTTTAACATTTGTTTGATATGCCTATACAAGGGCTCTTTGTTAAATTAAATGAAATTATTTAAAAACAAAACACTATATATATATATATATATATATATATATATATATATATATATATATATATATATATATATATATATATATATATATATATATATATATATATATATATATATATATATATATATATATATATCAGTGTTTCTTCCAGATTTTTTTCTCAGGGGGGGGAGGTCAACATTTAGGGGGGGGGGGCGGACAATGTTAAAAAGTATATATTTTCTATGTTAATTCCATTTCGTTCGGGGGAAGGGGGGAGTAGACTTTCTTCGGGGGGGGGGGGGGGGGGGGCTCAGGAAGAAACTCTGGTCGGCTACTGAGTATTAACACTTTCTTTAACCATGGTGGTATATCTCAACCAGAAAAAAAAATGTAGGCCACCAGGGTTTTATTTTGTATACTGCAATCACACGAACAACCTTGTGCTCGGTCCAATCTATTTTTAGACTTCACGCAACAGGTGAATTTTTTTTTTCGTATCAGTTTTATCTCAGCCATGTGCATACCCACATCAGGCAGTGTACACTAACAGCGAGCTTTAAATAGAATCTTAGTGGAGTCACATCCATGATCTTCTGATGTTGATGCAACCATTCTTACCGGAAAGTTTTTTAAAAAGTGTGACTGTATTTGTATCCGATTATCCCGGAACTATTTTTTAATGCGCACATATTTAAAGCTGATGTATCTTCCGCCACTACCCAACAGTGTTTAAAAAATGCATCGTAAAACTCATTAATTAGTCTGATTTATATAAATTACACTTCCCTTAGAAATTACAAACATGACAGAGTAAAGCGCAAATTCATGTTTTTGAAATGTCTTTTAAATTAAATTTAGCTTTTCTTATGTGTAGGGATGTTACGTTATTTTAAAGTATGTGTTATGTAGGCATATCTTTCTATCTGTTTGATTAACGTTTTAATAGCTTTAAACAATTAGACACTTTCCAGTTAAACATTAGATTAGGGAAAGACAGTAGAAAAATAGAAAAAGTATTTTTTACATCTTTGGTAGATATTACAATACCTAAACCCATGGTTTCTTTCAGATATTTTTGGCCAGGGGACAGAGTTTCTTCCAGGCATCTCTTCGGGAAGGGGGACTCGGCCCCCCTCCCCCCCTCCCCCCCCCCCCGAACGAATCGGAATTTACATAGTAGAAAACATACTTTTTACAGTGTCCGCCCCCCTCTCCCCGGAAAATGTCCGCCTCCTCCCCCCAAAATATCAAGTGCCCCCCCCCCCCCCCCCCCCCCCGAGAAAAAAGTTTGGAAAAAACTGGCGGGGGGGGGGGGGTGGATGGAAAGAAGGCAGACGCTACGATATAAATTAGGCCTATTTATTATTCGTGATCCGATGGGCGGTAGCCCCCCCCCCCTTCACCTCTAAGATGCTTGGAAAAAAAAAACCTGCCTAACCTCACCCAAAAACCAGCGTGGCCCAAAACTCTAACACTTTGTAATCTCCGTGTTCGGACTGAAAAGGAAAGTACCCTTTCCCAAAACCAATGCACGTAAATAAATACCCATAGACCTTCCACTATAGTAACCAATAGTGTATTTGTGTTGGTGATAGCTAAATTTAGCATCGCGTGACTCTCATCCCCCCCCGGAAGTTTTGTTTTCGGCTCGTCTATTTTAAGAGATAAAAATTACCCACAAGAGGACACACACTGATACAAAAATAAGACACCACGATATTACTCTAAGCCGACCCGTGGGCGATTCTGAATCTACTCACCAATCACGCGCAATGTTGATGTTTTTTTAGAACGTTGGAGAGAAGGGGAGGGGGGGGGGCAATCAAAGTCAAGCTGAGACTAGTGGGATTGAAGCAGACGAAATCAGACTAGATCACTTGATGAAAGACCACTTGAGACGGTCCCTTCTGTGTCTTAGATTAGAAGAGGTATTTCCCGCTCCTTCTTACAAACAATGCTATGATTTGTCAGTTTAAGAAGAGCTGAAATAACATTTTGTTACAAGTGGGTTCGGCTTGAATGGGTTTTTGACAAGTCGTTTCGGTTTTTCGGAGTTATTTTATTGAGTAACATAAAACGTTCACACGCTAACCCCGTATTTCATGTGCGTTTTCTTAAAATGTAAAGTTTGGTAATCCCGTTTGACTGGCGTTTGTGATAAATTTAGACACGTGTCAGCTGACATGACCTTCGAGTTCCTTGTCGTTACGTTATAACTAACCACGTGACCGTTCCTGACACGTTCTACCGTCACCGGGCGTCACAAAACTAAATGATGGAAGAATGGTTAAAGGCTAACCGGGCATCCGTTTGGTAGACCATTTCATCAGATGGTATAAGATTTGATCTATTGCCTCAGACGAACCACTGCCGATGTGTAGACTACCCTTTCCCTATCAAGCCCTGCCCTCAGCATTCGCCCCAAGATTTGATGTAATAGCCTATGGTCTTTGTCGTGCATGGGCTATCTACATCTCAATTAAACTATTTACAGGGTGTCGTTCAGGTGGTGCCCCCCCCCCCCTCACCCCGTCATTCTGCCCGTGGAGATGTCTGAAAGGATCGCTGCTCCACTATCAGACGTTTACAGTTTCTTTCAGATACCTCGGGGGAAGGGGGGGAGGGGGGGGGGGGGCACTGCATGTCCACTGCCCCACTACCTGGAAGAAATAGAAAACAAAATTGTATTATTCTCGTATTCCCGTCCCCGTGGTTACAAATGGGGTAGATCCAAATCAATGTTACAGATAAAAAAAAACCAACTCCGCCACGTGTTTTTTGCTTCTATGAAACTCTGAATCATAACTTACACAAAATACAGGATTTTCCCCCACTGCAGATTTTCCTTACACTTTATTTTTTCATTTAATATACTACTTCACAATTCACAACCCCCCTCCGACTATAAACCTTTTTTGATTGGTTGTCTCAAGTTTTTCGACAATTTTAACAGATAAAACCATTGACGCACTTGTTGAAGATATAGTTGCCATATTGTCATTGCAACAGCCAAATTATTTTTGTAAACCAATGCCGGCTTGTCTTTAACTAAACATTATGTTTGATTTTAATTTCAAAGTTGAGAAAGAAGTTTCGTTTTGTATTGTGTTTCCAGAAACATGTTCCTCCAAAACATAGCCGAGTGGCGCGATATTTGCTGCCGACCTCTTCTTTTTCTAGATGTTTCTTCACGCTCCCCTGGGGAACACGAGCTAAGATTTTGTCTTCCCATCGAACTAGATGCCCAGATTCCATTTTTATCCCAACCATTGTTATGTTCAAGCTTCTCCTTCCTGACGCGTCTCCTGAAAGCCCAAGGCTTTCCCCAGTTTTTCTCAGCTTTATTCTAAATCTTTGTAGGGATTTTTTTCCCAATGATGTAATCTACTTACCCCATCCAGACGTCGTCAAATGTACTTTGTTCAAATATACATAATTATATATATATATATATATATATATATATATATATATATATATATATATATATATATATGTATGTGTGTGTGTAAAGATCGATTATAAATAGCTTTAATTTTTATAACTTACATAAAAAGTAATACATTTTATGTCCATAAAAATTGCCACGTATAAGTTTTTTATCTGGCAACTTTGAAATGGATGAGATGTGTGTGTATTTTTTATACACTTCATAACAAAGACTGAATTAAAACATCTTGTACAAAATCTAATAGTTTGCGAAAAACCGGATAGATACACTGAAAAAAGGGGGGGGGGGGGGCACGTTGTGTAAGTGGTTGCACGCTTGCTTAATAAAACACAATAAGCCAATGAATTGTAGAAAATGTGTAGTCTTATCCACACGCTAAAAACGTTTTGAGTAGAATCAAAGGCAAGTAACATCTAAGACACCGATAATTTCATCCTTTATGCAGAGAGTTCTAAGCCCTATTTATGAAGTAAAAAAAATAAAACAGAAAACGTCAGAGGACGTACCATTTAAAGGACTATTTACGTCATACGTGTCATGTGATATACAACGTCACGTGATATTTTGAGACTATAATTAATCGTTCGGCCTAATTGATTTTAAAACATGTCTTAAACCAACTGTCAAATCACGAAACTGACACTGCTATCGTCACTGGGATCCAACCCAGAACTAACCCTACCGTCATTATCCGCGGTTCACAGCCCCAACCCGGTAAACGACGCGGGGGGACACCGAGTCTCTTCCTCCTGGGGGATACAACGTTAAGTTTTTAAATTCTTTCATCTGTCTTTAGTCAACACACAACAAGTAACACGAATCCCGCAGCACCACCCTCCCCCCCATTTTTTAAAACACTCGCCCACACGTCTCATATCCATGGATCCAGTGGCGTAGCGAGGTCGGGTGTCACCCGGTGCGGCATTTAATTGTGTCACCCCCAGAGATGTAGCGACTCTTCTCGGGGACAAACTTTCAAATTTTCGATTTGCACCCCCCCCCCCTCAAACTTTCGATTTGCACCCCCCCTCAAGCTTTCGATTTGCACCCCTCCCCCTCAAATATTCGATTTGCACCCCCCCCCCTCAAGTTTTTCTCTATATATTTTGCTATTTTTTTAGTCTTGGTGTCACCCCCCTAAATGGTGTCACCCGGTGCGGTCCGCACCCCGCCCCCCCCCCCCTCGCTACGCCTCTGCATGGATCATCAACATATTCCATGACAAGATAATAAAGAGAAGCAAAAAAGATACAAAATCCCATGCTGATTCCTCGTGACACACAATAGCCGAGACAACAAATGAGGGGATAATCAATGCACGTGTGGCCCACGCGAATGAGCATTATATGGATAACAATATTCGTGATAGTGCAACAGTAATGAGAAGACAAATAAAAATCACGGAGACCGAATAAAACACAAAACAAACTGTTTACAATTTCCAACCGGTGAACTAATTAATGGTCCTAAAAAGTATAGCTTTTATTACAGTAGTTAACTTTAATTTACATTTTTTTAAATTGAATTATGTGGAAACAGTAGCTCTATTTTTATACTGCTGAGCAAGGAGTCTGGTAGTCTCGCCCAACCCGTCTGTCTCGTATACACTTGAGCATATAATTAAATCCTAAAATGTAATTATGTTGGAAGGAATTAATATAAAACATTTTTAAAAATAGGATTACGTTTTGTGATTGTTTAAACAGACAGCATTCAATATCTTTTGTGGTACAACCTAACTAAACAACAAATTAAATTATGAATACATTATTCCATAATTGAAAACAATATTTTAGACATTTCATAACATATTTTAAGAGGAAAAAAATAAGGCGAATAGACTTTTACTGAAAAAATAATAACCTTAACGAAGACAAATTGTCTAAGCCTAGGTACTTATTTGTTTTACAATTTATTCTACTTTCCACAGAATCACCATATTACACATTTTCAGGTTTAAAAATATAATTGAAATAAGACGTTTTGTATTAGGCAGGTTTTGTATTATGCACAAGTAAACTATCTGCATGTCAGAAAGAAGTATTACGATTGTAAATCTGTATCAGTCCTCACAAGCCTATGATGAAAACTGTAATGCTAAAGCGAACAAGGCATGGTTAACTGACGCTGCAAATTACATGTCTGAGGCAATTAGAAAAAAGAAAGTTTAAGGTAAAATTACGTTTGCGATTAAGCCTAGCTACTAATGACACTTAAGACATTTTTTTTTTGCCTTTCCCCGTTAACTGTTCGAACACTCCTTTGTTTATTAAAAAGTGTGACGTCTATCAAAGTCAATCTTTATTACAAAGAATTTTTTTAAATATTGTTAAGCCCCCTTCCTCTGACTGGGGAAAAACGGAGTTATCTACGCATATTTAATGACCTGCCCCCCGTAGCTATTCAATCAAACGAGCGGATGTCACAGGTTCTGACTTCTTTAATCCACATTAGAATTCAATAGATCAAAGGCAAAGGCATACTCCTTGTGAATGGTGAGATATAGAACTGTGAGAAAAAAAAAATCCTCAATGAAACATTACGGTGAAATGCTCCATTATATTTTTCTTCTTTATACGACGATAGAGGCCTACTCATCGTCGCATCTCGATGACATTCTGTGACCCGTTAAGTCTCGATGAGAACATTGACCGGAAATATTTTAACCATGAAAAATAACGATGTAAATTTGTACGATGGAATGTTATTGTTGAACTTACAATGTCTAATGTTGAACAAACTATTTT
This sequence comes from Physella acuta, assembly GCF_028476545.2. Classification (NCBI taxonomy): domain Eukaryota; kingdom Metazoa; phylum Mollusca; class Gastropoda; family Physidae; genus Physella; species Physella acuta. Next base: position 118,961 of record NW_026731800.1, read on the forward strand.
ACTCGGTATAAAACTTGGGCTTCTCTATGATTATAGCATAGGCGTAGGGACCCATTCCGGCGCCCGGGGCGAACTATCAGTTTTGTCCCAACCTCCCCACCCCCATTTTCTAAATATATTAATAATCACCTTGGTAAAAAGCGACCCCCCCCCCTCCAATTTGGAACGGTCGGGATGCTATTTACTATCACTTACCTATTTTATTATTATTATGTCACATTTTTGATGTAGAAAGCATTTTAAAAGTGTAAATCCAAGTAGCAGTCTATTTTCTAAATCTTGACGGGGGATAATTTAGTTAAGCAGTTGAGAATAAGGTTTTTAAATTTTTTTTCCTACTCCGGTTGACCCACCCCACCCACCAACCCCTAGGATCGGCGCCCCGGGCCGCCGCCCCACACGCCCTCCCATCGCTAAGCCTCTGGATTAGAGTGATGCATGAAAGAAACACTGCACTTTACTGCGGCACAATGTCATACTAAAAAATATTTTTTTAAAAAAAGCTGGAAGAGTAAGAGTAAAATGCTTGCTACATCTTTAGTGAAAAAGGTCGTACGGGTAACGCTTTATTTTGTAATTAAAATAAATAGAATAAATATGTGCCACTAGTGTCCAGCTATCGATCCAACAATTCTAAGCGGCAAAACATTTAGCATAAGAATAAAGAACATAGAAATCTGTGTTATATAACTTTGCACTATACCACCACCCCCACCTCACGTAATATAATGTAACAAAATGATAATCTACCCCCCCCTGTCTACCTTCGTTGTTTTTTTTGTAATATGTGCTCGATCCTTTGGGATTAAGGCCCGGTTTAGTCGCGATTCTATAATCGCAACGAAATACCCACGCAGCCTCTAGTTACAATAATTAATAATAATCAGCAATAATCCAGTTTGAACTATATTTGTAATAAATTACCGACAGTGTTTTTTCGGGGGAGGGCACTTAAATCTTTGGGGTGATGGAGTACGGGTCTTGGGTGTGGAGGGCGCACAGTGGTTTTCTATATTTTCTATATAATGGCTTTTAAAATATTTCGGGGGGGGGGGGGGGAAGGAGAGAAAGAGTGGGTTGGACGTGTTCCGGGGAGGGGGGGGGGCTGATTATTGCTGTATAGTAAAACTGTGAGGGGAAAAAAACTAAATTGCCCACAGCGATTTGTTACCTTTCGTACAGGTGGGAATTCCATGAAAAATACAATTTGACCTGTTTTCAGCCACTCTATCTCTCGTATTGGGGGGGGGGGGGGGAGGACGACTTTGATCGGCGCGAAACTAGTGGGAGTGGCGAAGACACAGACATCAATTTTAGTTGCTTTATTGAATACACAGTCAAAGTATTTCCTCATATTTTGGGTAAAAATAAAACGAAAACGGACATTACAGCCACATAAATATCACGGAGTCTACAGTGGTTCTCTACGTTGACCAGTAAACTAACATACTATCTACGGAGGGGAGGGGGGCGCTGTTTTATGGTAATAAATTTAAAAAATTGAGAACCATTCTACACGGAATTTGATTTGAAATTCTAAAATAAAAATGCCTATTGACAAATACAACACATATTTTCTAAGAGGTATGTTGGTGGACCCGAGTCTAGGCCGCGTCTGTTTGGTTCAAAGTGCAGTCTAATAAAACATGTTCGGTATTTTTCAGGGCCACACCCCAAGGCAGAGGCGTAGCGACCCTTCCCGGCGCCCAGGGACAAACTTTCGATTTGCCCCCCCCTCGAACTTTTGATTTGCACCCCCCCCCCCCTCAGGGGGGGGGGTGCAAATCAATTTGTTTTTCCAACCAATTTTGGCGCCCCCCCCCCTAAGGCCGGCGCCTGGGGACATGTGTCCCCCCCGCCCCCCCCCCTCGCCACGCCTCTGCCCCACGGGCAAGGTTTGCTGGGACCAACTTCTATTTTGCGAAGCATGCATTGTGTCTCATTATAATTGGAACCATTTTTCCTTAGGTCAATTCATTACGACTATATACGAGGTCGAATGTCAAGCGTAATTAATGACTTATCAACAAGCAGTCAGCAAATGATGTGCACGAGAATAAACACCCATCGTCTGGTAGCAAACACGACGTGTCAACACCCTTGTGGCTGTAATGTTTGACCGAAGCTCAGAGCTGATGCGATGTCGCGTTACATCTCAAGGCAAATGGGTGCCCATTAACAAAGGTCAAGGCATCGCGTGATCCCCTTGATTGAGTAATTAAATTATGAATTAGTGCTGAGAGATAGATGGCATAAGTGATACAGATCAAAGGGAATTTATGGGGCCGGCGTGGTCTAGTCGGCATATAGGGACAGCCACTCATCTAGGAGAGACAACTCCAAAATCAAACAACTGCTGCCTTGTAGTTTGTTCTTGGTTGGACAAAGGCTATGGAAACAAATCCAAAAAAGAAATGCAGGTTAACATCCCCATAGCCATAATTCTAAGAAAACCTGTTTTATATAATTTTTGTCCTTTTAAAAATACAATAAACGTATACAATGTTACAGCAGAATTTCGTAGCCTTCTTCCCCTCGACGAATATCTCAAAGTTGTGACGTCATTTACACCTCAGTGCCGTAAGTCAGTAAATGTGCTTGTGTTCACCAGACCATCTCAGGTCAGTAAATGTGCTTGTGTTCACCAGACCATCTCAGGTCAGTAAATGTGCTTGTGTTCACCAGACCATCTCAGGTCAGTAAATGTGCTTGTGTTCACCAGACCATCTCAGGTCAGTAAATGTGCTTGTGTTCACCAGACCATCTCAGGTCAGTAAATGTGCTTGTGTTCACCAGACCATCTCAGGTCAGTAAATGTGCTTGTGTTCACCAGACCATCTCAGGTCAGTAAATGTGCTCGAGTTCACCAGACCATCTCAGGTCAGTAAAGGTGCTCGTGTTCCAGTTATAATAGTCTTAGGATTATAAAATGTCACCACCTTCCTCAATAATATCTACGTCCCCAGCTAATGAGACCTTTCACCATCTCCAATGCCTCCATCTGTTAGAAGCTTCCCTACCCCATCAAATCACTCTTGCTCATGCCAATAAAATCACCTACCACATCCCAACAACACGCAAAACGTGACATTATATTTTTTCTTTATTTCTATTTCGTCTAATTAATAGCCTGCACGACTTCACTAATTATCTACTGGTGACGAAGACATGACGAAAAGACTAATGGCTTTTATGACCTGTAATAAAAATAAATGATGTTGCTAAATATTTTAAAAATACTAATTTTAACGACACGTCAGCAACCACGTATTGACAAAAGCGTACAGTGTTAATGTTTTAAAATCACAAAGCCCCGTATGGGTCCATCGCTGTTGTCTTGAGCCCCCTAAAGCGCAACCAGTCAAATCTCGTTATTTCAACACGCATGCTGTCAATCTTCAGCTCGTGAGTTCATTTCAAATATTTGCTTGTCGAATCGTAACACAAATAGGTCGTTCTCTCCCCCTGTTCACGAATAGCCTATTGTTGATATGAACAAGAGTTAGGGAAATGTTACATTGTATTTAAAGAATAGAAGTAGGCTACTTACAGCACTCAGAGAGGGGAGATGTGAAAACAATGCCCCTTTTAATTCAAATGATCGTAATACGAATGGGAGGGGGGGGGGGGAGACGTGGTGGTATTGAGTAATGTATGTTATGTGACATTGCCTTTGATTTGTGTGTGTAAGCATAATTCCTGTTATTGAGAATGGCCGGACCATTGTTTAATGAATGAATAAAAGGGGTAGTGCATAAACGACGTCATGTATTTGTAGCTTATTCACTAGTATTCACCACCCATGATCGTCAGTTCGTCACAACAAGTCAGCCCCCCCCCCCCTAAATGCACCCGACACTTGAGTCTCAACATCTTCTAAAATAGCTATTTCTCTCTAAATTATATAAACAATTATTATTTAATACTAACATTTTTGGACCCTATACAGAGTTTCTTCCAGACATCTTCCGAACGAAATGGAATTTATATAGTAAACATTATACTTTTACCAGTGTAGGGGGAAGAAGGGCAGATCGTTTAGGGACCCAAAATCCAATCAAAAGAAAAAGTTGAAAATTTATTTGAAAAATGTAATATTCGTGCACCTTGTCGTGGTTTTGTAAAAACACTACAGAGCTACTTAATCGTCGGTATTCTAATAATTATATTAACCGATGGGCCCTCTTAAATCCACATATAGCTCTGATATTGTTATTTGTTTTAAAAGTATTTATTATATATTAGAATTGATTTTAAAAAAATGGCTAGTGTTAAAAGTATCTCTATTTTTTTCAACGTAACTGAACAACGATCGTAGTCCAAAAGTTTTAAACTGGGTTTCAGGAAATTTGGATTCGGCCCAGCTGGATCTTAAGAGGATCGAGATATGTCGACACTGTTGATGTTCATCTCACATGACAAAACGCACACTTGACAAACAAATAGACAAAACACACCAAAAGGGACCAGTGTTTCTTCCAGACTTTTTTCTCCGGGGGGGGGGGGCACTTGAAATTTTCGGGGGGGGGGGGGCGTTAGACTTTCTTTGGGGGGGGGGGGCGGACACTGTTAAAAGTATATATTTTCTATATAAATTATATAAATTTCATTTCATTTTTTGGGGGGGGGGGCGGTAAAAAATTTTCGGGAGGGGGGGCGAAGCCCCCCCGAAGAGATGCCAGGAAGAAACTCTGAAAGGGACGCTGTATAAAGAAATTAAAAAGGCTAATTACAACTGGAAAACAGGTTACGATAAAATTGCAAACTATCTCCCAAAAATAAGGTTCGAGTAGGTAGTCCAAACTGAAATTAACTATTGATTGCAGACATCTGTAGCGAGTATGTCCTTAAAGAACTTTCAATTCTAAGTTCTATGACACTCATTTTATAAAACTATCTCAACAAATAAAAAAGTTATGCGATTTTTTATAAAACAAAAATTGGTAAAAAAAAAGTACCATTTTTGAAAACCAATATTTTCTAAAATAAATAACACAGAAGTGTAGAAATTGGTAAAGTTGCTGGAAAAATTGTAATAAATATGCCCAACTTGGGTTGGTAACATAAACAGGAAATTAAAAAAAAAATACATCAAACGATCAGCTAAAATTCGCTCTTTCGCGTGACATTAAGATTATGTTCCTACGATGCTAAGACGCGAAGCCGCAACTAAATGAAACAGTATGGAGTCGATCTGTACTCGCAAAACGGTCATTTTTTTCCCCGTAACTGATACTTTTCTAAAAATATAACACACATGTTTTACATATATAGAGGCGTAGCGACCCTTCCCGGCGCCCGGGGACAAACTTTCAATTGGGCGCCCCCCTCGGGAACAACCTTTCAATTTTCAATTTGCACCCCCCCCTCAAACTTTCATTTTGCACCCCCCTATGCTATATATTTGTTATATTTATAATACAAAACTGCAGCTAAAATGAGGTTTTAATTTTTTTTTACAACCCATTTTGGCGCCCCCTAAGATCGGCGCCCGGGGACATATGTATCCCCCCTCGCTACGCCTCTGTATATATATATAATACCAGATTTCGACAGATAAAGACTTAAAAAAGCTTATAAAAATGATATATAGGCCTATATTATTTTAACGTAGGTCTTTTAAAAAAATATTATTTCACAATTGACCAGAATTTACTGTTTTTTACTATTAATATTATTAACATTTAAAAGTCGATAAATATTTTAAAAGTTTGACAGTAAAAAATTCCGCCTTACTGTACATTGTGTTTCCGAAAGCTAGGGGCTCGAAACATTTCCACATTTTCTAAAAATAAACTGATCGAAATTTTGTAGCTACTGAAATTAGAAAATTAACTTAGATCCAAATCTAGATTTCTAGCCATAATTTTATGTTAAAAAATAAAAAAAAAATACATCGAATACATTTTAGGGCTCTTACAACTCGCCCAGTTCCGTGACTCCAAAACTTAATTACACAAAAAAACTTTTACTTTCACGTAAAAAGCGCACAAGGTTATTTCCATTGAACAGGAGGTCATTTTTCAAAATGGCGCTGCCCTTGTTTAGAGTTTGTTTATCAAAGAATAACTTAGTTTCAGGTTTTAAATGTAAGTTATTTTGGTTATCTTTCAATGTTTTTAAACCCCATAATCATGATATTGCTAGGGTAAACTATAACTTGATTTACATTGGCCAAGGACATTATTTTGGGTTGTTTAGCTGATTGTACTTTAAAGAAGTCCCAGGAATGCCCAGGATAAAATAAAAAAAAAAAAACACAGGAAAAAGAGTCACTGGATAAAAAATTAAAACCACAGGAAAAAAGCCACTGGATAAAAAAAAGGCTGATTTCAGCCGGAAAAAGATATGCATGCGCAATTGAAAGAAACTATGACTTACCTTCGTCGCGATGTTTTCGATGGTACTACACATGCGTGTGTTTACAAACCGCAGAACTCTAACTCTAACCCTATCACTATCAGTACTATCACTAACCCTAACTCAGCTATTAAGGTCACTGCGCATGCACAGAACTATCTTTTGCTGACCAAATGGAGCCACTGGGGCAAAAAATCTTTTTTCGAGTAGTCACTTTGAAAAAAAAAAAGAAAAAAGTCACAAATGTGGATTTGAATGGAATTTGTTAGTCCATATTTGCATGGTTCGCTCCGCTATTATGCTAAATCTTTACACTAGGCGGCAAGCGATCTAAAATAGATAACAGGACTGCCCGTTTTTTTCCCGACATAGATCTAGATCTAGTTTAAGTGTATTATTTCAATAGCTAAGAATCTAGTTTAGTACTTGTAAAAAAACAGTACAGTGTCATGTGTCAGTGGTGGGTCAGATGATGATAGTCCTAGATCTAGCAGCAATCTAGCTAAATCAAACTGCCCTTTAGTAAATTGTTTTTACAGCTATATAGCATGCGTGATAGTAGATCTAAGTCTATATTATTAAACCAAATTGAACTTAAAAAAAATTCAATTTGCTTGAGGGGGGGGGGAGAGAGAAGTGAAGACACAGACGATCTTGTGAACTTGTGTTCATTTTATTACGTATGCTTTAGGCCTGCTGAACTCACAGTGACCCCGCCGACCGTGATGAGATTTTTCACTCACGGGATAGTAAACGTAAGCAAGCAATCATGCCAGTGACAATGTTTGGAAATTTTATTTAAAAAAAAGTATCACACGTCATGTTTTCAATATGAAAAGATACTGGTATCGTTGTGATAACTCCGGGTTAGAACCTGGAGCTCCAGGTCTATGAACTACAGTCTACACTTGGTACACTGTTGACTCAAACACATCAGATGTGTTGGGGCATGTAAAAAGTAAGCATTTTTAATCACAAGATGGCAAATTATTTATTATTTTTAATGTATTAGGCCTAAATATTCAGAAAGTGCAATGTAATGTACAATGTAGTAAACATTTTAGTATTTTAGATTTATCACGCCTTACCATAGGTCTATAGCCTACTACAATAACAATTATAATATTAATATAGAATCAAGGCGTAGGTTGTATACTTCATGTATATGTATGTCGTATCATACAGTAATAACTTCACACTCCTAAAAATGTAGTAATATAAGTTTTTATATTATTTGATAGAATTTAATAGGATGTTCCAACCTTCTCGGTTTTCATCATGTTTTTTAAATACTAACTTTAAATTAGCATGAAATGGCATAAAGACATAGTTAAGTATTTTACTTATTATTGTTATAAAGCATTTAAAGCTTATAAATATGCTACCAAAAAAAACACCACCCACAATAATAAACACCGGAAATATAAATTTTACAATTCTCAATAATGAAATCAAAATATTTCCTGATTTTTGTGATTTTTTTACCATTAAAATTTTTCCTTAGTGACTTTTTCCCTAGCAAAATCTGTGACATTTTCCTGTGACATTTATTTCCGCTCACCGTTTAGCCGCCCTTGCCCTGCCTAGCCGGTTAGCAGTTGTTTAGAGTAAAAGAAATATACAATTATTATACAGTAATATACAGATCTAGATCTAATATATATTTCTACCTTAAACTTACTGATAATGATTTTTTGTTTTTTTTTAACATCAATTTCAAACTTTTCAGTGTCAAGACAGTTACATTTATCTTCATTGCACAATAAAGCCAGGTATGGTCTAAGTTTATTTTCTTTCAAAACAAAATCAAAATAGAAATACATTTTAAACAATGCAGTTTAAACCATCTTTTAACAATGCAGTTTAAAGAATCATCTTTTTATTAAACATTAGCCATGTAAAACCTGCTATATATTCTGTGTAATGTTAAATTTTGTTATTTAGACGACCAGATGTTGCACTTTCACCTAATAATAGTATGATTATGTGTTGGCATCCTGAACCTGAACACCCATACGAGCATACACAAGTAAGTGGTGGTTGCTTTGAGGCAATTTAAAAAAGAAAAATAGATAGGAGTACAGGTACACACAAGTTGCATAAATTCAGCATCCAGTTTTTAATTTTATAAAAGAACAGCAATTACTTCTCATATTTATTTTTATCAAATCATTAAAAAAGGAGTTACACTTAAAGACTGAAAATGTGCTTTAATTGCACCTTGGTTATTCACAATCCATTGTCCTCATTACTTAAGTTATACTAAGCTGATTGCATTTACTAAAAATAAATAGTGCTTTATAATTTTGTTTATGAATACATTGTTTCGGAATTATAGTTAAGATTTTTTATTGTAACATTTAATGAATTATATTTTCTTTTTGCTGTAAATCATTTTGTGTTGAATTACAATAATTACATTATTATAGGATATCTGTAATAATTTTTTAGTCTTTTACAAACCATTTTTTATATTTCAGCCATTACCCAGAGATAAAACAGAACTTGAAATGGTAATAGAAATTTAAAAAATAAATAAGTAAAAGGGAGCAATAATGGGTTATAAATTTTTTGTTGATGACTGAAAAGAAATAAATGACTAATTGTTGAGTTTTTTAAAATTTGCTGTTGTGATGCTATACATATAATATTTTAATTTCTTTATCTAATTTAAATCATTTTTGGAATTAAATTTAATTATGAACTGTATTCTTAAAGATCTATCTTTTAATAAAAGGAATTATCTTTCTCCAGAATGATTCTGTGTTAAAAGTTCAGTATTTACTTGATGAAAAGTTAAAGAACAGACCAGAGGGTCCTACAGTCAATGAACTTGCTCAGCTGTTCCATACAACAAAGCATACGTTTTTTAGACGGTTAGTTCACAGTCATGATTTAATAATAACACCCAATACCTGTAATTATGTCTCCATCATGTTTTTTTTGTAATGATCTGTGCCAAATTAGAAATTTTTAAAAAACATTTTTCTCTTGAATAAGAATTGCTTAATCTATTTCAGGACTCGAATTGAAAAGACTAAAGGGTCCGTCAAATATAGGCCTAAAAACAGAGAGGGGTTATAATTTTGTTTTTTTATTAAACAATTTTTTCATAAAACTGACTTTCTTGTATATTGAATATTTACTCTGATTTCTAATGTTTACTCTGATTTCTAATGTTTACTCTGATTTCTACAAAGTTAGTTGTTCCACCATCTCTTTTTGGAGAGTTTGAGTTGGTTATGTTATTGCAAAAAATGTATATAAACAATTAAAAAAAAATTTTAAGGGCCTTTGGACTAGTGATTGTGTGCTCTAAATCTAATAATCCCCTTTATTTTTTCAATACTTTTTTCTGCGATAATGATCAACCCTGTTGAGGTATAAAAAACCTTTGTAATAAGCTTTTAAATGCTGTAATAATAGATAAACAAATAATTTTCTCAACCTATTATGGTAAAAGTAAAAGAATTTGTCGCTCTAGACATCTCAATACATATTGCTATTATCACTTTTTGTGTAATAGTTACCCCTTAGGACCGGGTGGTCAGTAGAATATGATGTAGAGTTCACCTGTTTCTGCAACTTGGATATATGCAGAGATAATATGGTCTGTTCAATGCTGTAGACTCTAGGCAAGGATCAGGGACTTTACCAGTGATGTATAGATGCATGAGCTCATTTTCTGTCTTCTGTGTCTTCATTGGACCATGCAATAATGCATCAGAAAATAAAGATAGTAAAACTACACTGTAAATTCAGTTTTCAAAAGATTTTAAGGGACCTGGTAAAATGATGAAAAAATGTCAATTAAGATCAGTGGTGCAGATAAAAAATCAGCAAGGGGTATCAGTTTGGGATATAAAAAGCTATTCTTTGCTTTTACATATTTGATTAGCACTCATTTAAATGTAAGCAAATTTAGCATTACATAGTTATTGGTGTATGAGTTTGTCCACTCAGGGTGTGGTCTGTAAAAAAGTACTTGACCAGTCTCTGCTGGGGTGGGTTAGAATTTTAGTATCCCAAGTACAGGGTGCTTTTTATAACAAATGTAGGTGCCATTGTCGGGTACACTACTGCAGATCAGTTGATTCAAGAAATACCCCTGACCACACTGTTTAGGATGCGCAATCAAAGACTATAACTAAAATAGCCGCTAATGAGCCCTAGGTGTCGACCCTCTGATATTTAAATTTTTTAATGGCCGAAACCTTTTCTGGAGTGTACTCAGCAGCCTTACTAAGTTTGATGGTGATCTGAATGAATAGTAGTGTGCATAAGACAGACATACATTTATTTTTATGTACATAGATAACAATCCAATTGTTCTGAGAAACACCACATGATTAAGATATTTGCTCTAAACCCATTAGGTAGCTTGTGATCTAAACTCAACAATTTCTGCTCCTTATTTGTGCCCAACTTGTCTCTGACACTACAATGATTATCTCCTTTTTTTAAAGAACTGAGATAAAATTATAGTGAAAGTTACACTAAATGAAATGCATTCTGTTGTCAACTTAAAAGAAAACACTCCATGATTTGACCACAAAAAGATGAAACAGCTTGCAAGATTTTCATGTTTCAATGCATTTTATTTAAAACTTTTATTTATAACACTAGAGCATTAAGCATTGACATCAAACACTCTAGCATTACATGACATAAGCAAGAAACATGAGTGACCTTTATGTCATGACAACAAAGTATGTACACAACAAACCCCTCCCTTCTCCCTTTATGAAAGTTTGGGACTTACTGCAATGAATTTCCTCCTGAAAAGTTGAGCCAAAGGCATATGTACAATAGAACACAAAATGGTCCAAAATATGGTCCTATTATTTTGAACTAAATTTTTTGAAGATTAAGTTAGCAAATAGGCATGTACTTATGGCAGGATTTTCATCATAACAAAGCAGATGTTTCTTTAGTAATAGTATTTAGAATAGTTAACAAAAGCAAATCAGATTATTCAACGGGCGAGTAGGAAATCTATGTTCATTTAGACAATATAATTGTTACATCACAAACCAATTATTTACAGAAAACTAAAACTTTTCACATGTTTATCAAGCACATTTTAATATATATTTTTAGTTATTTAAATACAACTTTTATTTACAGCAATTGAGTTACTATTTACAAGTAAAGATCAAAACAAGATTTATCAGCACTATAGTCAGTTTCTTTCAACAGTTGGGTTAAACATTTAACAGAAATTAGCAATGTTTACATCAATGTTGATCTGTAGAGGGGAACCGCACAGCTGACAAAACCTAACTGGAAAAATATGGCAAAAGGTTTACTATTACAAACTCTATGATTTGGTTTCATTACTTATTTTATGAACTTTGTAACCTAGTTCAACTCGATATTTATTTTAACTACTACTAAACACTATGAAAGCTGAAAAGGGGTATTTTGTAAAAGAAGAAATTGCGTCACAAACTGGTTTGGTTAACAAGCATACATAGGAGTTAACCATCAAATGTGATTTGACGCAGTTGGAAATTCACATTATGCCACCTATTAGAGTCCCTGAATAATACAACATCAGTAGAGACCTAAATCAAGCTAATTAAAAATTAGATTCTGTAGATTATAATACTCAGTGAATGTCTGGATTGGCTCAAATTTAGTTTAGATATAGGCCTAATCCGATAGTTGATTCAAAGCATGACTAACGCAAGTATGGTAAACAATAGGTAGAATCATGTATCCACAATTAATTGTGATAATTCTTTACTTCATAGGGCTATTGGAAGGAGCCGTGAGATCATCTTAGCAGTCAAAATAAATCACTCATCTAGCAAAAAAACTTTTAAGATGTGTACAGTAATATAAGAGAAACATGTATTAAGCAGATAATTAAAAAATGTTAAAATATTTTGGAAATTAATTCATAAAAAAGTATATGGTTGTATTCACTAAAGTACTGAGTGGCAGAAAGTGATTTTAGAGTCTTGAACTAGAAGTTGTGCAGATGATACTAATTATTAAATACTCACAAAGGTAATCTCATAAAACCCTTAAATGCATAACTAGTAGTGTACATATTTTTTTTACTGTTAATTATAGCATTTAAAAAAGTTTACACTTAATTCAAGATCATAATACCAAAAACAGCTATACATAATGTTAAAATATAATGTTTTATTTAGCAAAGACGGAATGATTCGTAGTGAGAAAATTTTCTGGCAGTAGTTTCAGAAGGTAAACGCGTGAAACTGATTTTGTTGCTTGCTGTTCTCTGGTTAAAATGACCATGCGCTTAGAGAATTTTAACATAAAAGCACAGAGTATGGCAATATATTCATCTTATACTGCACACAAACCAGTGATTGGGAAAAAAAAGAGTATAAACAAAGTTAAACAAGATAAAACAACATAGGAAACTACAATAGTCAATTTATAGAGTTTAGGCTTACAATTTTTAAAATTGAACAATACTACACTATAGGCCTTAATGAATGATTCTAGAAGATTTTAAATGAATGACTTGTACTTATAGAGTGCTACTACTTATTTTGTGGCAAGAATCATGAAACAAATATGTAAACAATAGACTACTAAAATAATATATCTAAATGCGTAAATTGACCAAATAGCTAGAGACATCAGCTCATACCATTTTAGATCTGGTTCAGTTTATAGTACAAAATTTACATTCAGCTAGTTACAGCTTAGTACCTGCTTCTATTTTCTGGGTAGCGTGATGAAGATGCTGCTGATGAGGATGGTGCTGCCTTGTTACTCTTTCCACTAGAGCTTTGAAGATTATGTCTGTGCATTACTGATGATGATGATGTGGATGAGCTTGGAGATGGTCGATGGTGTGGTCTTGGAGGGGGTGGAGGTGGTGGTGGATGATCTTCTGGAACTGTATTGCCACTTACAATTGTCTGAGAAAGTAGAGGCGGTCTAAAGGAAAGGTGATTCACTGACAAAGCTGGAGATGAAGATGTGGGTCCTTGGGTAGCAGTCCATGAAATTGTATGAGGCTGCTGAGAGTTTGAGGCGCTTAAATGGCAAGAAGAAGAGGGGGCTTGTTGCGGTGTATGATTTGATAGAGTTGCAGTAACCAGTCCTGGATAAACCAATCCTTCTCTTCCCGGTGTTACGACAGGTGGAGGGGTTGAAGTTGATGAAATGCTTGGCTGCTGATGGTAGTTGTAACTTGTGCTTGGGCCACCATTTACAATGGATGTCTGTGTAGCTGCAAGATTTGCAATTGAAAGTTCGTTTAAATGTATATTACCTTCATTATTAATATGGTTTGGAAAAGATGCTAAAAATAAATGAATAACCAGTGCTTAAGTGTAAAAAAAAATCTCTTTGCAATTACAAAAACAAGTTAAAAAGGGTTAAAATGCAAGATCTATGCTTTTATATTTTTATAACCTTTACCAAGAAATCCTGGTCTTGAGTGGGATGAAGATGCAACAAAGCTAGCTGATGCATAAGCTGGCTGAGAAGGAGGAGGTGGGGGTGGCAAGGAGTCATCTCTACCTCCATTTGATGAAGCAACCTCTGAGTCATCTAAAATATTGCAAGAAAAGTGAAAAACTGTAAAAAAAATATTTCTTCTTTACCTCTGCTGTTTTTAAGGGAATAAAAAAGAAAATTGTATATGTAACAGAATGAACACACTTTGATGTTGAAAGTGAAAGAATGTGAATCCACTATTACTTAATTCTTAAGTACCTGATTTCTTTTTTTGTTCCTCTGTGCAGTCTTCAAGACCGAACTCCAAGCGAAGCCTTTCAGTTAGACTTAGCTGTTTCTCGACTTTTGGAATGGGTTTCTTTTTGTCATCTGATAATGCAACAAATAAAGCATTTGGGTTCAGACAAATTGTATAAAAGACACTGATTAATGGGCAACATTAAATTTCACAAGTTTAACAAATCTTATACTTTATAGATCATACCTTTCCTTCTATCAGTTGAACGAAACAGTGGTAATGTTGCAAGGGTAGGCATTTTCTGAGTGTTACTTGAAAGAAATGACTTGGATGGTGATGTGGATGATGTGGCTGTGTGAGATGAGGACATCTTGTACTGATGTGATGTTGTTTCTGGTGTTTTTGTTTCTACACTTGTTGAAGCAGGCTTTTCCTTTAATCTTTTGCGGTATTCTAAAAGACTGACCTATAGAAGCAAAAAAAAAAAAAAAGGATCAAGTTTACCATTGTCATTAAATTTTAATTTCAGCAGAATAGAAGTTTTAGGTATTTTATTCCACCATGTCTTGTGTAGTAAGGGTTGCCTAATATGTTACTATGTAGAAGGTCACTTCCATTTTAGTGAGTTAACTCTAACACATACCACCAAGGCTTCCTGGCTAGTCCTGTTGTCAACTTGCAGTGAAAATAAGTAGAGGTCAGCATGATGGAGAAAGATCTAATTCTGTGACATAACAATTTCAGCACCATAATACAATTTCCAAAAGATTCCATTTTATATTTTATTTCCAGCAAGAGAAAATTGTAGCCTCATCAGTACAAGGCAGGTGATACATAGTTACAAATGCATTAGGAATAAAGGGAATATAATCTACACAAATGCCAGAAATCCACCAGGATCAAAGCATTTTTTTTTTAAAATCTAAAATTTCCACAACGTGCATAACCTATAATGTAAGAAAAAGGTATGGGGAACCGGTACAAAGTAGATTTTGTGACAGTCAAGGAATAGCTATTAGACTCGATGCTGAAATGAAAATGGCACAAAAATAATAAAGTTTTCTTTTTACAATTACCTTTTTTTTCACAGCAGGAGTTGCTTCTGCTGTTGAAGAAATAGGCGGAGAGCTTGTCACAGGTACATGATTGGAGCTTGATGCTCTCATAATTGTTGGCGAGGCAGTGGACAAGTTGGGCGATGTGGAACTTAAAGCACTTTCATTAACGAAGACTGATGGCGGTGAAGATAGAAGTGATGAGGACGACGGTGATAAAGTGAAAGATCGTGGAGTAGGAGTGCTGCTTAGTACATGACAACTGGGAACAGTACTGTTGGTTGTAAGAGTTATATTTACATCTGTAGAAGCAGAAGATGTGGGCTGTGCTTCTAAACTCAGGTTAGATTGTTCATCGACAGTTAACTGATTGGACCTTTCCTGGTTGCTGGATACACTTTGTGATACCCCTGAATTGTAATCATGAGTCACTGTTGAAACAGCATTGTCTGGGAAAGCTTCCATTTGAAGGTCCTTTTGCCTACCGTAGCTTTCCCACGCACTGTTACCCATTTGTGAATCCAAACCATTTGAAGAAGAAACACCTAAACCTTCCATAGAGGACTCATCCCCAGTAACTGAATTTTCACACATGCCCTCCGCACTGGGTAATCTTTCATAGTTACTGTCACAGCCACCATCCAGGATTGCTGTGTCTATATTACCTGTGTCCACAGTTAAAGTATGAAAAATTGGTCTGCGAATAGCTTCCCTGTGTGTCTCTGAACTTGTTGAGTCAACATTGTTATCAACAGCATTGTTGAAAAAAGAGGGCTGTCCATTACAGTGTGACTCAGAGACAGCAGTATCACTTGTTTCCTCTTCAATGTCATTACTTTCATTCATACTACTAGTAGATGGATGATTGGATACTGAATTTATTCCCATGGAGTCACAACTCCTCAACTGCACATTATCACTGCTATTCTCATCAGGATCATCATGCATGCTACTGTCTTCAACATTTATGCTGTTGGAATCACAATGTCTGTTATTAACACTTTCCATATTTTGTTCAGATTCCTCAAAAGAATCACACATCGGCTCCTCTGACACAGATTCTACCAAAGTCGAGCTGGTCTGACCACTTGAACTAATACACTCCGCATCAAGCCTAGAACCAACTGAAGTGCCAAGCATACTTGAAGGATTTATTGAGTTCCTTTCTTCAAATACTGCTGAAAACTGTCCTAACACATTTCTATTTACATGCTGAGAACTATCTACAACTTCACCTTCTGTGTGACTTAAGTTCAAAGTTCTTTGGATGTCATTCTCACTTACATGCACACTCGCAGAGTCAGTGCAGACATTATCACAGATTTCACTATTATGGCCGGTCAAAGGTTCAACAATATCTTCAGAACTATTTACCTGACATTCCCCTTGAGTTATGAAGCTCAGCCTGTCTTGACTACTAGCAAAAAATCTATTGTTGAGATTAACAACAGCAGTGCTATCAGTTAATGAAGTTGGTTCCATTTCATGAGCATTTAAATCAACACGAACAGTTGCTGGACTGTCTTCATCCATTATTGTCTTGGCTGTAACACAGCCAGCCTCACTTCCCTCATCTATTAGATTATTTACACCATTGTACACACCACTGCTATTTACAACAACAACTGTAGATGCGGAGCTATCAATTCTGGTATCCTCTTCAATACTTTTATACAGGGGCTGCAACAAATCAAGTCCATTGTTTTCTATTCTAGATGTTGAGGCTATTGGTTGAATTTCTCGCTCATTTGGCGGCTCATTACTGCTGTCTACTTCCATTCTTTCAAAAATACCTCTAAATTTAAGAGGGTATTTTGTGTTTGGTTTAGGCTGAGTGAATGGCAATGACACAGAAGAGATTGGCACTGCCTCAGACATACCATTAGCCCAAGTTAAGGAAACTGGTACAGGTAGCATTGTGTCCAGATCAGGAAATGACTCAACTCTTTGGTCTGTGTTCACAGTGGGCAAATTGTTTTCAAGGAGGGCTGATGACAAAGCACATTGTGAGGATGAGGCAGTGCATGACTTCTTTCCATCGTTCAGAGTAACTGCTTCTTTAAAGCCATTTTGATGAGGGTAGCCTTTATGTAACAACAATCTCTGCAGAATCCCAACAGGAAAAAAGAGAAAAAAAAGAACAATAGAAAATAATTAAAACTCAATTTGCAAACAAAAATAAATAACATAGGAATTTTTTACACAACTTTAAAAATTTAAATACTATGAAACTGGAAATAAAAGAGATTACATTAAACTTGATTTCATTGAATAGGTAAGCCTTTATTTACTCAGAGACACAAGGCAAGATTCAAGCATACACATCTACTCAGCCTTTTCACTACTTACAAGCACTCAACCCCATTCCCATTTCACAACCTTTAGAAAATAATGAACATATGTACAAACTATTTACAATATTTAATTTACACCCCATCCCCCACCCTCCCCTCCCCCCAAAAAATATCAATGCCAATATTTCAGTTCATCTATACTTCTAGATTCATTTTCTGAGATAAGAGGGCTCCTTACATCATCTACACTGTGACGGTGCGCTGGGAAAATCTGTTTCACTCCATTTGTTTTTGAAGTGATGCCAATGTTATTGGAAGCAAAGCTCTCTGATAAGATGCCAGGACTAGGTGAAGGCCCGTTACTTTCAATTGAAAGTGATTCCCTCATTAACCTTCGCTTTTTAAGTGGTGTCACAAAGTCTGTAATAAATACAATTTCTCAAAATTAAAGATCAGCTGAAAAATATGCACATGGAGGTAAAATAACTCCCATCATAGGTATAGAGTAACTTATTTTGCTGTATTCCATATTAATAAAAGGTGATCAGGCTCTAGACCAATACTAGCTATGGAGCCACAAAAATTATAGCAATTAACCTCTTATACACACCTAAAGGAGATGCTGCCCCAGGACTTCCCAACCCTGTTCCAGGATTTGGACTTGAACTACCATGAATTGGGGAGGCTCCGCCACTATCTGTGCTTACGGACAGGCCATGGTTTAAAATGAATGGTGTTGGAACTTCATGCATTGCTTGGCGCAGCCACCGCTTTTAGAGAAAGAAATTCATTTTAATTACATTTTTCAGTTAACACAGAAACACACATTCCAAGAAAATTTAGGCTTAAAAAATACCTTTTTTGCTGAACCAGCACTCGATTCTGCACCTTTGCTATTGCAGCCAGCACTACTGGAATTTCTTCGTTGTAGATGTTCCATTGTATTTACATGTGGATTAGGTAAACAATGAACAAACATTTCTTCTTCATTTTTGTTTGTTTCATCTTCTTGTTTATTTGTCCACTCATCATAAAGGTGCTGAAAAAAATGGATAACAGAATTAAATCACTATCTTAGAAAATTGGACAAAACATTTACTTCTTAGTAGGCTACTTTCAACAAATCTGTTTTGATAAATCTTAACAATAAACCATAACAAGCAAGTATAAAGCAAGCATGAAAATGAATAAAACAACATCATTACATTGCTTTGTGGTAAATGAACACTATACCTAATATACACTTTTGCTCCATACCTTTTTTGTCTTTATAAATTTGAAAACACCTCCATCAGGTTCTGAATTGGGATTGTTCATAGGGCAAGGAGTAATTGGAACAGGCACTGATAATGGAGCTGGTGGAAAGCTGCTGTTACTGTTTCCTTCATCTGTTGATATTGATGCAGCATCAGAGATAACCGCTGTGCTCTGCACTCTACTTCTTCTGTATGAGGCAAATTTTTTTTGGGTTTAAGTCAGTGTCAATGTTGGTAATTGCACTTATTCATTTTTTAATACTATTTTAGTACTAAGGGACAATTTACTCACCTTCTTTTTCTTTTCCCAGCCTTTCTAACAGGCTTGGGCGGGAGCTCTTCTTTGAGTGGCTTATCTTGCATAGAAGTGAGAACTGCTGAAGAGAAATAGCTTGTGGTATTTGCACTACTGGCTGGAGGAGTACCAGTAGCAGGACTTTCAGGTTTAACATCCGTACAAGATTCTGGAGATTTTATTTCAGGATTTTCCTCATTTGGCTCAGTTTTGGGATCTGTATCAGAAGGGCTGTCTTGGGAAGTACAACGAGAATGTGTGCTACCACTGCTGTTTTGTCCATCATTTTCCTTTAAGAATATAATAGAATTAATTGCATCGTTAGTTTATTTGTGATTCTATTGACAAGTGTTTGAAATTTTAATACCAGTAAATTACAAACCTTTTTAGGCTTTGTTTCTGAACATTTCTTAGTTCCTATTTCTCCTCTTGCCAATGCTTCTTTTCTTCTTTCTTCACGTTTTTCCATTTTTTCAAATGCTTTCATAATAGCATCCAGTTTTCTTTCCTCTCGTGTCTAAAAAAAGTGTTATGAAAACAGAAGTGTTAAAAATCTAATTAAATACTACTTGACTTAAAACTAAATAATAGTTTTTGAAAAACTTTTTAACAAACCATTTTTCTAGGACATTCAAACCCAGTGTTGGAGTCTTCAGATTCATTTCCAGCAGAAGCAGAAGATTCAAGCTTGGGATCTACTGTATCTTCAAGTTCATCTAAACTTTGCCTCCGTGAAGATGGGCGCCTCTCCCTTTTTATTTCTGGATGATGATAATGATGGTCTTTGCTTTCTTTATCTTTTGTTTTAGACTAAAAAAAAACATCCCATTAGTTGAATATTCTTAAAAGGTTATTACTTTAGGATAACAATTACAAATAGTTTCAACCAGATTGTTGAAAGAATTATGCAAAAAAGTAAATATTCTATTAAGGATTTAAAAATATCTGCTCTATGCTTGATAAAATTTCAATTATAAGTTTCATTAATGTCAGTTTGAAAACAGATTGAAAAATTATTAAGGCTGACTTTTTAAAAAAAAAACAATAATTATCAAAAGTAAAATGCTTTTTTTCTTCTTCAAAAACCTAGTATAATTTAAGCTAAAAAAAAAGATGAAAATGTAACAAACCTCCTTTATTTTAACATGCTTTTCTTTCATCTGGGAGAGAGCTATTGGTTCTACTTTCTCTTCTTTGAATGTCTCTTCAATGAGACGGCTTCCTCTTCTTTGCGTTGCCACTGGCTTTGGTGGTGGGGGAGGTGGAGCTGGGGGTGGTGGTGCTTGCTGCTGTAAATTAAGTGTTATATTACTACAAGTAAGCAAAATAATAGAAGAGCAAGATAAATCAAACAAAAAAAGGATGATTCTACATGTTAAAAAAAAAGAATATGAAAGTAACCTGTAATGATTCAGGAACCTCAAGCTTAAGACTGGATGCAATATCAGGCTGTTCATCAAGAAGGGCTGAAGCAGCCAAGAGAGTGGATACGTTTGAAAGTTTAATAGGGCTACTTAATCTAGGAGGACTGGAAGATGTAGCTAATTTCATCTGCAATGCTTTCACTGGTGACGATAATACTCTACTTGGACTGGTATGAGAAGAACTTGAGTTAGAAGTGTCATTAGAACAATCTCTGCTTGCATCACCACCAGTTAGCTGTTTCTTGCGTTTCAAAGTAAACTCTTTTGTTGAAGACCTATTCAATATAGAAAACGATTGATGATTGAGTTTTTTCTAATAAACCTGTTAAATTGAGTTTGAGCAATGGTGAATTGAAGTTTGTAATCTAATGACTGATTAAACACAACTCACTTGTAAGCGTTTTTCTGTTTTTTCCAATATTTTGTAACAGCACAATTGTTTTTCATGCAAGCACATTCCACACAATATGAACTGAGGATACAAAAATGTTATTTGTTGAAAACATGCCATTTTAAATACATTTATTGTAACTTAGTAAGCAAGGGATCCTAACAAACCAATCTATTCAGCAGAGGGACTTCAAATGTCTCTCTACACACTGTATAAGATTAGCATTAACTCTTCCAATGTAAATGTCAGGTAGTTACCAGAGTTGGATGGATTCATAGGAAACCTTAAGGACTAGAACCAGGAACACAAGTCCCAATTAAGGTTAATGGCTCTACCACTTCATTATCCAACCCATTATTATCATTCATAAAAAAAAGTCAGTTATTTAAATGTAGGCTTATTTCTAGTACTAAAAAGTGAAAATTGGCAAGAAAAAACCATGTAAGTGTATTTAAAGTCAAGTGTCAAAATACTGATCTTACCAATCTTGATAGTTGTAATCAAATGGAATAGTAATTTCATCTCCAGCTGAAATATCTCTTAGAGACACAATCACAAAATAAACCTTCCCTTGTGTAAAAATATGCTTAACCTGTGGGTAAAAAACAGCATTATAATTAATAACGTTCTAATGTTATATTTATTGCTCTGTCATAGAATACATAAAAAGTAATATTTTTGTTTCAGTCATAATCAAATACTTTCACTAATATTAAATATTTCTACTGATATTGCAGGTTGATATTTTAACCCCATATTTAACACTAGTCCCAGGCTACCCTTGATGGTTAAAGTTGTTATCAGCATTACTTGCTCTACAATTATGCATGGCTTGTAGGACAAGAATTTTTTTCTTACAGTTAATTATCTGAACCTACTCATTTCAAAGACTAAACATATGAAGCTATATAATGAAAATAACTAGAGCAAAAATAGACAAAATGTAACCTCTGCATTTGGGGAACATGATCTACGGATGAAACGAGCTTCATTGCCAAATATTCTGGCATCAACACAGAGATCAACATCCAATTTAGAATAAAAAAGTACAAATGGTTGAAGTCTGAAGAGAAAAAAAAATATATATAGATATTTTTAACTCATAATAATAAAAAAAATTCAAACCTCTACATGGGAAACTAATACTCTTTTAGATAGTTAAAGAAGAATAATTATTTACTTTTTAAAAGAATTAACAAAAGCATATTCTTTATCATAATCGTGACGAAGCATGACTCTGCCTTTGTACTCAATAACCACCTGGCCGGCAGGGATCTCTTGTGTTGCTTTCAAACCCTTAATCAAAGGACAAAAATAAATTACTTAGAACATTATTTATTTTATTACAATCATCTTGATTGTGTTTAATAAATTATTTTTAAACATATACCTAGCCTAATTATGGCTCTTCAATTCAAAGAATTATTTTAGTAAGGCAAAAGCATGTACATATTAGTTACAAATGTATTATAATCAACTTTATTCTAATCAATTCATAATTACTTTTATAAATTACTTGAAATATATAACAGAACAGTTTCAAATACATAAAATAAAAAAATATACCTTTCTGTTTTTTCTAACATCAGCTACAGAAACACAAGTTAGTTGTGATAACATATGATCAGGCATTATGGATGATATATCCACCTGTAAAAAACATACATATATATATTAAGAATATATTTTCCAATGGACTCTTTTTATAAGGATTCACATATTTTTTAAAGAACAAATTTCCCTCTAATTTGCCTCGCATTTTACCACAATATAATGCTAAATATCAACACATCATTCACAACCAGAGCGGATCTTCATAATTTAGTGTTGTGAAGATAATAACCAAAAGTTACTTAGAAAAATAAACAAGAGCTGGACGTTCCATACTTTTATAGTTAGAAGCATATTAATATCATAATTTTTTCAATAAATAACTTTTGAGATTTTTCATAAATATGTGAAAGGAGTTGTCAATTATGATGTGATTTAGCCAGTTAATCAATTTTTATTACTGCTCTCTTAACTTCACATAAAGCTTCATAAAGTAACCAGAAGTCTAATTGTAATTAAAGAAGGGAACAAAATTTTCACCAAATTAAAAAAAAAAAAAACACATGCTACTGACTGCATTATCATAAGCAGTTTTAAAAAATGCATATCTGCTGGTGACACTATTCATAACATTGGCATCTGGATGAACACCATAAAGCAAGAAAAATGTTAAAGATAGTCCATTTTATTCTTCAAATTTATTATAATATTGTACCTCCTCAGTAGCGAAAACCTTTTCCCATTGAATTCCCAATGGAAAATTTACTTTTAAATTTCCTCTTGCTTCAAGTATTCCTGGCTTTACTCACGTGAGCGATTTTTAAAAATATATTTCAAGATTTAATAAGAAAAGGCATATCTTACTGAGTGACCAATGAGATGAGAGTTACAAGAAAACTCTTTAACAGCCGGACTGTACTGGTTCTCATGTGCATGTTCATATGAATCAACCCAAGGGCTGGAATATTGGAAAATCATTATCAAATAGTGAATAAAAATTAAACATAAGGAAAACATGCAAATGCAAAGATTGGCTAAATAGCACAAATAAAAACAACCATTACCTTAAATTACTATTCCATGGATCTGCATTCAATTGCTCTAGTGTCAGTAATGGCCTGTTTTTTAATTTCCCCAGTTTTATTTTTTGAGAGCCTTGCTTGAATAACTAGAAAGTAAATTTTAAAAAAAATTTCAGCATTCTTGGCACAACAGTAAGTTTTAAAATTAAAAAAATATAATATTTAAATTACCTTTTTTTGCTTTGATGCTTTGATATTTTCTTTTTCTTTTTTCCCTGCTTTTTTCACCTTTTTCTGTGAAAGTGGTTTGCCTATTTTCAGTTTCAATGGAGGTTTGTCCTTAACTTTTGAAGCTCGCTTGTGTTTTAAACTTTTTTTCTTTCCAGAAGGAAGTTTCCGTCCCATAGAAGCCAGAGCATTTGCAGGTTCTTCAGGATCTGTATCAGTAGCACTTGAATCCGACAAGACATTACGGGCTAAAAAAAAAGGAATAAAGTTAAAAATCATGTTTAGTTGAAAATCTAATGCTTGAAAAAGAGCATCCTAAAACATTTTTTTAATTAAAAAAAACAAAAACCCCACTTTTTACTTTCTCTTATACACAGTATAGAAGAAGTATTGTTATTGTGCAAAAAAAAAATCTTGACGTTTTACACCTCCATGAGTCGCAAAAACATAGTTTTGCAATTTTGTCCATATGTCTGTGAACACAATAATTTGAGTACAGTTACATCTAGGTTGATGAAATGTAAGTATTAGATCAAATTTGTAGTTCTGTATTAACTTTTCAGAGATTTCCAGTGGAACTTATTCTACTTTTGGTTTTTCAAAAACCTATAATTTGAGTACTTTTTCAGATAGACGAAATTTCACACATAAGTAAAAGATCCGATTCTCTGCCTTTTGTCAAATTTTGAGTTATTTCAGTTTACAGAAAGTAGTACTTAACTTTCGATTTCTCAAAAAACGCATAATTATCCATTACTTATATTCCGCACTATTATAGACATTGCAAGTATTTAAAATATGATTAAAAATCATGTCTATATTCAGAGCTGCCATCCCCCATAGTCTTATATAAGAACATTTGAGAAAGTTTAGGGGAGATCACTCCTACTATATTTATGCTAGAAGTATTTCTTAAAAATTTCTATTCTCTTTTGTAATATGAGGCTAGCAGGCTGGAACATTACTCTTAAGATCGGCAGATATTAGGTTAAGTTCTCTTTTCGAACCTGACAGCCCATGGGGCAAGTAGAGTTCATCTGTTTCTGTGACCTCTGCATATGAAGGGATAGTGCGGTTAATACTATGCCAAGCCACCTTTACTTTCCCTAATGTAAGTTAGGTGCCCATCAGAGCTGGGTAGATTCAGGGATGTTCTACTGACAAACTCAGATTCAAACAGTTGACAGTCTAGCGGAAAACACCAAAGCAATGTAGAAATAAGCAGTTTAATTTCCACAAGTCGTTATCTTCATGCCCAATGTATTGCACAATCTAGTTAAACTTGAAGGTCAGCTGTGGAGGGACCTATTATGGAGTGTGACTTAAACAACAAACATACTTTTGTGTTAAAAGGGCTCACTGCCCAACACTGTTTACTATATTTAATATACATACCTGCCAGCTCTTCCCTCTTTCTTTTTTGCAGAGTTTTCGCCTTCATAGCATCTAAAATTCTAGGCTGACAAATCTCACAAAAGTAGCTTTCAGGGATGTTATTTCTGTCAACACCCATACAATCTATATGCTGCCAAACACTAAATTAGAGGACATTAAAGAAAATAAATAATGGGGTTGGAAAGTTGAGTGACAAATATACCCTAAAATAGCAAGCATAACATAAATTATTTTTAGGATTTAAACAGTTTGAATTAAATTGAAGATAATTTATAAATACAGCTGCTACATACCTGCATTTGTCACAACAAATCATGTAACCATCATCATGCAGATAACCACAGATACATCGTGTGATACTATCTTCCACAACTTCTTCTGCAACAGATACAGGGAGACTTGTTTTAACCTCTTCTTCAAGCTGAACAACACCATTAACCTGAAGAGGTGATGGTGGCCTAGGCGAAACTGGTCGGGGAGGAGATGGAGGTGGTGGCATCCCATAATTATGATCCTATTTAAAAAAAAATTAAATTATCATTACAAAATATTTTCAATCTCAAATAAGGAAATATAATGCTATTTTATAACAAAAATAATGCTAAAATAACAGCAGGTAGTACTTCTTCAATTCCAATAACTTGGCTAAAATCTACTGTCCATGAAAAAGTAGTGTATATATCTACTGGATTCCCATTTACGTTACTAGTCAACTAGCATTAAAAATGTTATGATTGACAGTATACATACTATCAAACTCACTGTGCATCAATGGTAATTGAAATGCGGATTTAGCAGAGAGATTTTTCCTCCCAAAAAAAGAAAGATTTTTTAGTCTGTAGTTTGAATACTTTCATTATGAAAGTAATCAGATTACTTAAAGAACAAGTCTTAATCTTACATTTTTAAGCACAACAGGATGCTCTGGGAGCATTACACACACTCTGCTTATATATATATATATATATATATATAAAAACGGAACACACTTAACAAGGTTATATAGAAATATGATATACCAAATACCTGATAAGGAAGACCAAAATAGCTAAAGCTATTAAGAGCATGCGTGCTGGAGGGTGGGAGAGGTCTTTGGTAAGTGTGTTCAGGCAGTGGAATATCAAGAACATCAGCACTGTAGATATGCATAACATAAATAAATATATTTAAAGTATATATATATTATATATATATATATCTATATCATACATTTACATATAAACACAAATATAATAAAATAAACACACCAAACATATTGCCTATAAGGCAAAAATCGGCATGAAAAAAATATGATGAAGTCACATTTTTACTTTCTCGTATATACGAAGAATAAAGAAAGTCGTGTAATCGTGCAAAAAAAATCTCACTGATACGGAAAAACATAATTTTGCAATCACTGATACGGAAAAACATAATTTTGCAATCTTGTCCGTATGTCTGTGTGTGTGTGTCCGTGTGTAAACACGATAACTTGAGTACCGTTACAGCTAGGTTGATGAAATTTCATATATAAGTATTTTATCAAAATCGTAGATGCGTATCAACTTTTGAGCGATTTCCGATAACCGGAAGTGGTATTTTTTCTACTTTGAATTTTTCAAAAGCCTATAACTTGAGTACTATTTCAGATAGATAAATGAAATTTGATATGTAAGTAAAAGATCTAATTCTCTACCTTGTGTCAAATTTTGAGTAATTTCCGTTGACCGGAAGTACTTATTTACGCTATTTCCGATTTCTCAAAAAAACGCATGTAAATTTATAAAGTACTAATAATATTGCGCACTATTATGCACATCTTTATTTAGCGTTCACTTGGTGTGCATTTCTTTTTTCTACGAGACTATATTCTATTTTTAAAAAATTTGAGTATTTAAAATGGATTAAAAATCATGTCTAGAAGTCTATATCCCGAGTTGCCATCCCCCGTAGTGTTATATTAGAATATTCGAGAAAGTTTAGGGGAGATCACTCCCGGTTTATTAATTCAAAAATCAATTTGAATCAAAATGTGTAGTTTAGTTTAGTTTTTTTTTAAAATGTGATAAATATTAAAATAAAAATGGTTGCTATACTTTTTTAATTAAAAAAACCAGGACAATGAGGAAAATACGTCTAACCTTAAAAAGGAGTTTGATTTAATGTTAAGGCATGGACTAAAAGTGAAATTTCATGTTGTACGCATACGTTTTAATATTTAAAATTCGGATGTTGTTGTATTTTTTTAATAGCGTGTTGGTTGTTTCCCACATTGGTCAATATTATTATTATTAGGTAACCTGTCACACCACTTCATGTTTTGCTGTGATTCTGCACTATTAAAAAGCTCCTATGATTCTAAGGAGAAAAAAATTAAGCCCCAGGAAAAGACAGGAGAAAAAAATCTAACAATTTTTCCTAAATGGATTGTTGAAGTGTTTAAAAAATACAAATTTAAGAGAAAAATATATATACCATTTATATATTATTAAATACATTATATAACTCAAATTATTTTCAATTTTTATTCAAAATGCAAAAATTAGATGCAATAATATGCATAATATGATATAATATAATATAAATTAGCATAAACATTTAAGCTCTTTGTTAATATGTGGCCTGAATTAAGTAGGCTTTTAAAATTTGTATTCTGTGTTTAAATCAACCTAACTAGTTTGCATTTACTGTGTTTTTATTCTGACTTAGAGTTAGCGTAATTAATGATTTTCTGTCCCCAACTCATAATCATATAAACATTTTAACCACATTTACCATGCTCAATGTAATTTATTGTAATAGGATCAAGACAGAAAGCTGACACGGTACAAGGGCTGATGTGGATGCAGAATGTCAACAATACATGATATGGATGGACAAAGCAGACCAAGGAAAAGCCTATGGCAATAACCATACAAAATACAAAAATAATATGTTAAATGTATGCTTTTATTTGTAAAGCTACTTTTAAAAATTATTTTTGCATTACAAAATTTGAGGTTGTTATGTATAATATCTTACTGATTTTTTAAAAAGCTTTTAATGTCCATCCATCCATCTATATATATATCACCCATATGAACTGACAAAAGATTTTACTATCAACAAGTAAATTGATATAGATTTTATGACTCTTCCTTTGACTCCTACACCCACATTGCAGTTCTTTGAGATGGGTTAGGGGCAGAGGAGAGAGACTGTCAATAGGTGAGAAAGAAAACCTATGCAATTTGGGATATGGCCAAACTCTAAAAAAAAGTGCTGCAAATTGTTCACCCCATCAAAACTCATATATGTCTGGTTTATATGTACCTTATTCAGTGTTTTCAAACTTTGAAAGGATATGAATTTCAAACTTTGAAAGGATATGAATTAAGATTAGAGGTTAACTGATAACTTAATGCAATTATTGCCCATTAGTAAAAATTGACTATGTAAAATATATAAAAGTTTTACTCTGTGTATGATGAAGATGCCTCATCTCCACTGCCATAATGTGACTCTTGGCCCCCACTGTTTTTAACAGCTCCAACTCTCAAAGTGACACTCATCGCGATGGTACCAGCTGAGTTCGTGGACTGGTTACATCCACTTTAGTGATATGAACTGCTTCCAACATGGCAGAAAACACAATTTCACCTAAAAGAAACAGAAATTGCTGATACAAAAAAGAGGAAAGAGTTGCATATTCAGATTTTTTATTTAAACAGAACCAAAATTTACTGTAATTTATTTGCTAACTGAATTAAAGATTTTTGTGTGGTTATACGTGCAGACCACACTATTCCTTCTTGCACTACGTCAGGAAATCTGAATGGGTAATTTCATTTTTAATTCAGCTATATAACTACATATTTTCTACTTTCAATGATGAATATCTAGATCATGAAAGATGATAGGCAACTTTTATAGTCTTGTGGCAGATGTAGATTGTTATGCATGCATTCATGTAGATATCAGAGCTTTTATTGCTACCTACTAAAATGAAATGTTTTAATTCTTTGTTATTACTTCTGCTAGGTATTACCCTTTAAAAAAACAACAACAAACAAACAAAACAAACAGGGGCTTGTAGAAATGTGTAAAAACAAAGGATATTCAGACATATTACAAGAAACGGTTTTGTTCTTTATACAAACCTAAGATGGTTTCTACTATTTCACTGTTGGTCAAACATGTTACAATGGGCACGCAACTTTATTAATTATTTAAAGGAAAATGGTGTAGCCATGGTGATCACAATTCAACAATAGATCTAAAAAAAAATGCATACAAAACATTTTAATAACAAGCTTTAATGTAATACTCATAATGCACTAAAAAGGAAAAAAATAAATGTTTTTTTAAAAATATATTATAAAACTTCTATTTAAATGACTAAATAGAAAAGCGTGGGTCGCTATAGTATGAATTTGATTCTTTACTAATATTTAAGAAGCGACCAACGCTTTTCTTTATAGTTATTTTAATAGTAGAGTTTTAAACTATAATTCAAGAAAATCATTTATTTACTCCTTTTTAGTGCATTATTACATGAAAACTTGTTATTAAAATGTTTTTTTAATGCAATTTTTTTAATACTTTAAATTTTAAAAAATACAATAAAGTTGCATGACTAAAAACTTTTGCAAAAACCTATTGAACATGATAAAACGTGTATTATGATAGTGCGGAATAGTTGGATAAGACTACCTACAAATTTAAGAAAATTTTAATTAATGCAGAAAAACTTAATTAGTCATCCTTTTAAGTCAAATTATAATGTCATATTGCATTATAATCGGGTCCAAATCCATGTGCCTAATTTCAAATGGTGCATTACCATACTTTGTGACTCCCCTCATTACCAACACCCACTTCTCTAAGAGTGATGTTATTTATGGATGACCCTTTCTTCTTCTTTCTTAAAATACACACACAGGTTTACAATTATTATTTTAAGTAAGTATTTATTCGAACTTAACAAATATATTTTTTATTTATACAATTTAATATCTAATGAGTCATTAATCTCTGTTACTTAGTAAATTAGTTAAAGCTAGTTGTTAGAAATTTGAGTTAATGTTATTACAAGTCTTTTATTATTTCTAGAAACTATTGATGCAATTTAACAAATCTATACATGAATGAAAATAGTAAATAAAACATAAGAAAAGCCAGTTTATAAGCATTAGCATTTGCTGGAAAGTAGTATTTTAATTCCAAGTCAATTGTGCTTAAAATCAGCTGAACTAAATTAGTACATACTGATTCTAAATTGAACTTGTTGATGTCAACAATGCTATCCAATCCATATCCCTAAACCAAAACCTAGTCAAAGGCCAGGAATATTGGTATTACCCATGTCTGAAAAACTGACTTTTCACAAAATAGGCCTGTTAGTAGTGATAGGTTATTACAAGAATTTTATTAAGCTCAGGTTTAGTGTAATTTAATGGTTAAAGATTAGGGTTAAGGCTATGGTAGTATTGGTAGGACTTGGGTTAGGGTTGACATTATCAAGTCTTTAGTTAAATACCAGTAATCTAACACTATTTTTTAAAAACAAGATTTTATAATTGTGGCATTAGCATCTGACACTGGTATAACATATCCCCTATGACCCTAACACCAGAGCTGAGAAATAGAAATTATGACCTGATCTAGATCTTTTATTACAAACAAATTTAGTCACACACCTTTTTTAATAAGTTTTCTAGATCTACAATCCTACTAAATCTACCACTAGATCTAGCTAGGCCAATGCCGCTGCCGAGAAAATCGGACAAATCGGCTTTTTCCTACCCCTTGCATGTTTAACTCTGTTTTTTGCATGCTTTTATTGTGTTTATGTTAACATGTTATACATCATTCTGTTCGTAATTGAATTACCTTTTTAAGTGTATTAGTTTGATTTCTCTATTATTTCAGACGTTGAAGAAATCGCCGATTAAATCGCATTTTTTACCCTCCGCGGCGACGTGCCGATTAGGGGGGAGGCTTTTTCACCTTTTTAAAAGGGGGGTGTTACTTGGAGTCTATAGACTCTGTGAGTTTTCGTACTACAACTGTGAAACTTGGTAGAAGAATAGATTAAATGTACACGTATAACGCTCAGGGTTCTTGGTTAAAATATGTTAAATACTTTCGGAGATATCAGACCGCAAAGTTAAACTAAGTTATTTGAGCTATTTAAGGACCGATTTTTTATTTGAACCCTGAGCTGTATTCCTGAAATCTCGACGTTTATTAATATGTATGATATGTCCTATAAGGCCCTATAATAAGGACGTCTATAGACTTTGAAGTGGACCGAAAATATAAACATGACGCGCCGACCGCTGTCTGACTGAACCGCCCTGCTGTGCTTCAAATCGCCGTCTTTAACTTGATGACGCGTTACAAAATTTTTATACACGTATCGAGTTTACGTACTACAACAGTCAAATTTGGCAGACGAATACATTAAATGTAGACATATAACGCTCAGGGTTCGTGGTCAAAATAAGTTAAATACTTTTGGAGATATCGGACCGCAAAGTTGAACCAAGTTTCCCGGTCTATTATTGGACATATTTTACATTTGAACCCTGAGCTGTATTCCCGAAATCCCGCCGTTTATTTTAATGTATGACATGTAATATAGCACCTCGTAATAAAGCCGTCCATACATTTTAAAACCGAACGAAAATAAAAATTAACGCGTCGGCCGCCGTCCGACTGATTGGTGATCTACACATCGTGTGGCACAGCCGAGTGTGTGGTCACGTGACGCTAGGCGCTTGATCCGATTGGATGAGACTATAAACAATGTCTAAAGATAGATACATGTGTTCCCGTGTTTGACTCGACGGCTATTGCTACTTTATATTTATAAGCACACAGACATGTTGCATTACTTTGTCTTAACCCATTGAAACGTCAAACAAAAGTTTTGTTAGTATTTACGGCTGAAGACTAATCGTCAAAATTAATCTTCTTTAGAAATTAATCCGAATAGCTTCGGCCCGATCAAACAATGTTGTGATGTGATTCGTGTAACGTTTCATCATTGTGTACATTACTTTTTCGTAAAAATGGCTTTAAAAATAAATTAAATTATATCCGGGGCTCTTTTCTACAAATTTTAATACCACTAGCTTGCCAAATCGACCAAAATGGGGTGGGGTGGATGAGGGTAGCCACTGACCATCCTACACTGTATGTAACACCCATAACCTCACCCCGCCCCCACTAGTCCGTGACGCGACAAGCCGACGAGCATAGCTTTTGATGTTGTATAACACCCGTACGGTACACGGTGGTTTCATACCCCACCTCCCCCCCCTTCACTTTGTGGATGTTACTAACCCTCGGGCATAGATCAGGAAATCTTGCCAGACTTTTGTCTCTGAGATTACATACTATTCATCTGACACGTTCATCGGGTTGGGGTTGGCAGACTAGCCTATCCAACGGTCGTGTTTACGTAATAGGGCAATAAAATTCGTTGGTCAGAAGACCTGGTTACCCACATGTCTGATTGAACTAAATCTAGGCAAAAGCTGGTGGTGGTACACGTGTCTGTGTATAGCCAAACACGGTAATCTTACACAATTTCTAGAATCTACTAGATCTACACAGTCAAGCACTCAAACACGTGCTTTTTTCTTAAGAAAGTTTTTAATTGTAAAAGGCCTACTGGTAGGCTTACAAAATACATAAACATACTTACTACTAGCATAAACATTGGGCATAAATATAAATTTATGTTATGTATCTATAACTAGATCTATACCTTGTGCAAGTTTAAAAAAAAAAATTTTTTCCTCCAAAGTTTATTTTATTGACATTGTAAAAATGATTAACTTTAATATGGGTAATAATATTACATAATTACCATAAAGCACACTCTGATTCTGATCAGACACATTTGTAACTAGACTAATTCTATAGCAAAAAGGATTAAGATATTTAAAATAACAAGAAATATAATTATAATGAGATAGGCCTTTATTTTTGGAACAGAGTAGGCCTATAGTATTGCACATAGATTACATAACATCTTTTAAGAAGTTACCTAATCACAAATTTACTATAGCATTCTTCTCTTTGTATTGAAAAACTTGATTAGTTATATTTTCTTCTAGTAGGCTATTAACTTGAAGTTAACTGACAATGAGCAAAAGTGATTTTAAAACAAATTCATGGTATATTTTGAGCAAAGGGTGGGATTACATAACCTTTACATTTGATAGTTATGTAACAATGTTGGACCATTTCAAATCTACCATTAGCTTGAGCATATACAAATGTCATATTTTAGATTAAAACAGCGTTACATTTAAAGAATGACTTCTTATCACGTTGATTATTAGATGTTTAAAAAAAATTTAAAGGGGGGTATTACATAATCTATGAGATTAGTAGGTTGAGTAATCAAAGGACACTTTTTAAAATAGCATCATTGGATTCAGCATACAAAAATCTATAAAATGTCTTAAAATTACATCAATTGATAAAGTATTCTGGCTTTTATACCACTTTTAGTGAAAAACGCTTAAAAATTTGGTCCATACCCTCCCAGTATTTTTCCTCTTTCAGGGTCTACCCCGGTTGTCTGAAAAAACTGCTGTTTTTTAATGACTAAAAAATTCATAACTTTTTTGTTTATGGTCAGATTTTGAAAATTCAAACTGATCTGTAATCAGATTGACAGCCCCTATCCAAATATGTAACTATTATATTGTTTTACTGAAATTAAATTTTTGCATTGGCCTAGCTACTAGATCTAAAATCAAGATCTGGTACCAACTAGATTCTCCCACTAAAACTCCAGAGTGCTCATTTTTAACAAGTAGTGAGTGAGAAGGTCTTCAAGAGAGGATGTCTGTGACATTTAGTTAAGTTCTACTGCTTCTACTAATCTAATCTTTATTTGTTTCAGAGTTAAATTGATAAATAATAATTAAAATGAGAAAAAAGCCTAATGGCAGTACTAGTTATGCATAGTTTTACTATAAAATATGGCCAAGGCAATTTCCCAGCTGACCATGAATAGCCCCCTAAATAAAATTTAGTTTATACATTTAAAACATCCAACATATTATTTTCGACAAAAGTCTGTATCTTTATCATTTTGATCTCTTAGTGGCTTGGCTCAGGACATGCGGGGGGGGGGGGGGGGGGGTTATGCATATGGGCTTTTATATATTAGGATATCTAGCCAACATCTAGATCTAGATCTATGGCGGCCCTACTGCATTTTTAAATATAACCCAACCCTACTATAATATATATATAATATATATAAACTGTTATAACACTATTGGTTTGATTTAACACTAGTTGATGCTAAGAAAACCTTAAACTATTGAGGATTCTTAGATTAGCTTCCCAAGCTCAAGTGTTCCTCACTTACTATTTACTAGCTGCTAGTAATAGGCCACATGAACAAAAAAATAAAGTGAGTCATTATAATATTTTTATTATTTTTAGTTAGGGGCCAAGTTAGTTAAAAAAATGTATCTACTGTCTAGATCTAATTTATGATTAAAATAACATTTCTTCCAAGATTCTTTCCATTGAATATCTCTAAAACATTGTATTCATTTTTAAAACCCTAGCAATCTCGGAGGCTGACATTTTTCAGTTTATCAACATGTAGGCCCAGTTTTGAAAGTAAAAAAGGGAAATAGATCTAGATCTAGCTGCATTTCCATGGCTCTTACTTCAAATTGTTTTGTTTTTAAAAAGTTTAAAACTAATAGTAGGCCTACATAGGTTCTAAGCTATTCACTTATTTAAATTTAGCCAAACAAACTTCGACTAGCCTAAATCAAAATTGCGGAAAGAGAAGAAGCCATTTTTAGTGTGATTTAGCAGACCAATTCTGCTTTTGACAGGACCATAGTTATGTCTACCTACTGGTATCTACACAGTCAGCAACTAAACAGTCTAGGCATTCTAGGTCTTAGGTCTACTCTAGGTTGTAAAATATTGAACTCTATAAAAACTATTAAATGTACTAAAGTGTTGTAGAAAAAGATCTAGATCTAGAGGTCTAGATCTACCACTACTAGAAAGTTACAACAGAAGCAGTCTTGGGTTAAACTCCATTTTAGCGTATTTTATTCACCACTTTACGTTCACCTCAGGTTGAGCGTATTCTATTACAAACACAACCGAAACACGCAAAAACGTTAGAAAAACACTAGGATTAGAGCTAGATCTATATCTATTTATTTTTTTATATGAATGTGTTTTAATTAGAAAAGGTAATAAAAAAGCATTAGGACAGTTCCAATTAAATAGCGTGAGATCGACAGCTGGAGAAAAATCCCTACACGGTCGAGGGTTCACCATACGTCATAGGCCTAGCTTGGGCAATAGTTATTTGAAATGGTGTTGGCCTCAGTTCATAAAAGTTTAGGCTTATAGATCTAGATCTAGGTAGCATTCAATATTCCAAATTTGGATTTTTCTCAAGTTTTGACAAAAATAAATTATCAAAACGAAATCAAAACTTCATAAAGAAATGAGGCATAAGCCCAATGTTTTCCTAATGTTTTTGTGTTTCGGTTGTTTATAATAAAATACGCTCAACTGGAGGTGAACGTGATGCGGGGAATAAAATACGCTAAAATGGAGGGTGAGTTTTACACTACAGCAGTCTTGAGTTTAGAATCTAGATCTAGATAGACTGCTAGAGTTTAGGCATTTCGACTTCCGCTGTTTCGATTCGGTACGACCACATCCTGACTTTTTCATCGTACTTGTTGAAATTCGCCATTTTTTAACATGTTAATTCTCGCCATCGGAATCGAAGAATAAAATGTATTCGATGTGAATATTTGAGTTGAATTTCATCTTTTATACATACTAATAAATGAATTAGCTCCCGTTTTACATTGTCCGATACCGAAAGCGATCACCGATAATAGCAAATATTTGTCGAAATGCCGACGCTACCGAACTGGCGCATTGACAACTAAATTTCAGATATAAATAATCCTTTAAGTTGCATGAAAATAGGCTTAAATAGCATGCCAACCATTTGGATAAATAGAAATGTCGATTTGAAGGGTTTTTAAGCACGGGCCAATGAGGAGTAGCGCGATAAAACTCGTAGGGGTAGGAACGAGAAAGCATGCGTAATTTCATAATGGCGGCCGGGCTACGAGATATTAATAGATATGCGCATACGATGTTTTTTAAATAGCTGTTTGTTTTTAAATGGACTGTTACAATAAAATTAAAATGGGCTTAAAATAAATATACTTTAGATCTAAATTATTAGATTAAAAATGGAAAGAATGTAATTAGGCCTAATTGCTGCCTAAATAAATTATAAAATTTTAAATTAGCCAGATTTTTATTAACCTTCTTAATACCAGGTTAACTAGATCTAGCAAACTAGCATTAACGAATTGCAGATAAATAGATTATAAAGGCATTTTCAAGTAGAAAAAATCTATATTTATTGTAAACAGTTTAAAAAAAAAATAGAATCTAGATCTAGATCTAAATGGAAATGAAAACACTAAAACAATAATGGGTCTAGAGATGTGTAATAATATATATATATATATATAGGCCTATATATATATATATATATATATATATATATATATATATATATATATATATATATATATATATATATATAATATATAAACTATTAGGCCTTAATGTAAATACTGACAGGCCTATCTGTAGTATCTAGATCTATAAAGTACTATAAAGGGCCTAAATTAAAAATAATAATGCCCAATTTTATAAACTGCACTGCATTACAGTTTTAGTTATAGGCAACTATAATAGAAAGAAAACATGAACACTTTAATTAATGTCATTTAAGAATTTATCAAAGGATACGTCAACTTCACTAAACATTTTATAAATAAGAATACTGTGAAATGTCAATCTTTGAGTTTTAGCACACCTCAACACTTTTCATCAGAAACATTACAAGAACCAAAATTTTCTAAATTAATAATAACATTTTTACCATGTTATACACGGACACAAATCCAATGTTTATGGCAAATCGTTAAGTATCTTGATCATATTGTGCTGTATTTGACCTGTAAGTTCTAACTCTATACATTACCTGTACAATATGTATACTAGCATTCTTATTACTAACACCAGAATCAATATGTAAAGTTTAATCTTTATTTTTATAGTAGCAACAAAGAAGTGTAACATATTAGCCTGTAGTTAATCATCATAGTCTAATTGCGCTGTACCATATTCAAGTTCACTATTTATAGTTTTCCTCTAGCTATGTTTATTTTACTTGCATGATTGTATTTTGTACAAGCTCTAGTCCTAATATATAAAGTTTCATGATGGTATATGGAATAGCAACCTAGCTGTGCAGTCTGGAAATCCTCGTAAGGCAGTCACTATAGAACAGTGCCACACCCCTTAATTTAACTTCATTATTTCTAGTTACCTCTTTTCTAATTTTTATTTTATTTGTAGACTTCTATTGCCTATATCATTGAGTACAAATGTGCAAAGTTTTATCATTATATCTTTAATAGCAACATTGGTATGCAAGTTTAAAGCCAATCACACGTCTGGAATGCAGGTTACAATGAAACATAACAAGTTAAACACATAACTTTGAAAATTCATATAAAAAAAACTATTAGGCCTAGAATGATAAATTTGATATTTTTATCAATTGGGTATATTATAGGATTAATCTGGGTCCATTTTATCATTCTATGATAATTAGGAAAAATTTCCCAATAGGCCTAGCTAGAGTTAGAGTGCAGCTAGGCTGCTAGAGTCTAGTTCTAGATCTAGAGTCTAGAACCTAAGTAACTAGAATGGACTTGCACTGATTAGAAATTTAGATCTAGAAATCTACTACTAGATCTAGATTCTAGATTTAAATCTAGAAACTAGTCTAGATCTAGAATTAGGCTAATAAATTTATTTCTAATTTCTAGGCTCAACTTCCAATTTTCTCATTCATGATTCACTTTCAGCCTAGGCCACT
This sequence comes from Physella acuta, assembly GCF_028476545.2. Taxonomy (NCBI): domain Eukaryota; kingdom Metazoa; phylum Mollusca; class Gastropoda; family Physidae; genus Physella; species Physella acuta. The sequence continues at coordinate 156,871 of NW_026731800.1, forward strand.
ACAATTCTAGATCAAACAACAACACTAACTAGAAGTTCACTTACTCTTTTTTGAAAAGCAGTTAATCCATATCACAGTTTGAAATGAAATAGACGCAATTTTTGATAAATAGCCAAAATCCTTTACTGTTACAAACGGTAACAGAATGAGAATATTATTTCCAAACAACCGACGTAAACAAAACAAACGAACAAATTCGTTTGTTTACACAGTATTTGTCCATTTGTACCTTTATAAGGAGCTTAGAAATGGATTGCACACCTAAAGATTTATATGTAATTACTAAAAGTTCACTTTAATTACATAAAAAGAAACGTTTTTTACAACCAACTTATTATATTTCTGAAAATTAATTATTTTGTGATAACTTTCCAATCCACTATGGCGGCCATAATATTGAACACTTTTGGGGACTTCATAGACGGTTGGCACGGATCTTCTCGCGAGAAATAACTAAAAAAGTAAATTTTTTACATTATTTAAGTATTTTATCATATTTATTGCAAACTTTAAAAACGTATTCTAGCTAGATACATAAACTTTAAAATTTTATTGTTTAAAAGTATCACTTGGATCTTGTTTGCTTCCGTACACAAGTAAACAAAGCGCATGCGCGAAGCTAATAATGTCACATATCAATGTCTGATGTTCTGTATAACAATAATACTGGTTTTGCATGGTTTTCTTGATTAATAAGATACTATTTCATTCATCCTACTAACCCACTAACATGCTTGATCCCTCTTCTAGTGAGGAGGAATCGGATAATGCTGCGGTTGAAGATGGAGATGAAAATAATTCAGATGTGCTTAGTCTACCAAGTGCTGAGCAGAGAAGCTTGTCTGCTAGCGGGGATAACTTGAGTGTTGTGGGTGGACATTCCCGTTCAAACAGTATCAGACCGTCAAGTCCCAGCCCATCTCTAGTAAGTGATAGAGAAAAAATTGAAGAATTTGACAAAAGCGAACGAGAAGAGGAGGAACGTAAAAGGAGGCTTCAGTTGTATGTTTTTGTTATGCGTTGTATTGCTTATCCATTCAATGCTAAACAACCCACAGATATGGCAAGAAGGCAAACTAAAGTTACAAAAGCTCAGCTTCAAACAATTAAAGAACGTTTTCATGCATTTTTAATAGGAGAAACTCATATAGTAGCAGATGAGGCTTTCACTAATGCTGTTCAAAGCTATTACGAAGTGTTTTTAAAAAGTGACAGGGTAGCAAACATGGTACGCAGTGGTGGTTGCTCAGCAAATGATTTTCGGGAAGTTTTCAAAAACAATATTGAGAAGCGAGTAAGGAGTTTACCAGAAATAGATGGCTTGAGTAAAGAAACAGTTTTAAGTTCATGGATGGCTAAATTTGATGCAATTTATCGTGGGGATGAAGACCCTCGAAAACAGCCACAAAGGATTTCTACTGCAGCATCCGAGTTAATTCTCAGCAAAGAACAGTTATATGAAATGTTCCAGAATATTTTGAATGTTAAAAAGTATGAACATCAGATTCTCTACAATGCATGCCAGGTACACAGCTTTGCTTATTAATAAATGTCAAATTTAAACATTTTTTTGGGATATTATACTACTAGACTAGACTAGACCTTCTTCATTATAAATGATTGCAACATGCATTTGGACAATGGACACTTCTGTAAAGTGAAGTTTTGTGTTATTTGTAGATATAGTAAACCAAACGAGCTGATTCTTCATACCATTCACCAGTTATTGACCCTATATGTTTTTTATAGAATAGTCGTGTTTGTTTATTAGGCATAATTTATAATATTAATGATCAAGTAGATTTATAGCCTATAATTTATATGTAGCTTGACTTGCAAATAGTTTAATCAGAATGTATTTAAACATTTTAATACCAACTAAAATCATAGTCTAGTTTGCTAATAGTAGATGCATGTAATATTTTATACTAATAACCTTAAACCCTTGTTTCTTTTTAAAAAATTTAATTGGTAGGAAAAATCTCTACAGTATACTCAAAAGTAGGCCTATACAAGTTAATGTAAATAAACAACATAAAATAAAGGCCGATTCTAGCCGGAAAAAGATATGCGCAATTGAGAGAAACTACGACTTGCCTTCGTGGCGATGTTTTCGATGGTACTGCGCATGCGTGTGTTTACAAACCAACGCCTGTGTTTACAAACCAACCACAGAACCTTAGCCCTAAACCTACCCTTAGCCCTAACGCTAGCCATCACCCTAGCTCAGCTATTAAGGTCACTGCGCATGCGCAGAACTATCTTTTGCCGACCAAGTGGAGACACAGGGGCGAAAAATCTTTTTCTGAGTAGTCACTTTGTAAAGTAATTAGTAAATACCTTATAGGCCAATTTCTTTTTTACTACTAACTGGACAACATAACAACCTCTACCCCCAATTATTGCAGGAAAGTTAATTGATGTTTTAAGAATAAAGCCTATGGTTTTGTTCAAAATGTATTTAAAAAATATATTCTGGGCCTAAGCTATTTCAGTTTTACTTTTCATTAAGTCATTAAGTTAATCTTCTGGCAAATTTACTCTTTTTTAATATAATTGCTCAGTTAAGTAACCAGTTTCCAAATTAAGTTACTTAAACTTTCTAGATTTAAATCTACTTTGGTAATGTCAAATAGTCTATCAAAAGCAGTCATGAATGAAAATTTTCATTCATTATATGTTATAAAACTGGCATTATAAATTTTAAAACATTTAACAATAATTAGGTGTATTGATGTAGATTTTTTTATTCATTTTAATTGATTTAGTATTGCTTACTTACTAACTGAATTGCCCTCAAAGCTTTAGATTATAATGTAGAGAAGACATATTACATTACTAATAATTACTTGATAAATATATAGGCCTACAATTAAATAAAAATAAATCAATGAATAGGATTAATATTTTTAACTCAATAAAGTATAAAGTTTCTAAATTTAGTTAAAGCTTTTAATTCAGCCACAAATATTTTAACATATCCTTTTCTGCCAATCAGTTACAGTGTAACTGATTGGCAGAAAAGGATATGTTAACTTACACACACACTGACTGATGCAGATTTAAAAAGCTAAAACATTAACAATCTGTATTAATCCTTATGGAACAGTGTTTAAAATTGGTTTTATGCATTACTACTAAACAATACATGCATACATATGAAATTTTTTTACCTATCTCTCTGTCTATACATATATGTATACTATCAATCCTGCCTCAAGCTTTGCTGCTACCAGATGCAATACTTTAACTTTAAGAAAATTATATGTGTAACCAATCGTGTATTTTTAGACGTGTGACCTTGTTTTCTAAAACCTGAGTTATTTAAATGTAAACAAAGCAGGCATTATATTTATTGGAATACAGTTGTTACTGCGCAGAGTTTGTCCAAGCTACCGCCCAGAAGCACACAGTATTTCATCTGTAATACAATTGTGTGTATGCACCATGGTGCTTTTTGTAACCATAGAATATCGCATGCTTTAAAATAAACGTAAGGGCAATAGTGCTCACTGGGGTGCTCTGGGTCACTCAACTGTTATGGTGCTGGCAGATGCACCTGGTGCAGTTTTACCGCTGTATCAAGTAGTTACCCTGACTCTCTTATTCAGGAGGCTCATCAATAAATACAAAGTGCTAAGAATAAGATAGCTGCTCAGAAACTTTGAGTGCCAAGCCGTATATAGAGAAAAATCACACCCAACCTTGTTTTAGGATTGTTACATTTAAGTATTTGCAAATATTTAGAGTAGTGTCCCTTTTGTTTACATGTTTTCATTATCCTTCAAACTATAGTCTATATTAGTTACATTGAGATTAAAGAATGTAAATAAATAGTACACACAATTCTGTAACATAGGAACGATTGGGAGGGAAGTGACATATAGGGCAGGAAACTTAAAGGTTAGGTAGGGTATAAAATATAAAAGGTGGGTTTAGGAAAGTTAGGGGGTCCATTCTCTAATAGACAGCCTAGGTCTCATATGTACTTTCAAGCAATTAAGAAGTTAATTATTTATACACAGACTTCGTGCTGGTTTATTGTCGACCCTGTCCTCATCTTACATCACAACATACGTAGAGGTTTTGTTGAGGTTTCTGCGGGGAAAATAATAATTTTCGGAGGAGCTGTGCTCGGGCTCCCTGTAAGCCCTAGTAAGAAAATACCCACACATAGCAGAGTATCAATATTTAATATTTTTGTTTAAAGCATTAACATCAACCTTCCTCACCACAAGTTTAATTAAATCTACCACTCTCATCACCTGGGCTCTTCCATATTTTATAACTTTTGTAGTTAACTTAATATTTAAGAAAATACAAATTAGTAATTGTTTGTGAATGCCCAGCCTTGAATATTGAAAAATTGTTGGTGCACAAAACCAATAAAAATGTAGATATGCATTGAGGAATTTATCTATTTAAGGTAGTAATAGAAAACTACCACAAACATTATGGTCATTCATTGATAGAGTCACTGAAGGGAGGGGCCTTTACTTATTTTTGTGACAATTAGAAATGTAAGGGTTTAAATGGGGTAGGGGGTTCAAGCAACATAACATGTTAGTGACATTTATTATAATTACATTAATTGGAGCATAGGGGGGAGTTGGAATTTTGTTATGCCACCATTTTATATGATGATGGCATGTATGGGGGGGGGGGGGGGAGGCTCAAAGAATTGTTACATAATCATTAGTAGTTTTACAACTTACATAATCATTTAATCAAGATCCTTATTCAATAGCTCACTTCTTTCTATTCTGTCAAGGTTTTGTATCCAAGTTTGAACCATGAACACTACTTCTTTATGTTGAATTCCATTTTCTAAAGTAAAAGCCATTCTTTTTGTTTTATTGACTTAGCAATGCTTGTATGGTATAGCTAAATGAACAAACCAAATACTTTTAACTTTTAAAACATGATGGTAGTTTATTGTTGCTATCTCTCTTTTAATCAGCCTATGCTATCTTACATGTTAATGGAATCCATATTTTGATATAGGCCTATCTGCTTTTTAATGTAAATACACCTTGAAAGTACTGAGTTTTGTCCCTTTTCTAAGTATGGCTATTTTCTCATCAGTAGCTTTATTGTCATGTTTAGGTTGAAAGCAAATAATTTTCACTTTTCTCACTCCTTGGTTTTTCAAGATTGAAGCAAGCTTCACACATTCATTTGTATGGATAAGATTTTATCAACATGCACTTATTTTTAATCATATTTTGACAGATCACAGAGACACTTCTTTAATGTTTTAAATTTGAATGTAAGAAATTATCATACAAAGGAGTAAATATTCCCCCCCCCCCCCTTTTTTTGTTGTTGTTTTTATTGCTTTTATTAATTGTTTTTAAATGTGTAGAGTTGAAACATGATCGGATGTGACACTGGCTACTCATCTATTGTAATATATAAAACTAGATATGTTTTAGCCACATTCATGGCTCAAGTGCCCCCCCCCCCCCCCCCCCCCTAAAAATTCCAGAACCTCATGGAATCTCCTGAAAATCTCATAGTATGTCCTGAAGTAAGAATAAGTTTCCTGATAAGACTAAATGTGGTTAAACAATTTAATCACTTTATAGCAGAAGCATGAATGCTTGTACTTAATGTACCAGGTGTGTTGTACACATTGTAACAGCTGTGCACTGTCAAGATAATACTCATTCTAGAAAATATCAGTTACCATTCTGTTAACATCAGAAAACTAGATATGGAAAATGTGTGCTCATAAAATGCAATGTGTGCTTGAAGTAATATGCTGGAACAAAATTGGCTACCAAATTAATGGCTTTGAAGACAACCCTCAACATTTCCAGTTAAAATACTGAATTTCAGAAAATTGATTGTATAAGACCTCGTTCAGCTTTTAGCAAATAAAAATGTAAAAAAATCAGATTTGATTAAATTTAATGCAATATACTCTGAAATGCTTATGAAATGCAAGTGCTTAGCAGGAAACTCTCACTTTAAACAATCTGGTTTGTCAAACATGTAAAGTAAAACAGCGTATTAAACTTGTTTTTGTCTTCTGCCTCAGTACTGTTACATTACTTTTTTGTATCACTTAGAGTATAATAATAGGGGCCATTAATTTAGCTTCAACTCTTCATTGTTCATACATATTTTAGGATAACAGCTTTTGAAGTAAAACTAAATTTAATTGAGTATGCATTATTCATTGAATTTCACAGATTTCTATTAAACCATCTTTAAAAAAAAAAAGAGATTTTTGCAAATCTTGACATTTTACACCTCCCTGAGTCGGAAAAACATAGTTTTGCAATCTTGACTGTATGTATGTGTGTGACTCTGAACATGATAACTTGAGTACCGTTAGAGCTAGGTTGATGAAATTTCATATATAAGTATAATATCAAATTTGTAGCTCTGTTTGGCGTTCACTTGGTGTGCTATTATCTACAAATTCTATTCTATTTTAAAAAGTTTAAGTAATTAAAAAAATGGATTAAAATCATGTCTATATCCCGAGATGCCATCCCCAGTAGTGTTATTTAAGAATATTTGAGAAAATTTAGGGGAGATCACTCCCTGTTTATTTTATTTCACCTGAAAATCTAAAAATACTAGAAAAAAAAATTAACATGTCAAATGTTGACCACTAGCTAGAAACAAATTCTTTACAGTTGTTTTTGGTGATATAAAATAATTTTATTGATATGATTATTGAAAATGATTTTATTCAGCATATTTTTCTGAAATTAAATGCGCTATTCAAAATATAATCATCAGCTACGTGGAGAGAAGGGTCTGATGCATCTGGCTCTACTCATCTTACTACCCAGACGTTGTGCTTGGTTTTCGAATGAACAATTTGAATTAGCCAATGGTCTCTTAGACTATGGAGTTATATACAACTACTTAAAAAGCAATTTTACACACTACTTAATGAAAGCAATTTCACTTGTGATTAATTTAGCATTTGCTGCCCTAAGCTATCATTATTTTATGTCTTATTCAGTTTGTGTTCTAGAGGCGACTAGATCTTGAATAATGTATGCACTCTCACTAAATAATGCCTTTGTTGTATTGAATTGAATCCCCGTTTTATTTCTCTTAATCTATACCTACTCATGATAAAACAAAGTTGTTCAGTTTAATGGAGATGAGCGTGAATAGTCTCTTAAAGGGGTATAAAATATTTTTAAAATCTATGTTTTCAAAATAAATATGGTTATAAAAACCTGACTGTTAGGTTTTGTCAGACTTCTAAATATTGGATGTATTTGATGTTTTAGTATTTTCTGTATAATTAAACACAATTTTGAAAAAGGCAAAAACAATTTGGTTTTTACGTGGTAATGGAGACCTAAGCAAAGACATCCTGCTATCCAATAGGCTGGTATAAATTATATCACATAAAATGTAAACTATGCATAATTTTATTGTGTTTGATAATACTCAATATATCTCATTTACCAATTGAAAAGTATCAATGAGATGATTTTTTAACAGCAGTCAAGTAACAGATTTTGACCGCTCTCTCATTCAACTCGCGGGCCTTTTCTGACTGTTCAATTTATTTCTATACAAATATTGTAAAATGTGCAAAATTGAATAGCCTTTAGTGTGATGCTAAACAAAAAAAAAATGCATAATAGATTAAATATTTTAAATGTTATAAAAACTAAGAAATTGGAAAATTAGCATGTGATTCTGAGCAAGGTCACAAAAGGCAGAGCTCGACAAAACACACTATAGTAATCACTAAAATCGCTCTAGGCCCGGTGGAAGAAAGAAAGCCATAGCTACTTAATAAACAAGTTTGTGAGTCTAGTTTTATAGTTTATTTCTTCATTATATTTTTATTATTAAAGATACAACTCTGTTCAATGATTAGACTTCCACGTAATTTTTTGTCGCCATTGTCAACAATATAAGGGTTTAGTTTAAAGTAGGAAACCGCGCCAAGTTCATAGATGATTTTTAAACTAAATAGTACATAATGTATAGGCCCTACTTTACATTTCATAAAAATTTGTCTGGTTCTAGAAACTTTTAATTATTTAGACAAAAATAATTTTCATTATGGGACCCTTGCACTGTTCCAGCCACCATTGGATCGCATATAAATAAGTTACAGATACAAACACTGCTTACCTGTTAAGAGCTATGGTTGTTCTGTATTTCAATATAGCCAGATGTACTGCAGGTGTCATAATTTATTTTTTGTAATTTTTTAAAGCAGAAGCATTTTTGACAGATTGTGAACCCTTTCACTCTTCTGATTAAACATGTGTTTCAAACGGACATGGCATACAGGTTACTTAAATTCAAAGAAGTGTTATTCCCCTACATTTTGATATACTTATCGAGTATGCTCTTTCATCAGACATTTTTTGGTGGATTTTAAAAAAAATAAATACAAAATGTGTGTTTTTTACTTCCCTTTTTAATTTTATCATAAAGTGAGAAAAGCCAATTTTAATGCAATTAATTTAAATGATGTACATTTTTTGAGGTTTGAAAAAAATTGAGTTTGTTCTCTGAGTAAGTGGCTTTGTGTTGAGTTCAAAAGATTTTGTGTCATATACTTTTGCAGATGTAACCTCTAAAACATGGCACCTTTTATGGTGTTGAAAAAAAAAGTTAAAAAGCAACTTTTAAAACATAACTTTTTTACTACTTGAGATATATTAACAAATTTAGTACCCAATATCTTAGAATCCTGAGTTCTTGAGATAACAACTTTCAAAAAAGCTCTGGGACTGTTTTAATAAATCAGTTTGACACCCCTAATAAAAGAGCTCAGCAGTATTATAAAGATTTTAAAGAGGAGAGCCCTAGTAAAACAATTATTAACCTCTCTGTTAATAGTCCTCTCAAAACTCATCCTGTATATTATTATTAATTCAATAACATATCTAGTGTATTTATACTTTGCAGTGCTAGTAATTTATAGTGATTTAACATTGTCTGTAACTAAATGTTAACAGTGGTCAGGTGGGAGAGCACATGATTGCCAACTCAAAAAACCCCAAGCTCTGACCCCAAGCAAATGAGAGATAAAAATTTTAAAATTAACTGCTGCCTTGCAGATGTTTCTTGGACACGCAAAAGCTATGGAAGTACATCCCGAAAGAAAAGCAGTCAAACGTTTTAAAAATTAAGAACGAAGAAGAAAGTGTTGAGAAAAAATATAAAATGTTATAAAATTATAATAATTGCCATTCCCCCATCTATATATATAATTCTCTTCTTGGAGACGGTAGAAAACAAGCTGTAAGCGCGCTTCCTACCACCCCACCCCTACATGGTCTGGTGAGCTGTGGTTCAGGCTAAATGTTTACAATCATAGAGCGGGTTTATTGACGGCTATTAGGGGCAGATAATTTAGTTTGAAACTATTTTAAACTTAGGGGAGGTAACTAAGAAGAGGCTGCTTTCACGGTGGGGGGGGGGGGGTGTAGGGTAGGGGTTGGGGGAAAGGAGGGTGGGGGGTAGTATTGTTCTTAACGACCTACTGATAGTGTTTTAAAGCAAATATTTTCAGTGGCAGCATTGGTACTGTCGAATTCACAAATTATGAATTACTGAAAAGTAGAAAATAAAACAACTAAATAGCGGCGTATGATATGCCGCAGTTCGGCTCGTATTGACTAAAACTGGTGCAAAGTATATTTTAGTATAAAGCAATTATCATTTTCAAGTATTATTTTTGTACACTTTATTGTAAAGCCACATCAGGCTCATGATCTATTTCTTTCTTCTTCATCACTACCTTACCTCAGAGGTATAAAAATTATGAACATAGGCTTATGAACAGTAGGGACGGAGTGGTTAGCGGTAGAGAGCTGGACTGCTAACCTGTAAGTATGGAGTTCGAATCCGGGTTCAAGTCAGTACACCGTCACTGAGTCCACCCAACTCTGATGGGTACCTAACTCACATTAGGGAAAGTAAAGGCGGCTGGGCATAGTGCTGACCACAATATCTCTTCATATGCCGAGGTCACAGAAACAAGTGAACTCTTCTTCACTTGCCCTATACACCATCAAATTTGAAAAGGGAATTTGACTTTTTTAATTAGGAACAGTGGCTTATAAAACATTGGGCATGCTCTACAAAATAAATCTATTAAAATTCATAAAGTTTTAATGGGAAAGAAAGATTGTTTTCTGTGGCTAAAGCCACTGGTCACTTTTGACAGTGGACAAGATGATTATAGCCAGTTAATAATAAAATGGGTAAGAGCTTTTATTTTGCTTATCATTCCCATTTAAACAGAAGGAAAACTAAGGTTTTCTATTTTATTTAAATTTAACACATGTAATCCTTAGATAATAAGAGTTGAATAGATGTTTTGTTTGAAGTAATGTTTATTTTTATGTACATTTTCTAAGCATTGTGAATCTTTGCTAAAATATATTTTTATACTTGTCAGTAATTATATGAAAAATAGAACTGAAAAGTTAATTCTAAAGATTAGTGGCTAAAAAGCATTTTTGGCTTTTGGCCCATAGCTATTCCCTGATTACTCTGAAGGTCATAATCACCCATTGTTATGTTAGCTGTGATTTTTTTCTCCAGAATGAAATTAGGGGTCTGCTGTGAAAACTTAAAAGATCAGAAATTTTTTATAATATAAATTAATATTTTCCAGACTAGATTACAGAATATTCTCATCATTTTAACTCAGCATTTACAGAATACTGATTATATTATTTTAATTTTTTATAGACTGTAGCAAGTTTAAAATCTAAAAGAAATAGAACTTTTTGAAGATACCAAGTTGTGACTTTTAAACAGTAGAAATGTAATGACGCTCAATTTATTGGGAAAACAAGTCAAAACTGTGTTTAAATCCCATCTCATACCACCCACTTTTTTATTTTCTCTCTCTCTCTCTCTATGTATATTTTCTATCCTTCCTTGCATCCTATTGTTATTGATTGCATCCCTCAAATGGCTTCTCATCAACATCATTATTCGTCCCTACTCTAAACGTTTCATAGCCCTATTGATCATTTATATTCTAGGTTAACAAAGTTCTATTTTTAGAAAGCTGCACTGTCCCTGAATTTAGCACAAAAAAAATCCTTTTTGCATTTACATTTTATCTGAAGTTTTTTTTTTGTTCCCTATTTTTGCACAATTTTTTCATTTTATGCATAGACTTCTAGGTAAAAAGTATTTGAAGAACAAATTAAAGTTAGTGAAACAAGTAATGCAATTTATTTTCAGAAGTGTAACAGGATTTCTATTGAAAACAAAATAGCGTTAAAAAACAAAATAGTTGCATGTGTTTAAAATAATAAGTCTCTTGTTTCTAGGTTTGCAACTCTCTCCCCCCATCCTCATAGTACTGCTAATAGTAATAGTTTTAAAAAATGTAACACTTTTAAAAAAAAAACTGAAAATATTTAGGAAGTTATTAAGTAAATACTATTTAACTTGACTCATCTGTAAAAATTATTTTTATATTCATTTTTATATTAAAAAGATTTTGATAAATAATATGTAGCTAAAAACTTTATTTGTTTGATATCTACTGGGGAGATAATAGCTGAGCAATTTGATGTCTAGATCTATATACACTAACAAAAGGTATTTTCATCTGAAAAATCCCTCAATCTCTATTGTACTTGGTTAATTTTAACATCTAATTTTTTAATTTCAGTTAGATAATGCAGATGAACAAGCAGCACAAGTAAGGCGTGAATTAGATGGCAGACTTCATAATGTTGAACAAATGGCAAGAGTAAGTATTATCACTCCCTAGCTGTTTTTAATTTATTACCAAGTATAATAATTGGGGAACAAATATACTGTACATAATAAAATCACTCAAAACTTAGATGCAATATTTAGTATATTAATACCACAAGCACCTTTATATTTGTTTTCTTTTTCCTTTTACCTACAGACTAGAAGACACCCAAAATTTGTTGTGAAAGAAATGGAAAGCATGTATTTAGAGGAGCTTAAGTCTTCCATCAATCTTCTAAAGTCCAACCTTGAAAGCCTGCCAGTTTCAAAGGGGGGAACTGATTCAAAGTACTCTTTGCAAAAGCTGAAACGCTACAACAGGTATTTTTATTTGTGCACGTATTTTGTTTTTGTTTTGTACCATCATTTTTAAAAAAAGCATATTTATTTGTTATTTATATTTAAAATATTTAATACAAAAGGTACTTTATCCTTATATCCTAGAATATTATTCAAAATTCACTTTTTGTGACAGTCGACTGTACTTCTTAAACACACAAATACTTTTTTTTATGCTGTCAGTTTTTTTTAAAAAGTAATACTTAAAAACATTTTAAACTATATTTAAAGCTTTTAAGCACATTTTTTTGTTTATAGCAAAGAAGAATATTAAATTTCTGCCTGTCAACTTTTTTTTACATCACAATTTTATAATTAATCAGGTCTGAGCTTTGTTCTGTTTCTTTTTTTCTCTAAGTTTTTACTGTTCTTCAATAGCTTTTTAAATTTTAAAAATCTGCCTTTTTAAAAATTTAAATCAGAGAATAATGATTACCATTGGAAACACTGTAATTTTTTATTATTATTATAAATCTACCTTTTTAGCCATCATTATTCCCTGAACAAAATAAAAAAAACAAAACAATTCAGCTTTAAGTACTAATAAAAATAAGACAGCTGATCTATGGTTGTTGGTAAACATTGCCCATATTGCCATATCTATAACTCTTAAATCAATATATACCCTTTGTTCTACTGTTAACCTTTCTGCTGAGCAGGCCTGCTGCCCAAACTTCACCTACAAGGTATTAAAAATAGTGTTGGCAACTCTTTATATTTATGATTTATTTGCAAACATATTTGTGCTGAGTTTCCTATACTTATGGTTTTTTTCATCACTCCTTATTTGTTTGTTATTGTGGGTTTCTTTTATTTTATATAGTCCTTTAGATCAATAAATTATTCGGGAATGTACTTTGCAAGTGGACCAATCTGTGGTCATTTTTAACCCCCTAGATTGAAAACCCTTCCTTGTAGAAATATTTTTTAAAACTTATTTCTTAGTATGTGGATTGATTTCATATAGCACTTGTAATAATAGTATTGTTCATCAAGAAAAAAAAGTAGATAAGTAGTGATAAGAATATTGTAATTTTAGTTTATAGATGTCAAGCAACAGCATTTTGCAATTTTCAATAGTCTACAAAGCAAACTTTATTTTTTCAACCATATTGTAAACAATGTTCATTTAAATTCTTTTTAATTTTCAAAGAAAGTTTCGTTATTTCAAATTCTTAAGGATATAACAGTTATCTGTAAAAATAAAAAACCAAATGGTCTTTTAAATACTTAAATATGTATGGTGTACCTCTTTTTTCTGTACCATTTCATCAGTCTAATAAGGACATTTTTTTCTTGTAAATTATGTACCCTAATCAGCTGAATGGTTTACTGCCTTTGATTTATTTATATTTATACTTTTTTTTTTCTTTTTTGTGGAAATGGTGAGTTTATTTTATATGGCTAAACATAAGCTAATTGCTAGTTTTTTAAGTTATGGAATGGTGATATTTTAAAATATGTACTGTAAGATCTTTTTAATCAAATGCTTTTTTTATACCACCTTGGAATCAAAGGGCAAGTTTTAGGTGAACAGATATAGCATGTTTACATATTTTTAAAAATTTTGTGTAGAGTAAATGGATCTTTTTTAATACCCAAACAGGGTATTTTTTGTGCTTGGGTTTTTGTATAATTTTTTTTTGCTAAACACATACTAGCTAGGCGTCACATACCTTTCACCTCTTAATTATTTTTTGATTGACTGAATATTTACAAGATTTTAAATTATAATTATGTGTTTTATGGGAAATATTTCATGTAATCAATTTAGCATAATACTAAGTGAAAAAAAAATCAAGTAAACTAAACAAAAAAAACAACAACTGAGACTTCTATCTTTTCTCTGATGTTCTAATATATTTTTTTTTATAAAAGTGAATCAAAGCTGATTTTAGCACTGCTTCTTTGAACTAAGAAATAAAACAAGTTTTTCAGTTCTTGTTAAATTACTTGTATTTGCACTACAGTGCCTTGTTCTTTAAAAAAAAAACAAATTACTACTATGATTATAATAAATACAGAAACATTTTTCATCATAACATACCATCAAGTAGAACTTAGATGCTATACACTTTTGTGCTTAATGATGTAATTAACCCTTTCAGCCTTAACTTCACAATCACTTAATTTCTACCCCCAACCATAGGAAAAGAGACTTAACTCTGTGAGAATATGTCTTAAAATAAATTGGAATATAACTACACATTTTACTTAACTGAAAGCCTAAAAATACAACCCCAAATTGAACCAGTGGTATGAATATATACTTATTCTTTTAAAATTGTTGGTAATTAACAGAATTTTAAAAAAATCATATAACATAAATGTATGATTGTCTTCAAAGTGTACTGCACAATAGAAAAAAAAATTATTTTGAAAAAATTATCAAATAGCTTGAAATAACTTTGCCATCTCTCTTTGGTTTGACTATCAAAAGCAAAATATATCAAATAGCAAACATGTAATGCCATTGGGTGTGAAATAATCCTTAGACTGTAAAATGTGATAACTGTAACTAGTGCTGAAAGGGTTAAAGTGTGAATCCAAATTTGTATAAATATATATGTATGAATTATTACATTTTGATAGAATTATCCATCATGACTTCTTCTTCTTCTTCTTAGTTCTTAATTATTAGTGTTGAAGGGGATCGAGATTTATCTGCCAGTGGGGTTGAACTCGAGACTGTTCGAATTTATCAACCATGAGCTTTTTTTGCCGACTCATCCATCATGACAATAATTTACTTTGTGCTTAAACAAACTTAAGAAAATTAGCTCACCTTCTACAAAGCTTTAATGATTCTTTAAAAAATGTATTCCAGTATTTATAAATTATTACTTGTAATCTAAAAACACCCTTTCATTTTTTTACTTGGAAATTCGAGGCAGTTATATCAAAACAAAACCAGGAAATATCTCCAAGAGTTGGGATGGCACTTAGAGTAGAATTGGGCTATAGAAATAGTAAGTAAGTTTGTGACAAAACCAAGAAAACTTTTTAAAAAGGTTTTCAAATTAAGTGCCTTATGAGAATATTGTATAAAGTTGGCTTTAAAATTTAGATAGAAACGTATTTATATTATTAATACTTACAACTTATGAGTATTTTAAGAATCAAGTACCACTTCCAGATATTGGCAATTAATCAAAAGATGAAATTCAACTAAATACTGGTTTATTATATGTTACATATTTATGTTATATATGAAATTTTGTCTGTCTTTAATCATGGAAATAAAGTACACAGAAAAAGGGTATAATACTATTTTCGATTCCAAAAGTTTGTCCAACTAACTTAAACAATACTTGAGTTTTTGATAGTTTAGAACCCGGAAATAGAATAAAGCACTTCCGGATATCAGAAATCATTAAAAAATTTAAGTAACCTAAACATAATATTTTATACTAACTAAAAGGGTAATTATGTTCACATGGAAATAGAATAAAGTAGCGCTTGTTGTAACCAGAAATCACTCAAAATTTTACAGCAACATTCAAATACAAGCTACTACTTCTTTTTGTGAAACTTTGTCCTCCTAACTGAAACTGCAGTTAAGTTATTGGTTTTTTGAGAGCGAAATAGCGAAGTAAGTACCAGATAAGGTTACAGGAAATGGATCAAAAGTTGATAGAAACCTATGTATAAGATCTAATGTATGAAATTTCTTTCACCTAACTGAAATGGACTCAAGGCAAGATTACAAAACTGGATTTTTCTAACTCAGGATGGTGTAAAATAAATCTTGATTTTGATTTTTTTTTTATTACAATCCTCCTCCTATACTCAAAATACAAGAAAGTAAAAACGGAGGAAACATTTTTATAAGAATAGAAGTTAATTTGTTGAGTTTAAAGATTTTATATAGGTAGATAATTTTTAAAGATGTTTATTTGTGACATTTTAAAAATATTTTATATTTTAAGCAATTTTCTCTCACAAGTTTTCAATGCCTTTAATATATTTAGTATATTTGAATAATTTTATTGACCTATATGTTTTTTTTTCTAACCTACTTTATATATTTTTTTCTCAATATGTCTAGATGAATGGTTTACAATATTACTAACGTAGGGGAAAAATAAGGCTAACATAACTTTTATTTTTCGTTAAGTTTTTCTCAATGCTCATTCATTGAAGAGAAAAGCTTTTATTTTAGCAACCCTCACATCAACATAATTTTGTGCCTACATCTTTTAGAATTAAGGGGGTGCCTGTTATCTACATACTCTGTTCCCAGTCTGAATATATTGTCCTGGGTGGAGTGTTAGTTGCCCTAGAATAAGTTTTCCCTACATATTAACTTTAGATCCAGAAAATAAAGGTGAATTTTTAAAATGTAAATTCATTTTTGCTTTTGTTCCCATGTAATCTTACTTGTCCATGTATGATGTGCACAAATTATACAAGTGGGCACAAACAGAATCATCTCAATAAACCAGTCATAGTTATATATAAGATAGTAAGATCCATAATGTAACAGTGAGATTCATGTAGCTTTGAAATGAGAAACTAAATTATTTAAATCAAGCAAACTAAACCTGGGTTGTTTTTTTTTAAACTAAGGTGTTCTTCAAAGTGCTATTGTGCTCTGTTAATAATGTTTTAGACATCTATAAACCCTGTTTAATTATTCCTACAAATTATGCTCATCTCATTTCCTGTTACTAAAAGTAAAAGCTTAGTTTTATGTCTTACAATTTTTTCCCTGAAGCTGCCTTTCTTATTTTAAGCATTGATTTTAAAATTGTATCTAATCATGGTTTTAATGCAAATTTAATTTCACTGAAATTGTTTAACTAGCCAAAGTGTTATTTATATTATTTTTTTTACATTTATTTAATTGATTAAAGAAGGTAGGTGGTTTAATATCTAGAACCACCCATTTTACTAGAATAGCTTATAATTGTTAATATAATCTTTATCCTAATATATCTTTTCCTTTATTGTTAATTTTTTTAGTTATCAGCATTTATAATTACCAAAATATAGCAACCAATTTTACATAGTAATCAGCTTAATAATATACATTTTTTATTATATATATAAATGAATCAATAAAAATTTGATTGTAAACTTTTTAAAAAAATGTATGTATCAATTTCAGAAATTAAATATTTGCATGGCCCTAAAGTCCTTTGTTTAAACTAATGCACTTTTTTTGAAAGCATGTGCAAACATTTCTTTGCTTTTTAAAGTGTAAACATATATTTATGTATAGTGCATGGTACTGTGTTCATTAAATATTTTGACATGACTAAAAAAAGTTAATTTTAGTAATTAAAATGAAAATTATGTTTTGCAATAATAATATACTGTAAAATACATACTTCTCAAATTAGCATAATAGATTGTAAGCAAAACAATTTGTATACCGCTATATAGTTATTTAGGTAAAAAGAATTAAGTTCTTAAAATGTCTGTTATTGTTACTCACAAAAAAAAATACATATCCAAATTAGAACTTAAGATAGTTTTAATTATAAAGCTATACACATCATAAACTTTGTAAAAGTCATTCAAATCTGAGTTTGCAAAAAAACACAGCTTTTAAAAAGCACTAACTTTAGATACCTGAGATCAGCATTCAGATTTATTTTACAAATTAACCTAAAATAAGATATTTTACCTACAAAACTTTTCTTAATTATGATTTTCATTTTTAATTCTTGTTAATGTACTCATTTTTATGAAGGCAAAGAACTGATAGAATTTTAAAAAAGTAATTTTATTCTCTCCCTTTAAAAATGAAAAAAAAAAGTTTGGTTATTGTAGACCATTGTTTGGACCAATGGTTCATAATTTGTTTGTTACAGGGCCCAACATTCATCACTTTCTAAATCGGACATTAATGAAGACAATGATCCAGGCCTTTCCAAGATGGATGTTGTACTGACATTTACTCTAGAGGTAAATTGATATTTTTTTGTTTGTTTGTTAACAACAATTTAAAATTTTAGTTTTTGGTATGTTGACCCAATTGACCTAAGGGACCAGATCATTTTTGTTAAAATGGACCAAAAAAATTGGTTTTGACAATTTTGTTAATATTAGCCTTACATTTTTCTTAGAAATTTAATATTTGAGAATCAATGTTACAAAATTTGCTAATTTATGTATATATTAGCAAATCACCAGCGCTGTGCGTGAGTTAGCAGTAGCACGTCCCTTGTGTATGCATTGCATTGGTGTTGATATTCCTCCATCACTGCAGGATGTGGTGAAATAAAATTGCTAGAAGTGAAGTCACATTCAATTTCTTTCTAGCACGAACTGCAAATGTAAAAAAAATAGCTATGATTTAGAGCCATTCATGTGTTTTGAGATTACCCTCTGTCCACTTTCTGGGTGGGAACATTGAAACAAAAATTATTGATAATGACTGCTTAGGTTCCATACCTATACCACCTGAGTGATGAGCTAACTCACTATCATCTTGGCAACTCTCAGATCAGTTTGTGTGTGAAAATATTTTGTATTATTTAGCATACTCTCAGTAATCGTGAAGTAAAATCACAGTTTTAAAATCAGAGTTTATTTATTTTGAACCAATATAATTTTTTCTTTACACTATTCTGGTTAATGTTTTATTTTGTGGCATTTGAAAGAGTTTATTTTAATGCAAAGCCCTCTTTGTTGCTGTAATGCATTTTTATTATAAAATTCAATAAATCAATTAAAAATTCCCTATGATTGATGTGTCAGTATGTCTTTGTGTTTTAATATAACATTTATGACAAAAAAACTTAATTATTTAGGCGTCTCTTATAAACTTTTTGTTTTATTAGCTAAATTATTAATTAAATATAAATCCATCACAAATGGACCAGAGCAATACGAAAATGCATAATGAAGTTTTTATATTCACACTGCAATTAAGTTTTAAAAAAATTTGATCTCCCCTGTGAATACTTTTACTTTGGGCCAATGCTAGTTGGACAGGAGTTTCAGGAATAAAAACATGTTGTGGGAAATGTTAATTGTATCTTGCTTCTGTTTCAAATATATATTTAATCTACAAAACATGTGTTTGAAGGTTCATGTAATTGAAGTTAAAGGACTGAAATCACTTGCCCCAAATAAAATTGTCTATTGCACAATGGAGGTGGAAGGAGGAGAAAAGCTACAAACAGATCAAGCAGAGGCATCAAAACCACAGTCAGTTTTAGTTTTAATTTTTTACTTTTATGTAGAGAAATCTTTTGACCTAAACATTTCTTTAAAAACATTATTTTCACTTTCCATTATGAAATAAAAAAATAAACTGGCTCATAAAAGTGATCCATAAATGGTTTTTTTCAGATGGGACACACAAGGTGACTTTACAACCACACATCCACTTCCAGTTGTTAAAGTTAAACTTTATACTGAAAGTTCTGGAATGCTTAGTTTAGAAGATAAAGAATTAGGAAAGGTAATTTATTATTATGTTGATACATATTTCAAGCCTCATCACCCCAAAATTTAAGTTAAATTTGAATTACTATGTTTATTATACAAAATATTCTTTTTAGAATATAAAGTGTTGAAGCTTTGATATAAGATTTAAAACAGTAAGCCATGATCTAAACATTCAGCCAATCTGATTTTGATTGGCAATGCTAATCATGCAGAAGAAAAACTAACTAATAATAATTTATTATTTAACTAGTATTTTTAAAGATTTATCTAGATCTAGCATTAATTATACTAATGTTACAGGTTGTCATTAGACCTACTGCTAATAGTTCTCGAACTCCAGAATGGCACCACATGCATAAAACAAAAAATTTTCCTGATGATCTTAGAATTAAAATAGCAGTAAGAATGGACAAACCACAAAATATGAAGCATTGTGGGTAAGCAGATCAATTTTGTTGCATATATAACAATGCATAACAGGTTTTGATTTGTGGCCAATATGTTACTTGCATTTGTGTTTTTTGTTTTGTTAGACTATTTCTATATTTCATAGGTATCTGTATGCTTTGGGTAAAACAGTTTGGAAAAAGTGGAAGAAAAGGTACTTTGTTCTTGTTCAGGTATGATATTTCTCCCTAAATATAGTAAATTTTTGTTTGATAAAATAGTAATTTAAAGTATGTACAAACATTAAATTAGCTGTGTTAAAATAAGTGTAGTAAAAAATTAAGATTATCTATTATTATTTGTTTTTCAGGTGTCACAGTATACTTTTGCAATGTGCTCATATAGAGAAAAGAAGCCTGATCCTACAGAAATGATGCAATTAGAAGGTTTCACTGTAGATTACTGTGAACCACTTCAAGGTATTTGAGATGTGCATGTGGAGAATAAAACACAAAAAACAAAGTTAATAACACTAGGCTAAATGTCTGTGGAGATAGATTTTTTGACAGATTACAGTTTTAGGGTACAGCCACATTTATAAATTTATTGAAGCAAACGTGTTGCAACTTATAACCTTTTTTTTTCAGATTTAGATGGTGGGAAAAATTTCTTCAACTTGGTAAAAGAAGGTGACAGTTTAAATTTTGCTACTGAAGATGAATCAGAGCGTACTTTGTGGGTCCAAGCAATTTACAGAGCAACTGGCCAAACACATAAACCTGTACCACCAGTAGTACAAACAAACAAAATTTCAAACACACAGATTTCACGTATGCAAGGAGGTAATAAATTTAAAATCTTGAAGCTAATATGCTTTTTAAAAAATTCAGCTGTTTCTATGCATGTAAAATGGAACTTGTTGTATTATTTCTAAGATATTGTTTAAAAATCAAAATACTTTTTTAATTAGTTTCTTGTAATGTGCATAGTTAAAACAAATGACATACATAGCTGATTTATTCAAAATAACCTGAAGTGACATTATTTTAACTATTTTTTATTTCAACTGGACATAAAAATCTGAGCTAATAACTTTTATGTATTTTTAATTGTTGTCATTAGAATATTTAAGTCATTTTATTTTTATAATAATAAATAAAACTTGCGGTAATTTTTAGTCAAATTTATGGGAGAACTGGAAAAATCAATTTAGCATATTGAAATCTAAAGAGCAAATCATTGTCAATATTAGAATGTTTTATGTTAGCTCTAAGCATGCAATAGTAATGTCAAAAGATTTTAAGTACATTTTCTTTTCTTGGCTGTTAAATGGTGATGCATATTTGTGCTGTTTAGATGTAATTTGTTAAAATGTATAATTTTCTTTTAGACAGCCAAACTGATACTAAAAGTAAGTAGTAGTTGTAGGTCAACCCTAACCTAATGTGGATATAGATAGGGGGTTCAGCTTTTTAAAAAGTAGATAGTATAATTCAAACAAAATCTTTCTTTATCAAGCTCATGGATTCTCTATTGTCATAAAAACATAGCACATCAGGCGTTGAAGATGTTTTATAGACAGTTGGCTATATTCTCAATTGTTTTAAAGCTCAACCTTTATTTGTAAAGTTTTTGGTTTTGAAACTAAAGTTAAAAAAATTCATTTTACTATTTTATTAATTAAATTTTTAATGAATTGTTATATTATTTTTACTTTAAGTGTATTTAAAAGTTTGAAAGTTTGCAGACTTTACCTTTTCATCAACAAAGTAGATCATTGTTCCATGATTATATTGACATATATCATACTTACATGAAAAACTAATTTCCTTGTAAGTTTGAGTAATAATCTAAGTGATAATAATTCTAATCTTTTCTGGAAAGCTTAATTTGAAATTTAATTACCTTAATGAAGTCAAACTTAATTTTAAAAATAAATGTAGTCCCATATTTTTGTGGATCTCTGCAAAATATACTGCAACAAATTTGCAGTTTTCTATCATTAAGTGTTATTTACTCTGTGTATAGAACTTTTTTCTTGGTAAATAGCCCATTAAAAATACACCTCAAAAATATGTTATCTGCCACCATTAATTACTAAACAATATAATTTTAAATTTCGATTCATTGATTGGTGGAAATTATTATATCATGCACAACAGGAAAAATTACCATTTTAGGGATCAAACGATTACAAAATAATTCTATGATTTCTCACAAAAGCAGACATTTAATAAAAATGAAAATTTCTACAAAACCAAAAAAGTTATCTAGGTAAATTATAGCTGTAGAACACTTCTAGCTTAGGTTTAGTGGTGTTAAATTGTCAGTTAAAATCTAGCTCTGTTTTTAGAAGAAGAGTATGTTAATTGTAAGTTTATGCTTTATAAATTGGGAGCTTCCCAACTTAAAAATTGTATGTGGCCTATTGCAGAGAGTTTAATATCAATTTGTGTTTGTATATTTATTTAAAACTTAATACTAATGTACCTTACTTGTTGGGAAGCTCTAAACTTCTTTATTACTACTTTATTAAGAAAAGGTCAATGGGTAATTTTTAGTTTTAAAAAAGTATCCCATGGTACTTAATTTATCCTTAATCACAATTTTGTTTAACATGAGTTACTTAGAAATACTTCTGCCCCCTTCATCTCTCCTATCCTGCATTTACTGTAAGATATTACTTGGATTTCAAAAACAAGATTATTAGTTAAAATATTAAAAATTATTACAAAGTACTAAAAATTCCTCTCAGATCCTAAGTAGACCCACTGCTGGTTTTAACATTTTTTGTTTTTAAATTTTGTATTGTCTAAATAGTTTTATTTTAGTTTTTAAAAAACGTTTAACATAAAATGCCCTTTGAAAATGAACTTTCAAAAGTGTATACCGCATTAGAATTAAAATCTACTCCAAATTTGCAACTAAATATTACTAATAAGAAAAATTTTATGAAAAAGTCATATCAAGTAGTTAAAGCATGTCATACTATTGTATTAAAATATCTTTTTGGCCAAACTTCATTACAAAATAACTGAAATGAATATTTTTCCTCTGGTACCGTCTTGTCCTTGCTGTTTATAAAAGCACTTTTTTGTTATTAAATGATAACATTAAACATTTTTGTTTGCTATTTTAGATGCAGACAGAGCTCGTAAGCACGGTCTAGATGAATTTGTTCTTGCCAACCCATGCAATTTTGAACATCATGAACTGTTTAGTATACTACAGACTTTAACATTGGACTATAGGCTGGCTGATGCTTACACTTGTTTGGTAAATCTACATTTAGTTTATCAGTTTGTTTTGTAAAGTTTCTTTTGTCTTGTCTGTTTGTTTTGTAAAGTTTCTTTTGTCTTGTCTACTATGCTAACAAACATAATATTAATAATTATAAATATCCTTAGCCAAAAAGTGTATTTATTAAAATATAGTTCCATATTATTTCTTCAAAAAATAATTATCTAATTTTGAAGATTAAAGGTAATGTTTAAATATGACTGAAGATTTTATGCATCTTGTATAAAAAGAACCATTGCCATGAATACCAATTTATTAACAGACAATTTAACCTCACTACATGATTTTGAATAACAAATTCTTATTTTTTTATAAATTGTTTTACTCTAATAGGGATGGTTTAGTCCTGGTCAAGTATTTGTATTAGATGAGTATTGCTCTCGCTATGGAGTAAGAGGTTGTCACAGACATCTATGCTATTTGAATGATTTACTGGAGAGAGCAGAAAAGGGGATTTTAATTGATCCTACACTTATTCATTATAGCTTTGCCTTTTGTGCCTCACATGTTCATGGAAATAGGTAATTTATTCTTATAATATTTACACAGCAATTATATTACATTTATGTAAATAATGGTAAAAATGTTTTTTTTATTTAGGTTTAATTAAAATGAATGTATTTCTGCTCAACACTACATTTACAAAGTTAACATGATATTTTTTATATTAGGCCTGATGGAATAGGCACAGTCTTACAAGCAGAAAGAACAACATTTGATGAAATCAAAGAAAGATTAAGGATACTTTTGGAAAACCAAATAACACATTTTAGGTTTGAATAATTAAGTTTGAAATTAAAAGTAAACATTAAAATCTATAGTTGTTATTTTTAAATGTTCAAAATAATTTATTTATCATTTTTTACTTTCTCGTATATACGAAGTATAGAGAAAGTATTGTAATCGTGCACAAAAATCATTTGAAATTTTAACAATTTTCACCGTATTACACCTCAGTCCTTCATCACATCCGAAGTATAGAGGACTTATTTTAATCGGGCAAAAATTATCAATCCAGATTTATCAAAATTAAGAGGTTTTATGCGTAATCCAGTCTGAAAAACTGGACTTTGCAATTCTGTCAGTATGTCTGTGTGTGTGTCTGTGTGTGTGTCTGTCCGTGTGTAAACACGATAACTTGAGTACCGTTACAGCTAGGTTGATGAAATTTCATATATAAGTATTTTATCAAAATCGTAGATCCGTATCAACTTTTGAGCGATTTCCGATAACCGGAAGTGGTACTTTTCCTACTTTGAATTTTTTAAAAGCCTATAACTTGAGTACTATTTCAGATAGATAAATGAAATTTCACATGTAAGTAAAAGATCTAATTCTCTACCTTCTGTTAAATTTTGAGTAATTTCCGTTGACTGGAAGTAGTAATTTACGCTACTTCCGATTTCTCAAAAAACTAATGTAAATTTTTAAAGTACTAATAATATTGCGCACTATTATACGCGTTTTTATTCGGCGTTTGCTTGGTGCGCAATGTTTTTTTTATGAGATTATATTCTATTTTTAAAAGTTTAAGTATTTAAAATGGATTAAAAATCATAACTATATCCCCAGTTACCATCCCCTGTTGTTTTATATAAGAATATTCGAGAAAGTTTAGGGGAGATCACTACCGGTTTATTTTTTATCATTACATCTGGGTTATTTTTAAGGATTTTGAAAAAAAATGTTTACTTAAATCTTTGTTTTGTAAAATTAATAACTGTCCTTGAAATAAAAATTATGATCTTTCTGACTTGTTACTCTTTGAAAACTAATTTTTATTTGAATTTCAGATACTGCTTTCCCTTTGGTCGCCCAGAAGGAGCACTGAAGGCTACTTTGTCATTGCTGGAAAGGGTAAATCTTTGTGATCACATTTTAAGTTTAATTCGCAGATGAATATTTGAATTAGATTGTGAACTTAAGGTGATAAAAACTGATCATTATTAATGCCACTTTATTATATTTGAACTAGGTTCTTATGAAAGATATAGTAACTCCTGTACCTCCTGAAGAAGTTAGACAAGTCATTAAAAAATGCTTAGAGAATGCTGCTCTTGTTAATTATACTAGAATTTCAGAATATGCAAAAATAGAAGGTATGTATTTGGTTTTATTTAATGGAATTGGAAGTATGAGTAATTTTAATGAAAGAAAATTCATTACAGAATTAAATTGAATAGCATTTTTTGTAAAGATAAATATCTTCAAAATTGATATTGTTTTTTTTTAAGATCCATTATCTTTGGTTTTAAAATGTTATTTTTGTTACAGTTTAATGGACCCTTCCCCTCCCCCTACCCTCCCATATAATAATTGGTTTGTCAACACTAAAGCAAAGTGTTATTGTAATTTTCAAAACATCCTTACATCTGTAGTAGGTCTAGTTAGCCAAATATTTTGTCTACATTAATTGTCTATACCTGTTGCTCTCATAATAATCTTTTCTTCGTCTTTGGGCATGCAGGCCGTAAAAAAGGTGATTTAAATGGATTTTTATGTCATATTGATGTGTAGTTAAAAAAAATTTACTTTTTCACAGCACTTGCTTTATTAGATATTCCACTAAACAGTGATAGATTCTTTGTTCTTTTTTGTTTAGCATATTCTAGGTTGTGTTTTTGTCTTTATTTTTAAAAGACTTCTTATTATGATTGTTTAAATACCAGTATTTTCCTAGTATATCAGTTCAGTTTTAACCAATTGTATTTATCAAATAGAAGTTACATTTCATATATCTAATGATTTTAATGTTACATTCTTTGAGTTCTAGAACTTAAATATATCTTCAATATCAGTACAACGTATTCTGGTTTTAATTTAACAAGTTCAACATATACATTCATTATTAAAAAATTATTATGGTTCTCAAAGTAGTTACTGGTGTTAAAATAACTTGAAAGACAAAATGGAATTTATCAACTTTTATTACACATAAGTTCTAGGTACTGTAAATATAAAATTGAAGAGATCTTCTTGGCTTGAGATCTCATTTTAAAACTTATTTTTGATAGCGTACAAAGTCTAATATTGCAATTCATGATATTGTAATACATTTTTATAGTATATTAATTTCCTAATGAAGCATCACCCATAAATAGTAAGACTAAATTGCTCATTAAAATAGTGTTTTTCTTCATAATTTTAATTCAAATAATGTAGTTTAGCTATTTGTCATAAAGAATTGTATATAAATATTATAGAAAATAAATTATGTAGCTAGAGTAGTTAAATAACCAAAGTCTGTGAGTGATGAATAGATAACTAAATAGATCAAGAGATAAATATAGCTCCTAATAAGTAAAAAATATTTGATAAAAATTTGTTAACAGAAATGGCTTAAACATATGATTTAAAACTTTACTTATATTTACATCATGGTTGAAATATTAAAATTCATTCTAATCTCTTAGTAGATTCCTGTCTCTTACATCTCTTCTTGCCCAGTAACTATTATTGTTATTCTAATTGTTTGCCCCCTTAGGAGCTGGTGGTAGGTATACTTTTATGATTCTGCTCAAGGAGTTTATTAGCTTTTGTTAATTGAAATGTCCTTCACATCACTGTCTACCCACCATTAATAAGCCTGTAGAAAAAATTTAGGTTTCATTGTTCAAAGAAATTTGTTGTCATGCTTTTTTTTTAGTTTGTTTACATTGAGCTTTATGTATATTTGTTTATGAATACGAGTTGCAAGTTCCTTGCAATAGTTTCTTATCTTCCATTAAAACTAGGTTGTTATTGTAGGTCTTTGGTCAACTGAAGTTATTTGTTTCTTTTTCTTTGCAGTTTTACTGTAGTTTGATTTAATAACTGTCCCCATTTACTACAAAAAAAAATCATAATTCCAATTTTTATATCTAACCCTTTGAACCTTTACCCCCTGGTCCTAAAATCCTCGTGCCCCTGAGCTAACAGACTCTCAATTTAAAAAAAATAAAGACTACGAACATAACAACAAAGTTAATTTTATTTTAATTAACAGTCATTTGTACATTCACTATTTTGTCTTAGTACGCCCATCTTCCTTGTAGGTAGACCCTTATTTTGATATGGGTAGGTGTGGGCAAAGGTAAAATGTCAATAGTCTTTTCATCATAAATTACAAATGATTAACAGGACAAAAACAAATAGTTTGTGGGCACAGACATGACAGTAACTTGCCACAAGTCAAATAGTACTATTTACGTACTTATTTAATATCACATTTTAATATATGGTGTGTCGATCTGGGGTAAGGTGTCTTAGACTGTTTTATCAGTCTTTGGGGGCTTGGAGAGTTAAGACACTGACTGAAAATGCAGTATCACAGATTCAAAGGGTTAAACCCATAAAAAATGTTAAAAAAGAAATTATGTACTTAGAAAAAAAGAACCAAGTATTAAGATGTATCTTTATAATTAATTTTTTTTTGTAGCAGCCTTAATGCTAATTTATTAAAGTTATTAGGTGTTTTAAATACTTATTATCATTGTTTTTTAAACAACTAATTTTTTTCTTCAAAACTCTATGATGACTCTTTAAACATTTAACCTAAATGCTGTTTGAACATCAGATTTTCCTATGTATCCTCACCTATTTAATTTGGCGTGTTCTATGTAATTTTTTGTTCCTTTCCTAATTTACTTCATAGCCATTGCTTTTTAAGATGTATTTGTTATAAATAACATCAGGAATAGTTTAACATAGCAGATTCTTGTAAATGCTTTTTGTTTTATAAATTATTTTATCTACCTATATGATCCTTTTCTGCTTTTACATGCTTTATATTGTGTTTAGTGTAAGTTATTCCTAATTATTTTTGTTCTAGTAATATGTTAATTTTTTGTCAATCCGCTCTTTTATTGAGGCATAGACCAATGGTTTATTTTAGTATAGACCACTGTTTTATGGAGAGATACTTGCAAGAAAATAAATTGTAGTTGAATTACAGTAAAAGTAAAGATCATTCTTATAACAAAAATTTAAAAGGCTTACATCTTAAATTAAGGACAAAATCCTTTAAGGTGTAAGGGTTGCTTTTTTTATTTTTTGAGATAGTGATTCCTACCAACTTAAACAAGATTATCAATGTTTAAATAGCTCTACATCTGGTTATAAAATATTTCATCAAAGTTCTGACAATGTTTAATCCTGAAATTATTTTAAACTTGTTTTGGCAACTTCCAAAATTGTCAAAGTGCCTTTTCTGTGTGAAGCATTTCTTTATTTAAAATTATATGAAACACAATAAATCTTAAAATGGTAGTCTTTGCTATCAAGTTTTCTAATCTGATTGATACTTTTCAAATGATATAGAAGTCCTTGGAGATGATGTACCTCCTAAAAAGAAGCTTGATGACATCATGCATTTGGCAGAACTTTGCATTGAAGTTTTGCAGCAGAATGAGGAACATCATGCAGAGGTAATTAATGTTCTAACTTCAATCTTCAGGTACCCTTTGCTTGTATATTCCTTTTTGGTTGGGTTGTATATGTGCAAAAAGTTGATTTCAACTCGGTTATCTCTGTATTTCACAATACTTAGTCTCAAGAAATAATTTTATAAATATGTAAATGAACTTAGATGTTTTTAAAATTCTTTAATAAAATATAACTTTGTATGAAATATCCTGCCAGTTAGGAAAATAAGATTGATTGCAAATGAAAATCTCTCAATTGTAATAGTTTACAAATTTAATTATAAAAATTAAAAAATATAAGAACTCAAAAACCAATTAAACCAACAACATAGATATACTATTTCACATTTTTAACTACATTTTAAAGCATCTCAGCAGTATTTTCCTTTAGTTTAAACTCTAAAATGAATTTTGATTACTATTTATTCTGGTGATCTAAAACAAGAATTTTTTTCAAGAAACGTTAGATTTGTTGAGGAATTAAAACCTAATATAGTCCGTTATTAAGATCTTTAAGCTGTTAACTAAATATATTTATATTGTTATGTGAACAAAAATTTCTTGCTTTGAAGTAATGTTGCTTAGTCTTTCTGAAGTGAAGTATTCTTTTAGATGTTTGTACTATCTAAAAAGCTTTGTTCTAAAACTTCATGAAAAAATTAATTCTGTCTTATAATTATATACTAGGTTTATATTTTTTAATATTTGTTGATAATTTATTTTTTATTATTACATTTTTAGTACATAAAATTTCAATTGTTTTATAAAAGTTATTTGTATTTTAAAGACATTTAAAACTTGGTATCATTTTAAAAAAATGTAATTCTTTCACTGTCACAGGTGCATAACACCCAAGTGCCAGGAATTTTTTGTTACTAGTACAATTAAATATATTATACATGTAGTTCCAATGCTAATTCACACACAAATATTTTGTATGGATCTACTTTTTCTTTTCAACAGCAAGAAAAACAATTTTTTGTAAACAGTCATTCAAATTATTTTATGAGAGAAATTAAAATGCTTGCACATATCACAGTAAATAAAAACTCAGAGATTATACTCAGAGGTTTCTCAAAGAATTGTTTAGTCAACAAGTGTTGCCTTTGGCGTTATGTATAGGGTTCTTCCAGGTTAATTATGAGATTAATGCATACACTTGTTTACTTAAACAGTTGCATTGAGTACACATTTAGTTAACACAAAAAACAAAAGGAAAGTCACCAATTTGTCTTGCGAATTGAGTGTTCTGATTTTTTAGTGCATTCTATAACCTGTTTTACATTTTACTCAAGTTAAAATAACTGACTGAAAATTCACATGGAATTCTTAAGCATTTGCATGCTCAA
Organism: Physella acuta; assembly: GCF_028476545.2. NCBI lineage: Eukaryota > Metazoa > Mollusca > Gastropoda > Physidae > Physella > Physella acuta. The sequence goes on from NW_026731800.1 coordinate 186,785, forward strand.
CATCTGTTCTTCACCATAATGTACATTTTTTTTGGTCTTAGAAACAGTAGTTTCTATGAAACTTTTCATTAATATATTATTGATACAACACTTTTATTTGTTAGGGCTGATATTACATAATCAGTTTAGGTTAATAGTAATAACAGCTTTTTTTTCGCACTTACGGCTTCTACCCCTATTCTAAATTTTTAAAAATATAAAGATTTTAGAGCGGAGTTTTTAAAGGGTTCGGTTTTTAAACATACTAGTTCTTCCCTCTCTCTTTCTCTCTCACCCCCCCCCCCCTCCCCAAATATTAAAAAAGAAAATATTATGGCATGAAATTTCTGTATATTCAGGATATAAATATGCAAGCATTTTGTTTTCCATATTTCTTGCATTTTGTAAAAATACTTTTAGATTAAGAAGAATTGAGTCTGTGTTTAAAAATTTTAGTTATTAGTATCAATTAGATTAAGCAGATACTTTATTAGCTAAATAAAACAAGGTTTTAAAAAAAGGTTTAAGTTTAATCTGTTTCCAATGAGAAAAACATTGGGTTATACAATTTTAACACAGGAAAACATTTTCAGGGTTCTAAAAATTGTTTAGATACAAATTTAGTTCGTGACCCAAGACCATCCATAGTTTTGTGGGAATGGCGAGGTTGGATGGTAGAGATAACGACTGCTGACTCTGAAGAAAAAAAATGTCTCATGTTCAGATCCTGGGCTAGAGTTGGTCCCTATGTCCACCCTGCTCTGATGGGTACCTGACTCATGTTTTAGGGAAACCAAGACTGGTGGGTGTTGACCCCACTATCCCTCATATGTTGAGGTCATTGAAACAGATGAACTTCATATTCCTCATGTGTATTGGGCACGAACAAGAAAAGATGATGATCCATTTTTAATTAGTTTATCTTTCTTCAATATCAAATTGTTACTTAACTATGTAAGTTGTTGGTGTAATCCACCCATTTTGAATTCCAAATCTCCATCCTGGGCTATTAATTGGCCTAGTTACTAGGGCCTTAATATCTGCCTCATCTATCCAGCATACTTTATGCACTTGAATTGGATTTTAAAAATCATTGTCTGTCTTAAAATATAGAACAAAACAAAAGCATGTATATTTAACCTTCACACTATTACTAAAATAGATGGTAATTTATGGTGTGATATACTGATGGTTTTGAACTTTAAAAAAGGCACCATTTTGGAACCTTTTAGGCAATATTGAGGACTATTCAACTTTTTAAATTGCATGCTGTTCAGTGAAAAGATTTATGTCCTAAAAAACTTGATTTGATTTCAGGAAAACAATAGTAAAAGAAAAATCAAAATTCAATTAGCCCAATTTTAGAATTTTGGAATATTTTCTCACACTCAGCACTAGCATCAAAATAGGCCACTAATTTTGCAAAAGGTGCTCTTTTAATTATATTCAATAACAAACTAAATAAGCGTCATATCACTATTTGCCTGTGCATGTGATGTGGCAAGAAGTGGTAGCCAATGATAGTTGTATTAAAAAATTAAGATTTGGGTTCTCCTGTCATTTAGGAGGATTTTGGTGGGCACTGCTGTTAAATTTGATTAAGTCATGCTACTTCCTCCTATTATCCCTTCAGCACACACTATCATCAAGTTAGGCCAGAAAATGTCACAACCCTTTCCCCCCCCTCTTACGCTTAATTCTAAAATTATATACATTTTTAAGAAATACAATGCTGTCACATTTCTTAAGCCTCTCCTTATTCATCATCAAACAGTCAGTTAAAAGACCCCCTCCTCTCTCCTTTAGTGATGTCATTAATGGATTAGCTGTATTTAAAAATTTATCATGATTTACAGTGAAGGTTATTTTTTAAAAAATAGTGCCTGAAGATGTTACTTTAAGAAGTAAAGTTAGTCTGTGCTTTCTTTTAAAATTTAAAAACTAAACAGAAATGAAAAGTGCATTTTTGTGAAACAATATACTAATTACAAGCATTGCAGTAGCATCAAAAAGGTTATTTATTTTAATAGTGAGGATAAGATTTTACAAACTCCCACATTTTATACTATTTATGATGATACCACAACTTTCAAAGAATTTTCTGTAACAAATATTTTGGATTGGTTAGTGAAGTGACTTGTAAGTAGTTTATGATATTTAATAATTCAATGCTGTATAAATTATAAATTAATGTAATTAAGATTTTTTTAAAGTATGTGTAGCCTTTTCAATCATCAATCATGTTTCATGAGGAACAGAAATAGTTAATTAAGTACCTAACCAATCCCACTGTTAGAGCGCTTGTTGTATATGTGTCAGTGGTATTTTGCATGACTACACATTAACACTGTGCTGTTGTGCTTTCTCCTCCCTTTGCTAAATTAGGCATTTTCATCGGTGAGTCATTCCATGAAGCATCTTGAACTGCTGTTTATTTTTCCACATCTTTAAGTGTTTTTATTTTACCACTATTTACATTGCACACTGTATTCTTATATGTGTTATTGAATAGTTTGTTTAAACACCAGGTATTTTTATTTGATCACCTCAAATATTTTTATTGAGTTTTTGTCCTCATCTAATTCCACAGCAGATACCTAGTGACCTTTTTTGCATCCTACGGCTAGAAACAAATTGAAATCATGTAGTTTTTTTCAGCATTTTAGGGTAGGTAATCACAATATAGTTTTAAAATTCAAACACTGAAGATTGCAAGTAAGCACAAAAGTTTGATTTGATTTGTACAAATTGTTTAAAAGTATAAAATTTAAAAAATAGAAAGATAATGAAAATGGTATTAATAACAATGAAGATAAAAATGTTAAAAATTAAACTGATGGCAACTTTATTTTTTAATTAATTTGCACATGACATATATTTATCCTTTTTTTAAAAACACTTCTACTGCAAATAGAGCACCATTTTTATTTGAAAGTAAACCTTTTAAAATACTTAGCTTCAATTATTTCACAATTTTCTTAGTGTAAAGTTATTTAGATATTGTTATCACTTTTTGTTTTCCATTACCTATTTTTTAATGTACAACTAAGTTAACCATGCACAAACCAGCCTTTATATATTGGGTATTTGTGGACAGAATGCTAGGCCTTGTGCATTTTGTACTAACAAAAGCTTATCACTGTTAGATAGGACTAAATAATGTTGCACAAAACTTGACATATTTAGTTTTGGTATTTTTCCTTTTTAAACTTCACAGATTTGATTAACTAATTAAACCATGTTTACTATGCACCTAACTGTAACAAATTAACATCAATGCCATTCTTTATTATCACTTTTCTTTTTATTTCGTGCTGACTCAACTCAGGACATTAAGGTTCATAAGCCTCTTGGCCTGTTCTCAGTTTTCATTCAGTTTTCAAAGTTTTAGCCATGTAGATATATAATAAATATGATGTAGATATTTTTTAACATATCAATATTAGTATTCATTACCAGCTGAATGTTTCACTGCATTACTTTGCATGAAGCAGTATAGTTTTGTAGTTACTATAATAAAACAATTTCAAATTCTGGACTAAATTGAGATTAATTTAGAATGATACACTTGTTAACAAATGAGCATATATTTCTATAAATCTTACTGTGAAAACATTAATTGGAATTATAGTTTATTTATTTTAAGCACATATTATTCCTATTGATTATTAAGTTTAACATAATGTATTTAAAATTAAAAAAAAAAACCAGATTATTTTATGCAAAATAACTAATTTAAATTAATAAACTTAATAATGAATGCTTCATTTATTACAGTTATATGCACATTAAAAAACTGTTTACATTTTTCTTTTGCTATCATTTAAGAATTTAAAGCCTTAATTACGTGTTAGCTAAAATTAAGAATACTGTTTTATCTATTCCTATTTGTATGATAAAGATAATTAAATTGTGCAAACATTTCATGTGATATTTCAATCCCCACTTTATCACCCATTTGTTTTAATAAAGCATGTCTGCATTGCCCACTTGGTTTTATGATGTGCCCTTTTATTTAAGTCTAAAAGTTTTGCATTTCAAATTACAAAAAAGTTTTGATTTATTAGTAATATGACTAATATCCTAATCCCCAATCAGATTAACTAATCATCAAAGAAATCTCTTATGAAATTGGTGTGAGGTTTTTTAAAAAAAATATTTTCAATATTATAAGAAGCAATTTAAATTAAATAATTTGTGTTTTCAAATGTAGGCATTTGCTTGGTTCAGTGACTTGCTTGTTGAACATGCAGAAATTTTTTGGTCATTGTTTGGAGTGGACATGAACTCAGTTCTGGATGCACAACCTCCTGACACATGGGACAGTTTTCCTTTATTTCAGTTGCTGAATGATTATCTCAGAACCGATGGTGTGTATGTTTCATGTATGCGAGAAATACTATTTGCTAATTGCCTCATTCATCACCTCATGCAATATTAAACAGGTTTATCAAAAGTCTTAATTAAATGAGTTTTATCATTTGCTTATATCCATATAAAGTGTTTGTACATGCCCATTTGTATATCTTACTTATCAGTCCTATAGCTGTTTAAACTATTTTTAGAAAACCTGTGTAATGGTAGCTTTCACCAGCAACTTCGGGATGTCTTTGCCCCACAAGTTGTCAGATATGTGGATCTCATGGAATCATCAATAGCACAATCAATACATAAAGGTTTCGAAAGAGAAAAGTGGGAGCCACAAGGGTTAGTTTTTTTACCCCTTTTAAACACTGGTCAGTAAATCTTGGGTTGATTTGATAAAAATATTGAAGGCTCTATGGAAAAGGTTTTACTGGAGTTGAATGTACTTGTGATTCATTGAGTAGAAACTGTCTTAAAGGTATTTTAATTTAGAACCAGCGTCAAATCAGATTTTTTAAAAAATGTGTTAGTTTTGAATTTTAAAGAAAAAATTCACTCAGGTACAGATTTTACACTTTACTTGAACTAATATAATAATAAAGGAGATAAGAAGGATATTATAGATTACTATTTTAAAAATGTTATTTATTATTTAAAAGAGCTGCATTTTAAACAGAACTAAAATCAACGAGATCTATCACTATTGGTTAGTTATTTTAAAAGTAATACAGATACAAAAAAATTATAATTCTAATAAATTATATTCTGTTACACTGCTCATAAAATATTTTCTAATTTTTTTTTTATAAAAAAAAACCCCTCTAATATTTGTTTAGAAACGGTTGTTCAACATCAGAAGATATGTTATGGAAACTAGATGCTTTGCAGTCATTTATTAGAGACCTTCACTGGCCTGAAGAAGTGTTTGCTGAGCATCTGGACCACAGACTAAAACTGATGGCAGCAGACATGATAGAGGCAGCAGCTAAAAGGTGAGAAAACACCTAATTTAATTATTATCCATTTTTAAACATTTAGAAATTATTTTTTAACATGGCTTCAATTTGTTTTTTCATAGAACCCTTAAATGTTTTGAGATCTGGTTACGTAAAGGAGGAAAAAGTACTGATTACTTAGTTTTTACTGAAATTTGCACAATGATGAATGTGATTATAGATTGCAAGAATAAAGCACTACATCTGTGCGCCCTTGACCATGGTCAAAATATGGTTAGACTTCTTTTTTTTGCATTTAGTGCTGTTTAATTTTCTTATATAAAGCTTTTTGCACCTATTTAAAAACGTTAACTGAAATTAAAGGAATGATAATCAATTTTATATCCATTTAAAATTTACCTAACTTAATTTACTAAAAAAAAGATAATTAAAGTAGTAAAAATATTTTTAGGCTGTAACCTATTTTTAACTTCGTAAACACAGCACCAGTATCATACAAAAATTGATGAATCCCTAGAAAGAGCTCAGATAGAAATGGCACGTTGTCTTATTGAAAAAGTAAGGCTTAAACAATTTAGCTTTTAAAAAAATGTTTACAATAATTACAAACTTAAGCAGTTAAACTTAAACAGTTAAAGAGTTTTTTAGTTTGGTTAATAGAAATAATTAATGCTTGAAAGCATTAATAGTTATTTAAGTATATCAATTTGGTAATATGTTTCTTAATACATAGTGAACAGTTGGAAAAATGTTCCAGAATTTGATCTTTGAGATTGTTTATTACTTTTTTCACCTTAAATTTTCAGATGCTATCAGTGCTAGAAAGCATACTAAGTAAACTGGCTCGATATGATGAAGGCACATTCTTTGCATCTCTTTTATCTCTAACTGTAAGTTTATTTTAAAAAAAAACATTAGTATCAGTTGTTTAATTAGTTAAAGGACTTAAAGTATATTTCCTTATCCATTTAGAAACCAGTAAATGAGCTTGGCAAAGCGTATGTTGACTTCATGAGAGGAAATCTTGACCAAATGAGAAATAAGATCAATGATGAGCTTTACACATTATCCTTGTTTGAGGTTTGTTTATTGCTGGAATATTTGTTCTTTGTTTCAGCTAATTTTGGGTATTAAATTTTTACCATATCTTAGTTGAAAAAAGAAAATTGAAAATTATCCTAGTTGAAATTTTTAAAATTACTAGATGACCCAGTTTCCTGTTGGAAAATGGTATGTTGGCTGCACTGCATAACTCAAACCAATATTCCACCACACCTTCTACAAAAAAAACAGAAATATTTATATATATATATGTATTCAAACTTGTAAACATTGATAATTTTTAATATATTAAGATTCTAATCATGCATAAAACCAGACATTAACTTAACATTAAATTAACAAACTTATTATAGAGTCAAGGTTAAAACAGTTTATAACAGACTGATATGTACAGTGTTTAACTTATTATTTACAGCAATGGTACAGTGGTCAGATGAAAATGATATGTGATTGGTTAACAGATAGACTGGATCTGTCACTTCATCCATACCAACTGACTTGTCTTATGACAATTAACAGAGTAAATTATTGGAATAATTAGTTAAACCTTTAAAATAATAATTTCAGTCAGTATTATTTAAAATGTATTTAAACATTTAGTAAATTACATTTTAGTTATAATAATATTTATTATTTATATCAGGGGTCTCCAAACTTTTCAGTCCGAGGGCCGCATTACCCATCAAATTTCAGTTCGGGGGCCAGTTTCTTCCGGGCATGTCTTTGATTTTTCTGGGCAAAGTTCCTCAGCCATCACCAACAGACGATTTTTCCTTTGACAAAAAGATCTCAGCGGGCCGGGTGAGAGGACTTCGCGGGCCGCATCCGGCCCGCGGGCCGTAGTTTGGAGACCCCTGATTTATATAAACACATATATATATATATATATATATATATATATATATATATATATATATATATATATATATGAACTACTTTTGTTGCAGAAATGTTTCTCTGATTTTGAGCTGCAAGGTGTACCTGAAAATACATTGAACAGCAAAACATATCAAACCATTAGTAGCAGACTACAGGTATGTGTCTGACAAATTGTTGATGCACATAAAAAAATTTTTTATACTGGTTAAAAACCCATTAAATCCCTGCAGTGCATTTTTATTTACTTAACTTTTAAAGTGCCACAATTATTTTTACTTTCTCGTATATACGAAGTATAGAGAAAGTCTTGTAATCGTGCAAAAAAAAAAATCGAGATTTTTACAAATCTCGACGTTTTACACCTCACTGATACGGAAAAACATAATTTTGCAATCTTGTCCGTATGTCTGTGTGTCTGTCTGTGTGTCTGTCTGTCCGTGTGTAAACACGATAACTTGAGTACCGTTACAGCTACGTTGATGAAATTTCATATATAAGTATTTTATCAAAATCGTAGATCCGTATCAACTTTTGAGCGATTTCCGATAACCGGAAGTGGTACTTTTCCTACTTTGAATTTTTCAAAAGCCTATAACTTGAGTACTATTTCAGATAGATAAATGAAATTTCAAATGTAAGTAAAAGATCTAATTCTCTACTTTCTGTTAAATTTTGAGTAATTTCCGTTGACTGGAAGTAGTAATTTACGCTACTTCCGATTTCTCAAAAAACTAATGTAAATTTTAAAAGTACTAATAATATTGCGCAGCATTATGCGCTTTTTTATTTGGCGTTCACTTGGTGTGCAATTAATTTGTCTACGAGATTTTATTCTATTTTTAAAACTTTAAGTATTTAAAATGGATTAAAAATCATGTCTATAGCCCGAGTTCCCATCCCCTGTTATTTTATATAAGAATATTCGAGAAAGTTTAGGGGAGATCACTCCCGGTTTATTTAAATTGCATCTCTGTCCATATGAGCAAACATGGAATAACAGGGAAAAAATTTGTTTGTGAATTTGGCACAAAACAATTCATACTTTCACAAATTGATTCCTTTATGAAAGAATTTGATTTAGTTGTAGATATTAAAACCCAATGTAAACAATTTTTAAAATTAACTATTTGTAAATATAAAATAACCATGGGCCAAGCCTAATTCTGTCATTAACATCTGTAAGCTTTCTGCTTTTACCATTGTTAATCAAGCTTTTTAGAACACATCTTTCATTAATCTTTTTTAAAATGTATAATTTTTAATGCTTAAAATGTACCTTCTTAATTTTTCAGTTATTTAAAAAAAATGTTCCTTATTAATTTAACAGGTAGAAGAAGCAACCCAATCAGTGACTCAGTCAGAAAGCAGTGGTAGAACTTTCTTAAGTAAACCTGCTAGCTCATCTGCAGTCAGTGGAGATGATTCAGATTAAAATGTTGGAAATCCATTTTGAACACAATAATTCACTTTTCAGTTTTCGTTAATTTATTTATAAGAGCCACAACAAGCCAACTGGTGTGTTACTTGGTGTTTGGTTCTGGTTTTAAACTTAATGTAAAGCTTAGACTGTCTATAAAAGAGTAAGGGTTGGTTTTCTACTTGAATTTTATAGAATTTTAACTTTTGGTGTGGTTGATATTTTTTTCACTGTAGTCTACAGTTTAGAATTTACCTATGAGTTGAGTGATTTTGCTGAATGTTATTTCATTATTTGATCTATAGTAATTATGCCTGTTGACATCATCATTAAAATGTATACTTAAAAATTACCTAATTAAGTTATGTTAAAGTATTTTTTTGTCTTATTAATTAGTGGAAAAAGTAGTGGGAATTTCTTTAAGCTTTCTATATTTTTGCTTAATATAAAAATTTGATCAATAATTGATATTTATGTTACTAAAATGTGATTACTGCAAAACCATTTTTTAAATTATTAGTAGCATGTTATTTTTCTGATTGACTTTTTACAGCTTTACTTATGGGTGTTTTAGATGATGTTAGCTCAATACTGTAAAGGAAATATTTCTTTACAAAAATATTTTGAAAATATAATTTAAAACATTTTCCCTGCACAACTAGATTTATATCCCAAACAGATTTCTGCAGCAAAAGATTGGCTCACATTCCTTTAGATTAGATAATACTGCTGCATAAACTTTACCTTTGTTTTTCTTCTTTTAACTTCTCTACTGTTGCCCATTGCAACATGGTAGCATAAGTGATCTATTAAAATTGCCTGTTGCTTTCTTTTCAACAGTACATTTTATATTTTATTAAATTGCAACACGGAAGCCACATATAGTTTTTAATACACAAGTTCATGATCAACTCTACAAAGAGCTATTATATTTCAACTTTTATCAACAGTAATATTTCCATGAAAAAAAAAATTTTCACCTAGAAAAACCTGAATTTTAATTTGTTGTCAGAAACAGTAGCTATATATCCTGTTTCCTTTTTGTTTTAGGTGATCAATTTAGTTTCTCAATTGAAATAATCAAGATTATAGGCCAACTGTTGCCCATAATTTAAACTATTATCTTTTTGTAGTAGTTTACTATGTTGTACAATCAATTCAAGGTCATAGTATTGGAGCAGAAAATATTGAACAGTTGAATCAGTACTTTCATGAGCCGCTCTCACTTACTTCTATCTAGTGAAATCAGTCCACTGAGTTTTATACACAAAATTTTTACTAGTATTATGGATTTTACAAGTTATACATCCTTTGTTGTTCATTACTTTATTTACACTATATATTTCTTTTTTTTGCATTTATGAAAGTTAAATTTTTACCAGATTTGTATTTGAATCTCTTAACTATTCATAGCTTTACTTTTTTTCAGCTAAATAATTGTAAATACAAGTAACTAATGGATTTACATTTAATTACAATAGTTAATCTATTGCAATAGTTATAGAATGTAACTTGACATACAATATTTTTTATCTGAAAGTAATAGTAGAATTAGAATTTTCAATTTTTACTGCCATAAAAGTGTGTTAGTATTACCTTTATCATATTGCACCTTTTCATTTTTTGGTATATGGTCATTCTCTTTTAACAATGATTTAATCCATTTCTTACCAGATGTTTTTATTTATTTTAAAATATAGGTGCAATTCTAGTCAGTGTTTTGCAATTTCAAACATTGTGATATATTAAAAATGTTTGTTCTTACAACTTAATAACCTCTTGTATTTTTTCAGCATATGTCTATTAATTTGAAAATGACAAACTAAAATGTCTAGCAACAAAAAGCGTCCAGAAAAAATAGACATCAACTTTGTATGATTAACTAGGATCAGTTGTGTTACTTCATAGAAACACATTTATTGTCATGAGCATCATCGCTATGGCCATTTGGCAATGGATGGGGGATATTCTTTATTAATTCCTTTGAACTTCATTATATTTTAGTTAGGTTTATTGGTAATAACATATTTAAATAATAAACTTGACATGTTATAAATATTTTTCAGTTTTAAAAAAAAACACATTCCTGTGTATTTTTCTTTATAGCTCAATGTTTATTTTTTAATTAAAAATATTTCATGCCTTACAGCTTCATCGAGGCATAACTAGTAATGCCAACTCAGCTGAAATTTCTGTGATTAACTGTTCAAGCTTCTTCATCTTTCTCAGATGTAACCTTTCATACCTAGCTTTATCATGCGATAACATTTTTAGAGTTCTCGAATTAAATTTTTTAACTACTAATTGTTTTATTTTGGGCATATTTTTTACACTTCTTATTTAAATCTTTTTGAAGCAACTTTGGCATTTTTAATAATTTTTAATATTTAAATCACTGGTATAATGCTTTATTTACAATTAACGCTGCTTTATGTGAAATATTGTAGTACTAAACTAATAGTTATCCATTTTTTAAAAGTTATTTTTAAAGTTTCATTCTAGTCTCAGCCAGTTCATAGTTTATTTAGCATTTTTTATCATAAAGATACTTTTTAAAACTTTAAAAACTTCAAGCTAATCTTTTTCATGTTATAACTAACAAAACAATTCTTAAAATATTTCTTTGCACCGGTGACAGCGTTTATGGTCTTATTAGGTTGATGGGAAACATCTTATTGGGTATTTAGATGATGAATCTGCACTAGTTTTGAGATTTTAAAATTATACTAAAATGTAAACTGGATCATGTATTTTTTATGACCTCGACAGGCCCAGTTTTTGGCATTTAACTTTTAATATGGCTCTTGTTTCTAAGCAAGTGTATGGGACTAAAGATAAACTAATTAATGAGTTATTTTTGTAAGTTACAGTAAGGATGATGTATTTTTACAACTTGAGTCTATAATCACACATAAACAATGTAAAAATAATAATCTCTCAAAAGACCAACATAATAGTTAGCAAATTTTGTGACTAAAGAAAAAAGCATTTTATTATTTTTATCCTCTTAAACTTAATGTATATTATAAATGTTTCAATTTTACTGAATTTTTTTTTGCTTTAGAAGTGCAATTTTTTTTATCTACTTGACTCAAATATATTAGTCATTCATTGGCTTACTTCTTTTGGTTAATTAATGTTTAGAGACATAGGCTTTTTAACTTTTACACTAGATTATTGACAGAAAATTGCCAATATCATAGACTTGTGACTATCACTAAATTTACTAGATCTATCAGATAAACTTATGTGTATATGTATTTCTATAAATGTAAGCAGCTTTTTCATCACTTTTTGACTACACACTCTCTCTGCTGGTTAAAGTGAATTTAAGGTTGTGCAGTAGTATACACACCAGTGATTAATGTCAGGGAATGTGTTACTTTGTTCACAAACATGTTGAATATGAATGGATGTCTTTTCATGCATGTGTGTACTACATCATCCATGGAAGACTTGTTAATACACTAAGTGTTTTAAATGTTTGCATTTCATTGTGTAGTGATAGAAATTTTAGTGGGTATAATAAGTAAATAACTGAGAAAAAAATTCCTGGAGGAATCTTTAAGATGTATACATTACCCTCTTATGCAAATATGTACTAATGTGCAATAAATATTTTTCATTCACTTGATACAAACCAGCACTTATAGATCAGTGAGACCAGCTTAGAAAATTTGTTTAAAATGTTTGTAATTATTGTTATTTTCTTCCATGGGAGAAATTAGTTTTTAATTCAACATTTATTAAGTTCTTTCTATCTTTAGAAAGCAGATTGTTTTGAAATGTGATATTTTTTTTAAGTTTCTCTTTTTCAAATTCTATTAGTTCCAGTTGTATAATACGCCCATCCCACAAGAGAACATTTCTTAAAAAACTTCTGACTTGTTTTACCCGTGTGACACTGGCTTTGAATACTTTGAATTAGAAATAAAGGTGTCATTTCAGTCTTGTTTTCACATTCCTTTCTAATTTCTTTAGAGATATATTTTAAAGTGAAAAAAAAAATGCTTCATCCATGTGGCAATTGGCAACATAAATTTTCAGTGGTCAAAGCCAAGTATTACCTAGCTACCAGCTTCCATTTACTCCTGAACACTGGGTCATACAACTAGTCAAAACATAGCAAACTGTACAGCTGTTTTCAACTCCACAAGCAACATGCACAACTTTTCTGATGATGGTTTTTTGGGGGCTGGGAATACTAAATTTTAGGCTTTTAAATAAAAACTGACACATTAACAGAATTCCATGCAATCTATAAACAAGTGTTCCTGTGTTTAAAAAAAACATTTAATGTCTTCTTTATTTTTAATCAATTTAAAAAATTATTTTATTAAGTGAAATTGAATTAAAGATTTGATGACAAACATTTTTAAAAAAACTAAGGTTTCCATAATTTTAGGAGTCCATCCTCTGAATATGTAGCAATTAAATTCTGATGTGGATGATGTGAAATTCCAATTACGTCTTTGTCATGAACCTACAGAAGAAAAAATGTATATTAAAAGTTTCTAGATTACATACAAGGTAGTGAGCAAAATAGAACATAATTAACCACAATGGCTAAAAATTTCAAATATCAAAGAGAAGCTCAAGAAAATGGTTTTTGACAGTTGGGGAAAATGTACTTGGAGAAAAATTTCTATTTGGGAGAGTTATTTTTTTTACATTCTTGTAATCATCTTGATTCTTAGAAGTTTCCCTTTGGGCTTTGAAATCCAGGGCCAGCGGTATTTCTTTTCATAATGCTTATTAATTTATTAAAATTTCTTTAAATAGTAAATTATAGTGTACGTACAGTAAGTGTTCTCTCTAGTTTGCCTGTACCAACACTGAAACAATAGAGCACCATATCCTCTCCCACACAATAAATCCATTCTCCTCTTGGTGACAAAGTAGCACAAACAAAATCTCCACCCTCTCTTTTACCACTGGAAAAACTACGTACAATCTAGTAAAAAAATAAATAAAAAACAAACAGAAATTCAATTGCAAAAGCTGAGCTCTAAATATAGAGATGAGCAAAAACTGAATTATCTATAAAGTGTAAAATAAATTTCATTAACTAATGAAACTTTTATTTTTAGTAAAAAATTATGACTAACAATACATGCAATTAACAAATTTTGGAAAACAACACTTCAATGTATACCTGTCCTTGGAAGTTCATTATAACAACTGTATTGGATCTGTTACAGACAACAAATTGTTCAGCATTTCGAGGCAGTATGTGAACACTGTGCACTGTTGTGTCAGCACCCGAAACACTGCCAAGGGATTTGAAAGTGTTTTGACACTCAGTGGTTTTTACACTCCACACTTTGATTGTTCCATCAGAGCTGGCACTGGAGAACAAATTTTAAGAAAAACAAATCAAATCCACTTCTTTATGATTCAAAAAATTACCTGCTCCTTATTAAAATTTATCCACAACAAAATTTACTGACCTGAGAATGTGATGTCCGTCTTGTGAAAAAACTGCATCATTGACAAATGAGGTGTGTCCTCGGAATTCTTTTAAAGTTTTCCCTGATTTCATTCCATGTATTCTAAAATAAATATTGTTTAAGTTTAATGATGTATGTAAATGTATGAATGTTTACTAACAAAGGCAAATAACTAAATATAAGAAAAACTTATGGTGGGGGATGGATACAAAAGTTTGAAAAATAATTAATTTAAAAAACCCAAAAACAACCAAGTTAATACATGTACTCACCGTATAGTTTGATCAAATGATGCACTCAGTAGCTGACTGTTATCTCGTGCAAAGTTGACACAAGTAACACCTTTGCCATGGGCTTTGTCAAACTTTCTTAAGCATTGGCCAGTTAGAATTTTCCACACCTTCAAGGAAATCAAAATCATGGCTTACTATGAATGTTCTCACAAAGTTGTTCACCTCCCAATCAGAAAAAAAATTATTGAGCCATAAATTTTAATATACTGTGTGATAGAACTAGTAAGAATAAAGTTACCATTTTCGGACTGGGAATTTATGGGGCAGATGAAGTTAAGTTCACATATTTCTGTGACTTATGAATATGAAGGCATAGTGTGGTCAGCACAATGCTCGGTTACCTTTGTTTCCCCAACATGGGCCAGGTACCCATCAGAGCTGGGTGGACTCAAGGACAACCTACAGACCCCAGTGATGTAACTAGATATGTTTGTAATGTTTTTTTTAAACAAATTGTTGCATTCCTCAAATACTAATATTTACATTTGTTGTAAAAATCATAGGCATCAGATATTTAAATAATTGTAATAAAGGTGTATCATAGCCGTGTACCCATAAAAGAGAAGCATTGCCAAAGTAACAAGTTTCTTATTAATATATTTTTCAGGGTTCGTACTACTTTTTCAAAATGAAATTCCAGACTTTTTCCAGACATTTTCCAGACTTTTTTGGAAAAATTCCAGACTTTATACAGATAATGTGTTCGCCAATAATTTATAAAATGATGCACCATTTGTACTCTCATAATTACTTGTACTAAATTGACATTTATTTTAGGCAGTTGAGATATATTTATATTGAACTTTCTTTAGCCAAATTGACAGAAAATTACTTTTCTAAGTTTGCCTACTCGACTCCACCTAAAGTTTTAATAATTAAAATAATTGATTAAAATGACGCAGCTATTTTGTTTTAAACATTAGACTTATGTAATCTGTTCATGATGAAAATGCTTATGTTTTCAATTAAACTATTATTAAAATGGTATTGCATAATAGTGAGAGTTAATTACTTTAAAGAATACTAACGTAATGTATTAATTTAGGCCTGCTCTTGTTAAGTAGCCTAATATAGGCTACTTGTAAAGAAAAAAATTGGAGCAAAAAAAAAAAACATTATGCAGGTTGTAACCACATCACTCACTGTTTATGCTTATACACTTATACTACTTATAGCTGAGGAACGGGTCTGCAATAAAAAAAAAATGCCGGTATCCTCCTCCCCCCCCCTCCCCCCCCCCCCCCCCCCCCCCCCCACAACCACAAGACACGGTGAAGGGGTCATTGTGAGGTCATAGTAGTCTAGGCTTCAGTATGCCTGTTTAATACGTCATACCATGAACTGAGATGCGACTTATACCCCCCACCCTCCTTACCCAGCAGTACCAACTACAAACTTGGGGTCATGGTGAGTTCACACAAGTGACCGTAGTTACAAGAAGGGGCGGGGTAGTCTAGCTTTAATCGTCAGCATTGAAATCTATGCTTGTGTTTTAAAAACCATCCCAGCGTGTAAAGAAAACACGGTATTTATATCTACCCTAACATTATTGCAAGAGCGTGTCGTCAAACTTTCTGAAACCCTCCTTCCGACTTTTCCGAGTGTGACGTCATTTATGGACGACTGAAGCAAACAGAAATACGGGTATGAACCCAAGGAGGTCTCGCGACTTATTAATCTTATAAATGTTAATATTAACCCAAAGTAAGTGAACGCGTGTGGAAGGGGGGTTAAAATCCGAAATTTCTTTGGATGTCATAAACGGATGACCCTCAGAGACAAATAAATTATATCTAAACTATCATTCATACACCTCCCACATAATTTTTTTGTTATGACTGTCTGCGTGCAAACTTAATGAAAAATAGCGGGTAAAATCGAGAGCCTAACAATTCTGAAGGCGATCATTCTTTCATTAAATTTAAATGACAATTTTAAATACTTGTAATACATTCACACGGTCAGTCGCAACACAAAATATCTCTTCCCTCCCTTCCCCTCTTCTCCCAATGACGTAGTAACTGAGCATTCGTGTTTTTTCTGCGAACAAGCGAAAAAACGTAACAACATAGTGTAAACCCGCGCAATAGCGCGGGGAAAAAAATTGGACTAAATTCACTTAAAAATAGCAATTTTCTAAGTTGGAAAATATGGACTACGAAGTTTTGTTTCTAAAACTAGATTCCAGACTTTTTCCAGACTTTAAAAAAATCCTGTCCAAAAACTTGCGATTTTCCAGACTTTTTTAAGTCTTAAATTCATTTTTCTAAATTCCAGACTTTTTCCAGACTTTCCAGACTGCGTACGAACCCTGATTTTCATTACATACCTTAATCTTTCCATCTTGAGCACCAGTGGCTAACATTTCAGAATCTCGACTAAAACTCATGCATAAAATAGCTTCATCCATCATCATAAAATTGTCCTATTAAACAAAAAACAGCTCATTACAATAATAGTTTAAAAAAATGGTTTAAAAAAATAAATGTATATAAAAAAACTGACAAATATATTTGGTACTATTTATTTTACCTGTGCTTGGTATCTTAAATCCTTCCTAATCTTTCCAGTTGTAAAGTTCCAGACCTCCACAAAGCCATCAACTGACCCAGTGACCAAATACTGACCATCTGGGGAAAACCTAGCACACTCCACATGAGCTTTTTGACCAAACTAAAAGAATATTTTTAAAAAAAATTGTTTATAAAAATAAATTGATTCAATATATATTATATAAAGTTTAAAAAAAAGAACAACAGAGTAGACAACATTACCTTAATTTGTTTACTCATCTGTGTAGGATATTTCTCTTCCTCTTGTTCTTTGACAGCAGCTTTACCCCTGAACACATCAATGGTAGTACCTGTGATGAAACCAAGTAATTAACAGCATTTTAAAGACTGCACTTGTACTGACTGCATATATTATTTCAAATAGTGCTTGTTATTTATCAAATGATGTCCATCACAATATTACAATGATACTAACCTGGAGGGAGTAGCCCTTGGTGCTGCTGCCACTTGAGAGACTGACCAAGTAAAGCAAGCAACCTTGATGGTGGTACAACATTCACTTCTCCAGCCAGTGTCTGAGCTATGGCAGCTCTTCTTTTTTCTTTTGTCTGGCCTTCTGGATATGCCTAAGATAGAGAGAAAAAAAACAACTGAAAATTATAGATATTTCCACAATAAAAAGAGCACCCCGTAATTAAACTTTTCTAAAACATAAAGCCATTAACCTCTCTAGGATCAAAATAAGATCTAGCCAGCATGTTCTCTAAATGGATATATCTGTCAGGTTGGCTGTGTTTCATCATGATCATTGGATCTGTTTGACGCAATAATGAACGAGCTGCCCCAAGCTCTCTAAGCTCAATGAGCTCAAGAACAATCTGTGGACAAAAGAGTAGTGACATTAGTTGTTCAATAGGTTAAACACCGCTAGCCTAAAAAACCCAAATTTCTAAACATTTAACAATATAAGTGTGAATTATGTAGTTTGGATCATGTTGCCAAAATGAATATTTACTGTGAGTAGAATAGCTACAGTGAGGATTGAGAAGAGTAGGAACTATGTAGGATTCTAAAAGCAGATAAGAAGCCAGGTCTTAATATTAAAAGCGGAACATCCTATAACACAGCTGCTTTGTTTCCGTACAAACTGTATAGTTATGTTATATTACCTGGCCATAAAGGTCAACTAAAGTATTATCAGGTAGCTTTAAAGTCTGAATGGCTTGTAGTACGCTATCCCAGTGACCTGCTGTGATATCAGAAATGAAGCTGTCCACAGACTCTACTGTATTCAGTGATATTCCACTCTCATCCTAAGAAAAAAGTCAAAAGTGTTAAATCTTTAAATTTGTATCATTTTATAAATTGCTATTTATACTTAGGTTTTCAGTACTGATTTTAGTTTTATGACTAAAGTCTATAGGACATTTTAGTGTGCACCCAGCCCTGATTGGCTAAATTAGGCACACTTTCTGGCAAACTTTTTTCTGTTCCCCGGATAAGTAGATTATGCCACTTTATACAGCATTACTTAGTTTTAAAAATCTGATATTTTCAAGTAATTTCTAAGAATTATAGTATAAGTATGCAGCTTAAAACTTTAATGGATAAACATGCTTTTAATGTTGAATTCTGGTATTTTAATTTAAAACATGCCTAAAAACAATTTAAACATGCCAATTTACTTTTTGAAAGTTTAATGAAATGAGTAGGCATTACTGTTTAGATGTATTAAAATTTTACTGTACGGTAAAAATAAGTTACCTGTAAGCAAGACAAAGTTCTGAGCAAATTGTTTTCTTTCAGATACTGCTCAATGAGACGAACAACACTGTAAATACGAACAAAACATAGCATTAAACATGTCAGTAACGGATAATTTTATATTGATTTATAACTAATCTATTTCAGAATTACTTTCTCAAAACAATGTGGGGACATTGTTTTGTAGACTTAAGCCTTAGGCTAGATTTAGTCTGTTATCAAGCTAGAGAAGCGGAAATGACCTCTGAACCAAACATGGCTAAACCTATTTTCATTCCAGTTTTATCTCTAGAGGGTGACTCCTAAATGATATGAATGAAAACTCTGCTAGTCCCTCGAAATCTCATTATTATTTAAATGTGACAGTATAAAGAGATAATCATTGTCCTTATTACGCCGAAAAAATTCGTGACTATTAATTTTCTCACTAAAGTATCATCTTCTTTAATACTGAGCAGCCAGCTCAAATTTTAAAAATCACCATCCTGAGTTTTAGAAATATTAACATTATATAACGAGTCTATATGGTAATTTTTTAAATAGTTGAGAAAAATAAATAAATAAAGCAGAAATGTGAATAACTATATGGATGAATGTTCAATAAAATTAGCTCCCCAACAATACAAATTTTGAAAAATGGGCCTGAATCATCATTTCCTCCCATTTGTGCCCAAGACAAAAGGGGTAAATGAAGTAGAGTTCCTGCTTTAGAGACCTCCGCATATGAAGGGATTCTTGTCTAATCTAACGAAATTAAATTTTAGGAAAAACATATTTGGCAAAATTTTACTACAACAAAAACTAGATCTGAGCTAAAAAAAAAAAATGAAAGATGGGTATATTTAAAATACTTTGAAAACAACAATTAGGAGATTTGTTTGCAAATTTGATTAAAACTAAAGTCCGGCAGATCGGGATGAAAAAATATAACAATGGTGGCAATGCAACCTACATATTGTGACTACTTTCAGATGAGTATAACTATGTCAGAGTCAAAATATCCAAAAAAACAAATACTTCCACATACATAAGTGGCTTAAGATATGTCTGCTCAGTAGCCTTTTATCATCTAGAACAGGGGTCTCTAAACTGTTTAGTCTGTGGGCTGCATTAACTATCAAATTTCAGTTCGGGGGCCAGTTAGTTCCAAACATGTCTGATTTTTCTAGGCAAAGTTCCTCAGCCATCATCAACAAACGTTTTTTTCTGTGGACAAAAAGATCGCTGCGGGCCGGATGAGAGCACCTCGCGGGCCGTAGTTTGGAGACCCCTGATCTAGAATAATCTTTTTTTTAAAATCGAGATTCCAAAGTATTTGAAACTAGCCTTGATACCAATGCAGAGACAGCATAAAAACAAAGTCCAAAACCATCAAAACAACAGGAAAAACATTCAACTTTTTAGTTAACATTAGGAAATGACCTGCCTTTTAAACTATTTAATAATTAATTTACCTGGAATTTTAAAATTTACCATAAATTAAAAACTTAAAAACTGATTGGTATGCAAAACCAAATCTTGTGTATCCGGTATCAGAAAGTAATGGGAGTTTTCGGGTCATGTGTTTTAACCGTGCACTCGGTCAATGCCGACAACCCTGCTTTTACTTACATGACATTGACTTACAATATTATGTACGTTGCCGTTTTGTAGTGTAGATTACTTTTTTTCAGGTGCACAGATCAATATTATTGGAACATTTATTTGTAATAAATTGTGACAATATTTATACTTTTAATAAGTTAACTGTTTTTAATTTTTGTTTCCTTGTATTGAAATGTGTTGTCTCCCCCCAACTGTAGGCCTACTCTAAAAATCTAAATTTTTGTATCTAGATCTAGACTAGTCTCAAGTCTAAATTACTTGGTCTAAATCGAGTAATCAATAACTAAAAAATTCAAACGTAAACAATTCACCAGTTTAAGAAGTAGAATTCTAAACAAATTCTGCAGTGTTAAGTAAAATAAATAGTAAAATACAAATTGGTAAACACTCACTCAGCAGACTCGATTTCGACCGCCATCTTTTATCTATGAATAAATGTTTTGAAATGGACAATTATATTTTTAATTATTCTTTTTACGAAATCAAAAGACGAGCTTCCATTCAATTATTCTCATTTGGAAAAAAATGTAAGTTAACATAAAAAATCAAATATTTTTAAAGTAAATAAATATAATTTTTAAATTCCTGACGTTGATTTCTCAAAAATTAATTCCAAACCAAGTTTATTTCGAAAGACAAAGAATAAAAGTGCTTTCGACCAAAGGAATTATTATCCATTAAAATTAAAAGTAATTATCTAGAATCTATGTAGATCTAGATACCCCAACCCCCTCCCTCCCCCAATTCCCGTTCGTGCCCAAGACATATGAATAACTTTAACTACACAGAAGAACGTTTAATAAAATTAGCTCTCTAACATTGTAACAATACAAATTTGGAAAATAGGCCTGGTTCATCATCATTTCTGTTCGTGCTCAAGACAAATGGGGCAGATAAAGTAGAATTCAACTGCTTATGAGAACTCGACCGACAAATGAAGCGATAGCGGGGTCAGCACCATGCCCAGCCGCCTTTGTTTCCTTAACATGAGTTAGATACCCGTCAGAGCTGGGTGGACTCAGGGACATTCTACTGACTTGAACCCAGATTTGAACTCAAGACTCTCAGGTTAGCTCTCTACCGCTAGGCCACGCTGTCCC
The DNA here is from genome assembly GCF_028476545.2 of Physella acuta. Lineage (NCBI taxonomy): Eukaryota > Metazoa > Mollusca > Gastropoda > Physidae > Physella > Physella acuta. The sequence goes on from NW_026731800.1 coordinate 208,168, forward strand.
ACAGATCTAGATATAGGCTAAATAATAGTTGTGTGATTCAACAATAAATGTTAACGGCTGAATTATATTTTTAATTATTATATCATTGTAATGTTACATGTCATATGATGCCTATAAGAATGCTTAATAAGTAAAAGTTTTACAAATATGGTAATGACCAATTTTATTTACAACTGCCTTTGACATTGTATGATTATTTAGATCTAGATTTTTTTTTAAAGTCTCCTTTTTTGAATAGCTGGATGAATATTGATACCACAGGCTTACAATTACATAACTTATTTAACTCAAAAAGCCAAAATTATGTTTTAAAAGTAACCATCAACTTTCTCATAACTGATGTTATTTGCATAATTTATATTTTGTTGTAACAGCTAGAAATTTCTTTTATGTAACATGAACAGGTGGTCATATTGAAATGTTATGAAACATTTTATTGGGTAATGCTAGTATGTGTCCTATTTGTTCCAGAATGTAAAGGATCTTTACAGGTCTATTGGTCACTACTGTATTTCGAGTACGTAAATAACCAGCTACCTCCTCCCCTTTGGCTACTACTAGAGTAAACTGAAAAATTAGACCTAACTATTATTTTTGTCTAAAGATGATGCAATACACAGAGTAGTTTTGTGTGTAATTAGTGTAAAGATATACTTAAATATTCAGCACTCTAATATTGAAAACACAGACCCAAATAATTATATTTATACCATTCAAAATCTTGCAACATTCATACAAATTCTATCTACTTTTTCTCTATGTAATGAGTACTGTTTTAGCAGCTTCAAGAATCAGATACCCTAATGATTTTAAGTATAAACTATCTAGAGAGAATAACTGCATCTAAAAAGTCATAAGATGATAAAAGCAAAATAAAACTATTTTTGGCTGTTTAGACTTTATTTTAGTTAATGCATACAAACAATATGTTTGTTCATGTATTGCATACATCATGATACATTTTTTTTTCTTCAGAGCTTGCTCATCTAAAAGATGTGGGTTTGAAAAATATGAGCAAAACAAATGTTCGTGGTACAAATAGGAAAAACCCTGTATCTGATCATGAAGTATTCTTTCAATAAAGAAAATTAAAACATTTTAATAGCATTTTTTCCCTTTTAAAAACAAAAATGGACAATAGCAGTTAACTAAGCCCATCTACACAAGAAACAGATTAATCTTTGCCAATAAATTAAATATCAATTTTAATTTTGGTGTAAATATAAAACAAACAGACACTAAAGCCCTCTTTACATGTGTGTTATTTAATCACATTACTGACGGTTTAACTGGTAATTAACTACTTTAAAGATACAAACATGTAGCTTAAAAACATGTTCACTGTGCTTAGAAGATAATGAACCAGCATGAAACACTAGAAAAACTCCGCTCTTAAAACAGATTTCTTACAAAACAAAAACAACAAGACTACGCTGTCATATGAAATATCAACCATCTTGATGAATGTGCAACAGAAACAATCCAATGACAATGCATAATCAAAGCTAATCTTTTATCAATCTTCAAACCATAAAATATCACTAAATCAGAACCAAGCTTTCAAGCATACCGGTTCACATACATGTTAACTAGTAGACGTTATATCAAACACAGCATTCAAGAAAATAAAATAAATAAAACTTGCACATGAGAAAATTCATAGATTAGAAGGTGACATAGCATAACTGTTATTAACATTCAGCATCAAGCTCCAAAAAAAGCATTCATTAAATCTTTGTTCTCTCACACATTAAACATGACATTATTAGGTTTTGTTTATCCACAAAGCAGTTAAATATATATGTTTAGTAAGAGGAGGTGTCCTTTACTAACCAATTAAAATGTGGACAAGTAAACAAAATGTAAGAATGAACTAACATCCACTTAATGTACATGTTAATTCCATGATATTAAACAACAAATGGAAAACACATCTATTCAAAAGAAAGAGAATATGTATTGACAAGAAAACAATATAAATCCACTTTCGAAATGAATAGTTTTATGAAAAAATTCACTATAATTATAAATGGAAAAAATTTATGTATAAAGTTATTATGAATGGAGGAAGGGAAGTTTTAACCATCTGATTCAATTATAATAGGCAACTTTTAAAGCAAGTAATGGCTGAAAACAAAAGTATATATGCTAAGCTAGGTTTGACTGAAGAATTGTTTTTACAATAGACCAATAATAACAGTTTTCCAAAATCTTGCAGAAAAATGAAGTTTATGTACACATACAAACCTATTAAACATATAAAGATGAGGGAAGAAAAGAAACTACATACACATACAGTAGGAAAATGCTCTTCGGATCACATTTGAAAGGATACGGGTAAAAATAACACAAAAGTAGAATGATGACTAATAACTCACTGTTTAAATTACATATTAATCGTGAGCTGAGCTTTAACATTCTAAAACAAAAGAATGGAAGTTTTACCATTGTCCAATCACACAAAAACAAGAGCTATTATAAATTCTGTCAAAATTTTCCATATTTCAAATATAATAAATTACTGAATTTTTAAGAATATCTTTAGTAAATAAAAAAAAACATTACAGACCCTAACAATTCTGCCTAATAAAAACAACAGAAGACATCAACAAACTTGTGACTGAAACTATTGTTACTGATCTTTAACATGCGCAACCTTCTTTACTATTTTTAGTTGGGTCATCTTTAAGTTTGATCGGGTCTGGAAAATCACTGCACAATTCAACATCTGTTTCCTGGGCCATAGCATTTTTGGCAACTGCCTGGAAAGCTTGCTCTACATTAATAGCTTCTTTAGCTGACGTTTCAAAATAAGGAATGTCTCCTTTACTGTGACACCAGCCCTGGGCCCTTCGTGCTGAAACCTGTATTGGATTAAAAATATGGAATTAAATAAGCCTTTAAAGAAATTCACTATACATATCAAATTCTTCAATTAAAAGTATAAAGAAAATCCTTCACTTTTTATAGTTGTTGAAATTCAATATTAATATTTTTTAAGGGGTATAGTTAGATGCACAACATACTGATCGGTTTTCCAAGTCAATTTTGTTTCCAATAACAACAAAAGGAAAGTTTTCAGGGTCTCTAGGTGAAGCTTGAATAAGAAACTCATCTCTCCAGCTGTCTAGTGAGCGAAATGTGTTAGGCATAGTAACATCAAAGACAAGTACACATCCGTCTGCCCCACGATAAAAGGCTACACCAAGAGACTGAAATCTTTCTTGACCTGCTGTGTCCCAGATCTGAAAAAAAAAAAAACTACTACTAAAAGGGTACTATAGAATAAAATCAAAAAGGTTCAAGCAAAAGTAATAATATAAAGCTGTTTTTTGTCTATATGACATCTCACTGTCAACTGACCTGCATTGTTACTATTCTGTCATCAACCATCACCTCTTTGGTAAGGAAATCTGCTCCTATTGTTGCTTTATATTGGTTGCTGAATTTTTTGGCAACATACTGATTCATTAATGATGTCTTGCCAACACTGTTAAAAATTATTATAACATTTTTAAAAAATCTATAATCTAAGACAATTTTAAAACAACATAGGTTTTTAAATATTATCAAAATGAAAGATTCTTATTAATTAGAGGTCTACACATTGAAAAGTATTTGATAGCTTGGCATTTTACAGACCTAAGGGCCTAAATGCACCTCAGATTTTTCTAATGTGGCACAGTCCGAATAGACAAGAACTAAGTGAAGTACCAATATTTATGAATAGTAGAAGTCTAGATGATGACAAGATTTTGGATGAGGTGAAAGCAGGATACATTATTTATTTTTTTCTGGTTAATCTATGAATCACAAATGTGGTTATTTTTTCAATGGTAGTTAATTTTAAATGATTTTTTAAGTTAACAATATGTCTATTTTCAAAATTGCAAGCAATATGATTAGTAAAACTTTTTATTTAATGTGGCCAATATAGCGATATTAAAAAAGGAAGTTTTATTATCCATGATATATATTTTCTAAGTATTTTTAATTAAATTTTAAACTGAACTAATAGCAAAAGGTGTGAAGTTAATGTTTTTCTAGGTGTTAAATTATTTTAATTTACTACTAGGGTACCAATCGCTGTACTCTCAGAAGAGAGGCTGATACGACACTTTAAGAAGATTTTTATCAATGTATTACCAATCATTTATACACATGTAACCTTGTTTTCTGAAACAGAATATTTTAAATGAAGCTACGCCAGCGCTAAATTTCTTGGTGCTATTCCTAGTTGTTGGAGCCAGGTTTGTCCACACTACCCACCAAATGCCACAGGGCGTGCTGCATAAAATCTCAGATTTTAAGTTATCCCTCCATAATAGTGAGGCAGAACAGATTCTTTTCACAGAAAAAAATTTGATTGTGTTCTTTTTGAATAAAAAAAAAATTTGAAAGATATTCACTCACCCACTATCCCCTAATATGATAACCTTCAACAGCACCTTCTTTCTGGATGCCATTGTTTTCAGTCTTATCTAGATGTAATCTCTCAGGCTGATGTTAGAAATCTAAAACATGAGAAAAACAAAAGTGGGTGAGGTAAGTACAATAACTAAGGCAAACAATTCACAACATAAGTATTTAAGTGTAAAAATTATGTACATCAGAACTCACTCAGCCAATAAAATCAAAGCAACTAATTTAAATAACCACTGAATGCATGAAAACACTAGAAATAATTCTAAAATATACTTCTTAGTTACAAAACAAAGAAGACTGTGCTGTCATATGAAATAAGCTTAACGAATGTGCAACAGAAACAATCAAATGGCAATGCATAATCAAAGCTAACTTTTTTTTTTCAATCTTCAAACCATAAAATATCACTAAATTAGAACCAAGCTTTCAAGCATACCAGTTTACATACAAAAGTGTAAATAAAACATTCCTAAAATAACATTTTAAAATATAGCTACCCAAAGCAACAAGATTAGGTAAGATAAAAAAAATAGATTGTATTGTCATGCTACACAATAAGACTCAGCGCACCTAAATTATGTTATCATATTAGCCTACATAGATAAAAAGAAAAAAGCATCATATTTATCAATCTTGCAATGGGCCAGCTATCATGCATACAAATGTATTCACACACTACACAGAGACTTTGTACTCAAGCTGCTCTACACACATGACCCACACCTTAAAATAGTAGAATCAATTTACACACAACCATCTCTAAAAGAATTTGAAGCTTGTAAAGCATTAAAAGAATAAGTCCACATGACATACTTTTAAGAAAATTAGTTCTCACCTTTAAGCTTCCAAATGATAGTAGTTAAAAATGCAAGAAACTAGCTGTTGAACTGTTTCACATATGCCTGCACTACTTTTCTATATCTTCTCAAACAACTCCAAAGGCCCAAGCCCTAAAAGTGAAAATTATTATCCTTCTATTAATTATAATAACAAAACATACAAACACAATTTAATTTTTCTTTTAAAACATCAAACCATTTATTTGTATTTAGGATTTGGTGTTAAAATCCCTGCCTTTTATACCACAACTTTATACAGTTATAGATAAGTTGATAAAACAATACATACAACAAAATATTCTACTACTTGTTAAGAAAGAACAGATTTTAAAGTTTTTGTTATTACTGGTAAATGATTAATATAAATTTATCACTACTACTACCACTTGATCTAACCAAAAATTAATTAATTAAACAATAACAATTTTATTAGGTTTGGTTTTGTTTGTACAGACTGGAGGTAAATGACACTAGTCTCACTAGTTATCCAACTTAATGGGATATTATCATTAAAGAAAACAAGATAGTTGTGGAAAGTAGGCTTACGGTATTTAAATTCAATTTTTTGAAAGAGAGCATTGGTTTCACTTTTATATTTAAGGAGCACTTATGTAACATTTTATAAGATAAAATATATATAATTTTAAAATGCTAAATTTTGGCAAGTTCATTATCTAACAAGTGCATGTTCAGAAAAAGCTATGTTAAGCTTTTTAATGTCATTGTCACGATCTTTTACTTTATCAATCATATAGATACATCTAAGTAATAAGCCAAAAATTTAAAATAAATTTATTTTTAAAGTGCACATCACAATAACAGCTTTTAATAAAAAAATTAATTGATTCATAGCAAATTATGAGGGATCTGCATGGTCAGTACAGATCATTGATGCTAAACCAAACAGTCCCGAGTTGGAACCCCCCAGCTGGGAGCAGCAAACCATCTAGGAAAGATAAACTCCAAAATCAAACAACTGCTGCCTTGTAGTTTGTTCTTGAATGGAAGCAAAGCCAGAAAAAAAAAAGGCTGAAATAGGAGTCAACTGCCTATACGTTGCCTAACATGGTAACATGTAATACTTAATTGTATTGGTGGAGGAAATACTGTCCAAAATTAAAATTAAGAATGAAAAAGATTACAAATGGTGTAAAATTTAGTATTAAAAGAACTTCAGCACTAAATGATCAGAAAAAGTTATCAAAAAACAATGACATCAGCTTACAGATTTGTATGATAAAGTGCTGACTACATCCTAGAAAATGGAGCACAAAATAACCAAGTCCAGTTCTTAGATTGATTTTATAGAAATGCCTGAATCTATACAGTAACAATAGGTAGAGGACTCAAATTAGGTAAATTGGATCCAGAAATTACCACATATTCTTTCACACACAAAATGACTAACATCTCAGGGAACAACAAAAAAAAAAATAACTGTCCGAGAAAACTTACAAATTAAATTTAGGTCTATGGAAAAGAAATATTTCATATAAGCCCCTAGGGCCTAAACCGTAGACCTGTTTAATGGTCTATCAACACTTGAAATAGACAACTGAGTGGGTTAAAAGTGAAAATTGTCGAATTTAATCAAGAAATAATATTTTAAAGAAAAGCTAATTAAAACATCCTCCCACTACTTGGTATCTAGATCTAGTCACAGTTATATCACATAAAGATGACTTGAATTAGAAAACAGTTTGTCACATGATTTAGTAATTAGTTAGACCAATTGAGGCTATAGTTAATTATAGAACATGGAAACTAGATCTAGTTTGTCACATGAATGTGCCAGGAATAGGACAAATAGATCTAGATAGGCCTAGAATACAATAGGCCTAGAATTTAGACCTATAGGCCTACTAATCAAGATTTTAAAAAAAATATACACCAGATCAACCTACTAAGTACTAGATCTAGATACTAACTAAAATTACTAAATAGAATCTAGATCTAGTAAGTTAGTTAAGTAATGGGCCTACTAAGTAAGTACAATCTAATAAATATAGAATCTAGATCTATATTGATTTGATACAAAATAGATGAAAATACTTTCAAAATACAAATAATCACAACAAAGAGCTTAGTTTAGGGGTGTGGGGAAATTGCGAGACGCGAAAAGCGAAATGGCGAGGCGGGAAAATGCGAGAAGGTAATGCGAGACATACTTGCGGAATTAAGGGTAAATAGCGAGACACTTTTGCGAAAAAAGTTTTTTTCTTTTTTTTCCATCTTTATTTATTTAAATTATTTTTTTTGTTTTAAAATAAACATTCTCATCACAGTTGACCTCCTCGTTCATCCCACAAACAACACTGGCACCCATGTACTCATCATCATCATCCGCACGCTCAAAATCTGTTTTCCGTTTTTTATAATTTGTATTTTTTATCATTTCTGTAATTTTGGCAATGTCTTGCTCATTGCTGTCACCAGCAGTTGAGTTTTTTTTTAAAACATCGATATTTTCCCAAAATCTTGTCTAATTTCGGTCAAAATAGAGTATTTTAATCATTTCCTATTACAATGTATTAAAACAGTTTTCTAAAACGCGAAAAAAACGTCTAAAATTCTTTTTCTAACATTGCTTTTTTATAGTGTGACTTCACATCTAACCCCCCCCCCCCTCCTCCCCCTCATCACACATTGTCATAAAATTACAGACCCCCCCCCCCCCCCCCCTACGAGTGTGACGTCATTTATGGAAAACCCCAAATAACACCACCACCAAAACCAAAAAATTCAGATAAGTTCAACTTGGTTTTAAAAATATTTGAAGTAGGCCCATAGCTTACGTTACAGCACGAGCAACTGATAATATCGGTGACGTCACTTTATTTTGTTGTATCCAAATGATGTAGGCATTTCCTTGTGTTTAAATTTATATGGTAAAAAAAGCTAGAAAAAAATCGTAGGCAGCGGCTATAATACAAAATTTCTATGCAACAATAGAACATATGTTTGCGGCGGCAGCGGATCCGGGCACGGCGATCTTCAAAGACGGTAAATCAGGCGGCCTCGGCGTCCACACAAAAGACAGAAGTTGATCTATCGTCGGCGGTATTTCCGTCGGTTTCGAACAAGGTGGTATTCTAAGTCGACACAAAAGATGGGGGGAGTTGACGAATCATCAGTATGTCTAGCGACGGAAAAATCGGAAGTTTTAACAATGTAAACGAAACGTCTTTTAAGTCTGGACCAAATACCACTGAAAATCGGGTGCGGTAAATTTTTCGCAGAAATCTTCGCATTTCAACACCACCCAGCGTAAGTATCGGCTTGTGGTAAAATGCGAGACAAAAAAGTCACGTGACCGACCGTTTTCGCGCCCTTCTCGCATTTTCCCGCCTCGCCATTTCGCTTTTCGCAATTTCCCCACACCCTTAGTTTAGGCCCCTAGTTAAGTTAATAAGTAAAGTTGGGCCTAGGGGGATCAATTTTTAATTTATCCAGGATCTAAGATCTAGTAGATCCAAATTAATTACACAACACATAGATCTACAAACTTTTTAAAAAAATAATTAATCATCACGCATCTCCCAACAATCTAAAATCTCACTTGTCACTTCTCACTTTAACTTTTTGTCACTCAGTCTCAGACCTCGAGTCCCCAGTCTCACAATTTTAATAAATTATAATAATATTTTAAAATAGCTAACTATAATTTACAAAACAGTAACACATACGCAATTAAAAAATGATTCTTTAATTGAAATCACTGTATTTATTACCTAAATATTAAAGGAATTCCTTTGATTGATTAAATAGCTCTGTTCGAGTAGGGTAACTGGGTACAGAAAACAAACACCCTCTACAATATGGCGCTAAATCCCGTGACCAGTGACGTCACTCTTCCTATGGGGTCAGCTGTTAGATCAACTTCCGGATCAATAAGTATTTGAAATATAAAATGTGCGTGTGTAAGATTTAAGATATTAATCTACTAAACAGTGAAATACTATAGAATAAAGTCTAGCGTAAACCGTAAGATTAGATTGGGCAGTTTACAATATTAGCGTAATTCTAATAGACTAATTTAAAAAAAAAAAAAATAACAGAAATACCACGCCTACCAAAAACAACACAGTGTCAGTGAGTTACTGTTGTGTAGTGTTAAGTGACCCGCGGCTTAGGCCTTAGGAAACACAGCTGACTGACAATGAGTCGAATGACTAATCAAGTCAGTAGATCTAGTAATATAATTGAGGCCTATATTATAATATTAGTATTATAGAATAGCCTAAGTAATTACTAATTAGGCCTACTACTAATTAATTAGTTATAACTTAGTTAGTAGGCCTATGTTAAGTACTAATTTTATTTTAAAATTTTAGTTAGAAAGTCTACCGCCCCCTCCACTTTTTTTATACCAGTGTCGTTGCCCCCCCCCCCAAAAAAAAATCAAATGTTTGAGTAAACTGTTGGATTTCTAAGCCATCTAAGGTATAATTTAACTGTTAGGTAACTACTTAAATTTGGCTAAATGTATATTATTGATTAGGCCTACACCCTTTGTAATAATTTTTTGCATTGTTCAATTATTCCAATTAATCAATCATCCCTTAATCCCTGGTGTGTTTGGGACCACAGTTGATTTTCCTCACAATGATTGTTATGGCATCTTTCTTGGCCTTTTGCTGCTCTTAGTTATTTGGCAACAGGCAGCTCAATACATTCCTTGATGTCCTTCCAATTGTTGGTTTATTTATTTTGCATTGTAGTCATTGTTAGTTCAACTTGTAAGTAGTTACTCTTTTAGACCTGGTAGTTAAAAGGGCTAATGAGGAAGGGTTCACATGTTTCTTTGACCTCGACATGTGGTGATGTTAGTTCTGACTTCTGTGCCCAGCCACATATACTCTCCCACACGAGATCTGGATGGACTCAAGCACAGCTTTCAGATTTGAATCTTACGAATTAGTAGTCATGCCCACCATCCCATATTCCAACTATTTAAAAATTTATTGGCCTATTCTGGATTTTTCTCTCTTAATAAGTTAATTTGTAAGTATACTTAGAGCCTTTTTAAAAAAATCTAGTAGTCCTACTTAGAATTACAAATGTCAAGCATTTCTATAGAATATGGAAAATGCACTCTACTTCTAACTAAACATAAATTAAAAGGCAACAAAATATGAAGAACTGCTCATTTATATTTCTTAGGATTCTGGGTTAACATGTGCAGTCCCATAGAAAGTTTATAGCACTTTTCAGTTTCTGTCCAGCCCCAACCTAGTAATGGCAGAAGCAATTTTAAATATTAGTTATATTAGAACTATTATCTCCCTTAAATTGACAGATCAACTGCAATTCAAAGAAATATTAAGATTGTAAGCTGACTTGATTCTCAACTATGGAGGAAAATGAAGCAATATCTGACTTTGGTTCTTCTGAATTAGGAACTCAAGAGTAGTAAGAATCTTTTATTTAATTGTCTGTATTGTTTTGTAATATTTATCTAAATGAAGTGGTTTTACACAACCGTTTGTTAATTATATAATTACTATGGAGTGCATATAGCAATGAAAAATTTGTAGACCTAAATGATTTATTAATTTCCTACTTTCTCACCCATTTTAATAGCAGGATAAATTCTAGTAATCATAAAAGGAACAAGAGGCAAATCAAATTGTTCAATAAAGTGGTTATCTTTTTTTAAATTGGTTAGATGTGAAAGTCTAGAAAAAAGCAAATAAGTTAATAATAGTTTTCTTTAATATTAAAATTTTTTAGCTGGGATAATGCCTACAGTAGAGAGTTAAAATCTTTTGATGAAATTGGTGATGTAGGGGAAATTTGGTAAGTATGTTATGTTTAGTTTTTACTAAAAATTAAATACACTTCTTATCAGTAAGGAATTTTTAAAAGTTATAATACGCCTACCAATTAATTTTTAGTTTTAAAATTTTACTAAACATTAATGATAAACTAATAAATAAATAATAATAAAGAGAAAATAGTAAAACATGGTTTATTTGCCATTATGTAGGTTTGGAGAAGAAGCACAGCATAGGGTTGTAAACTGGATAGCGAATAAGTCTGGTTTACCCTCTACTGCTAAAATATTGGATCTAGGTTGTGGTAATGGGTTGCTCCTTCTTGCACTGGTAAGTATATAATTGTCTGAATTACATTTAGGATTTAAAAAACTCGTTACTATAAAAGAATCCTTTTTTTAGTTATCCTGCATAGAGGTTTTCTTGTTTTTATTTGTGAGTTATTATACATCTTAAAATGTGTTGACAGTTTTAAGTTCTAGTTGAGTTTGTATCAGAATTTAAATGTTTTACAAATTGTTTTTTAATCATTGTTTAAATGGCTATTTTTAACTAATTAATAAGGTACAAAATATTTTAACAAACTTTTATAGTGATTTTTTAAACCTACAGACAGAAGAGAACTTTACAAACTTAACAGGCGTAGATTACTCTGAGGGAGCTATCCAACTGTCCAAAAGCATAGCTAATAAGGAAGGTGTTACTGATATTAATTTCCTGGTAAGTTCAACTTTGAACTTCCTGTACTTATTAATGACAGATTGATAGATAGTTTACGCCATATATTTTGTCTATACTGCTTGTTTAATTAATTAAATGATTAGACATTAAGTTAATTTAAATTTGTACCTCAGGCAGGGCTAAATTCTCAGCTATCATCTACATTTTTGTATCATGAGACATAGGGTATTAGTTTTTCATCAACTGTATCATGGTGTTCGGTATTTTCCTTCCTCATTGAATTGCATCTGTACCTCACAAGTCATTAACCAAACTTTACTTCATCAGGTGTGTGACCTTTTATCTACTTCTTCTGTGGAAGATTTGTCCAAGCAAGGACCCTTTGATGTTTGTGTTGATAAAGGTACCTATGATGCAATCAGCTTACGCCAAGCCCATGTTGTGGATGACAGAAGGACCTACAGCTGTAGTGTTAAGTCATTGCTTAAAGAAGGAGGCTTGTTTATCATCACTTCTTGCAACTGGACATCCGAGCAGCTTAAGCTTAATTTTCAAAATGGTAAGTCACTTTCTAAATTGTTGTCGACTGCTTAAAAACTAACTTGCCCTCACGGAAATATATTTTCATTTTAGAAATTTTTGTTTCAGAGTTTGAGTTAGTTCATGAAATACCAGCTCCAAAATTTACCTTTGGTGGAAAAACTGGACAAACAGTAACAACACTAGTTTTTAAATTGAGGTAGCAAAGAGTCTTTCTTAAGACAAGCAAATGTGAAGGTGTTCTGACTTCTTTTTGGTGCTTTAAAGAAAAGGCCAAAATCTGATGAATCTCATCCTGACAAGCTGCAAGGACTGATCATGATGGTAACAGCCCATTGCCCATTGAGTTGTATGGTTTGGACAAGGTCTGATATACCATCGACTGGTTCCCTAAATATGGACAGATCTAATGCTATTCAAAGAATAGATATGTATAAGCTAATCAATAAATATACTTGAAGAGTTTATATTAGCTTGGCTTAGCACAGTTACAAAATCTCACTTTTGTATTATGTATGTATTTTTGCATGTCAAAAAGTCACTGTACATACCAGTAATGTTAAAGAATCAACCACAAAAACATAGAATTAAAACACAAAAACCTAGTCATTTTCATATAATTTATTTTAACCATTGATTTGTGAACTTTATACTTTTCTCATCAGACTATGTACAAGAAAACAAAATTGTACTTTTTTGTCATGAAAATAAAACAATGGAACACGCCAGTTATTTACATATGCTACATTTATAGATTGACCCATTTAGTGAAATTTGTATTAAAAAGTTAATGTAAGTAAATGGTCAAGACTGGCAGAGATTTAAACTGAACTTTGAACCATTTCCTCACATCAATAAATATGAACTACCCAACACTGTTTTTTTTTTTGTTTGTTTTTTTGGTACCACATCACCATAATGTTATTTTTAAATGACAAATTTAAATTACTTGCAAGTATCCAAACAAAAATCTTTTTTTTTTTATTTAAACAAAGCAATCATGGGAAATAAAAGGTTTGCTTGTTCAAATAGAATGAAGATATAGGAAAAACATTAATTTCAATTGGAATGGACTACACATCAAAGACTGCATTTTTAGCTAAACCACAACTGCTTGGCTAACACTTGTAATTTTTTAAAAAGGGTCAATGTTTTTTAGTCGAAAGTTACAAAACAATAAGTGATCAACAAAATTAGGTGTAAATGTAGAACCAGAAGAAGACAATTTCTTTTTGGGATTATTTACAATGTGAGGTGTTTAACAATAATGAAACATAATTATACTTGCTTATTTACAAAGTCCAAATATTTTTGTAGGGGAATAAAGAATAAAATAAGACAGACCTTAAGGCAACCGGTACTTTTAAATTAAAAGTAATGAACAGAAACAATAACAATTTTTTACATAATTCATTTGATGTCTGGCATTAGAACAATAAATACAAGACAGAATTAAAATTAACACTGTCAGCAAAAATTGAGAGTCTCATATCACAAGACAGATATACTGAATCTGTTAATGATAAAATCAAAGCATGACTAATTAAAAAAACCTTGACAATAGGCATTTAATAATACAGAGAAACCTCACAGCTAGTGAAACCATACACAAGTACTATGTTTTAAATAAAGCATTTCACAAGTGACTCAAATACTGAGTGGCTGCATCACACTTGAAAATGTTATATTTTTGTGATTTTTTTTTTTACATCTATATATTAACAAAATGGCACAAACACTTCTGTTTAAGAAAGTTACAATGTTTACCTAATGCAATTCAGAGAAGTTGCAAATGATTAAACCCATCAAAAGAATATAGTGAAGCAGTATTTTATAAATAATATATGCCCAATCTGTAAACACGGTGCTTGCCTGTTACCAGATTATCTGCAGACTAGTACTGGTAGTTGGCAAACATGAGAATTGTTAAAACAGGCTGCCGGACCTGTCTTCATTGTAATCACGATAGAAGCTAATACCTTCAAGTGTTGAAGCATGCTTTCATGTAGTTCTGTAGCAATACCCTTGCATTGGACTACTACAAAGTACTAATATACATCATTAAAAAATTTAGACACTTTGAAATCTGATAGTTCCAGATTAACATGGTCTATTTTTCAATCTCAATCTTTTTAGAAGAGCTTATGATTTTTTTATACAAATATTTCAGCATTTATCTCCAAATCAGTATTTCTAAAAAGGTATGCCCAGTAAATTTTATAATAAATATTTTTTCCACATAAAATACAGAGTATTTACATATATTGACAAATACTATAATGAGTACAAAGAATTAAAACTTTTTGAAAATAATAGAACAAGCATAAAAGATTTTGTAGTGTAAGTTATAGTAAGTTCAAATAATGTATGAGTGGAATATTCACTAAACAATTCTTAATAGAAAATAATCTAACAATGTAACATCTGATTTCTTCATTCTAAAAATATGCATGAAAAAAATATTTACAAGAAGGTTTTTAAAAATACATAGTTCATTTCAGGTGGTAATCCTAAATGTTTATTTACTTTTATTAAACTTTTTTTGAAAATCTTTTTTTATGATCATAGTATATCCATTGATGAATTATGTGACTAATGGTGTTTGTAATGGTGAAGATGACTGGTGTTGATTTGTTGGCTGCTGTTGTGAATTTACATCATCGTCTAATTTCTTCTCTGCCTTGAGCTTTCTCCACATACTTTCACCAAGGGCTTTAGCAAAATGTGCATCAACAGACCCTGCATCTATAGGCGGTGGTTCTGATCTTGCTTTGATTTCTGTCCACATCTGGTCACCAAGAGCCCGAGCAAAGTGGTCATCTACTGAGCCTGTCAGATGATAAGATTGTTACTGTTAACATTTTAACTTAAAATTTAAGGGAATTTTTTTTTTTAATTTATCTGCTAAGAAAGTTTCATTTGATTAAGAGTTTGAACTCAGTTCATTGCAACTGATGAGTGAGTTTAAGAGTTTGACCTCAGTTCATTGCAACTCTGACAAGTGAGTTATGAAGTTGATACATGTGACAGAAACATTCCATTAAGCAGTGCCGTACAACCCACAGAAAATATACATTGTACACTTGTTCCTTTTGAATGAAGAGGGGAATGTGTGATGATATTCCCCACCTTAGTAGAATAATTAACCCTGATGGCATCCATAAAAAAAACTAACCTAACACACTTGTAATAGTCTAGTGATGATACTGATCCATATTAATTTGATTGTGGATAAAGATTAAAAATATATTGCCTTAAATCTTTTTTTTACATCTACACTTTTACAATAAAAAATGTATCCAGTTGTACTTACATATTTTTTCTGACACAGTCATCTGTTTTGGAGGTGATGGTTCACTATAGCACTTTCCTAGTGACCGGCGGAAATGTTCCTCTATGGCTTCATCTGAAACTACAACAAAAGCCAAATAAAATCTAAGAATGTATAGGATAGGTACTAATCATGAATAAGAAAATTTGGCTTGGACATAAAATTACAACTAAAATTTTTTTTCAGGTCAATCTAATGAGTTAAGCAAGCTGACTTAAAAAAACAAAAACGATTTGTACTGCTAAAACTAATCTCTGTTGTTATACACCTGATACCAATTGTCATCTATCATTTGCAAAATATTGATTGGTCTTGGGTATTTCATATTATTCTTACAAGAAACTTTTAAGGACAAGCAGTGTCTAACCAGTATGCCAATGGTTTTACAGTTGGAAAAAAAATACCAACAAAACAATAAATATACTAAATAATAATCTTAAGCGAACACATAGGCCTAGTTGCTTGCTTGTATAAAAGCATTGCTGACTAGACATACTTTGTATAGGTCTGGTGACTTGAGCTGCTGATTCGTGGTTACTGCCATTTTGATTTGACAGTGTCCTGTGCTGGGTTTCTCCAGGCTCCACTCGGTCTCTGTAAGCCTCTCCTGTTGAGGGTGCGCCACTGCTGCCAGGGTAGGGTGTCCGCGAGGTGGCGGTTTGTGAACTCGACAGGGACAGGTTGAGGGGGGCGTGTTGGACGTCCACGTGCAGTCTGGTGATGTCAGAATACTTTGGGGGAGGGGGCGGGCTGCAGCTCCGGCATGAGGAGTGGTAGGGGGGTAGAGACGGGGGAGGACTACAGCTTCTACAGGACGTGTGATAGGGCGGGAGGGGCGTCACGGGCGGGGACGACCGGACCTGCGAGAGTGGGGGAGGTGGGAGAGAAGGGTCGGGTTGGTGTCTGATGGGGTGGGTCTGCACGGGGGACGGCGGCAAAGTGTTGGGTGGGGGGAGGGAGGCGGGGAGGAGAGGTGGGGGAGGAAGCTGAGAATTGGTGTGAGGGGTGTATTTGAAGAGAGGAGGAGGGAGCTGATAGGGAGGGACCAGGGGGCAGCCGGTGTCCGGGTCTGAGCTAACATGGGCGGGGTAGTAGGGAGGAGGGGGGAGGTTTTCACAACTGAAGCTGGAGAATTGCCTGCAAAATAAAACAAAAGCCCGTCATAAAGCAGGTCTAGTAGTCAAGTACTAAGTAGCTTTATATGTGCTTCAATGCTGACCGGTGGAAATCTATCAATACGAAATCCCGATCTCCTTTAAAACCCTGCAGTTATGTTAGTCTAGGGCAGTCTAGGCAATAACATTGTTCAGTCTATAAGTCGCATGCGGTTCTATATGGAAAAAAGTATGCCTTACAAGAAAAAAATCGTTTCTTAGAAAATAAGAATTGCGTAAAGAATCAGCACTAAGACTTCGCGATTCACATTGTGTTTTTATATTTTTGCTATAGTGAAACCAGCAAACGGTAATGACCAGAGTTTCTTCCAGGCATCTCTTCGGGGGCACCCCCCCCCCCCAAAGAAAGTCTACCCCCCCGAAAATTTCAAGTGCCCCTTTCCCCCCCCCCCCCCCCCCCCCCCCGGAGAAAAAGTCTGGAAGAAACACTGGTAATGACACCAGCAGAGCATCTGAAATCAATTCTTCCGATTCTGGTATATTTCTGCGACAATGGAACCAGCACGTGAATATGACACGGGCAGAAATCAGCTGTCAGCTGTCCTGATTTCTGCACGGCACGACGGTCGTCTGGTCCACACAGCGCCGTGGCTAATCGTGGCGTCGCCCCAGGTGGAGCCAGTGTCTTAAGGCGGAACACGAGGAGCTGACATCTTACAGCGTGACAACATTTAGCTTGTTAAAGTCGAATCCCAAATTAGGTCTAAGGTGTATCAAAACAACAGTCTTATAAAAACGTCCAGTATTTACTATATGATTTTTTGAATCGACTTCTTAATGTGGACAAAAAAAATAAAAGAATTAAGAGAGTAGGTTTTTTTGTTGCGAAAATCAAATTTAAGCCAGTGAAATTTGAATGACAGGGGACATTCGGGCATATCCTTATAATATATATTGTTCATTTCTATTAAAGTTTTCGCGCCTTCATCGGCTTCATCTGCGCCTCCTAATAAGTCAACATGTCAGTGACATATGTAAAAACAAGACCGCTCTTATATTTCTCATATTTAAATTTAAAACTGCCTACGTCTGTCTGTCTGTCTGGCATGCTAATTTTTTAAATAGCTGTGACGAATGTCGCCAAAGGTGTCATCTAGCAAATAATTTTTACTTGGGACAGATCTTGGATAAACTTAACACTTTGCTGGGTGTTTTGACGCCCTCCCACCCCCCCCCCCCCCCAGTCTTACGCGATCTCATTGCCATATCGAAACATTTACAGTAAAAAAAGTACATACGGTTTTTATTTTAAAATTCTAGTTTCGGTTCTTATTAAATATCGTTACTTTAGCTCCAAACACTAATATAGCTCTTTAGTTTTATCTATTTGTATATCGAAATACATATATATCTAAGTATAATAATACACTGATGTAAGAAAAATATATGTATGCAACTGACATTTGAAACAAGTTAATAAAAAGTCTAGTGACAATTTAAGCGCAATTTCCTTATGTTATCCATAACAATTTTTAATTTTTTAATTTTTTGTGACCGAACGAAAGGATATTTTTTTTGCGCTAAAAAAAAAGACAACTATATTAACCTATATCAACGGAAATAGTTTTGTTTTAACGAGTAGGCCTACACGATGTTCAGTTTAAAAAGTAAATATCATCCTAGGCCTACCCGATGCTCAGTTTAAATGTTCTTAATTAAATTTTTTTGACCGAACGAAAGGATATTTTTGAAAACTTTCTTCGGCAATACTGTTCTAAATTATGGCAGGAATCGATTGGTAAATGTTTCAAGTCGCTAAGTGGTCTGGTTGCCGAGATATGGGCCAAAAACTGCATTTTTTCGAAGTTTTTTGGCTTTTCCGGGAAATCCAGGAAGGAATTCCGGGAATTTTTTTGGCCCACAATCATCCTCGGAACTTGCCATATTTGCTTTTGGAACTAGTCCGCGATATTGCTTCGTTGAGGAGGAGATACCACTTAAAGCTGCGGACACACATCCATCCTTCCATCCAGAAATGACGCATTATTAAACGCAATTGCCAGTATGGAAATTGCGCTAAAAAATAGCCTATAATATGTGTAGCTACTATACTACTATAGACACATTCCCCTGCGTTGAAAAATAGAAGTTTTACAATGAATGTTAAATTGTGTTAGTTACTTCCCATTTATAAAAAAAATTAAAATAAACCAAGGGATACAACCTATACTTATATTCCCAATATCCTTTAAAAATAAAAAGATATTCAAGTAAAATTTTTAAAAATTATATTCGTTTATTATTGTAAGAAATTACAAACATAAAAAAATAGATTACATTTTTTGTATATACTTCAGACTTCTTCATGTCAGATTTATCTTTTGACTCTACTTTAAATTCAAAATTGTTGTATTTTACTTCTGCTAATATAGGGCTCTACTTTTATATTAATGTGTTGATGCTAAATTACCATTTTTATTCTCGAAAGAAAAAACAACTCAATAAAAAGTTGTATCGTTTCTATTAGCATTTACACCATTGTCTTGAATTTGTTTAAAAGTTTTTGTCTTAGTATGCTAGTATGGTTATAGAATACAAAATGTTGGGAAGGCGCCAAGATTTTTGGCTTTTTAATGGTAGACTCAGTGACAAAATGTTTTAAAACCGCTTCACTAGGGCGCTAGGCTATATTTTATGACGGCGCCTCAATCTAGATGTTCAACTTTGCTGCATGTCAAAATACAAATAAAAAAAGAAAAGAAAACCACAATATTTAAAGCACGAAGGAGTGAAATAACGCGACATGACGTAATTGAGGTTGGCTACTGAACTCCTGTTTTGTTTTGGTGTGTTTTACCGTCTTTGCTTCCATTTTATGGAACAGAAAATTGTATGCGCCAAGACAGGGTTAAAACTGTTACCTGTGTAAGACTATCCGGCGTTAGGACATACTCTTTTTAATTTGTTGTTTATTTACCATTTTTTGCTTTGCATTTTTTATTAAAGCAAATGTTGGGAGGCTCATTTTTAACAGAGCCCCCCCCCCCCCCCTCAGAGGCACCCCTCCCCTCCTAAAAGTTTCTTAGGACGTTTTAAATTAAATAAATACGTTATATATTTATCAAGAAAAAAATTGGGTGGGGGGGGGGAGAAGGGGGGCGCTTTAGTCTGAAGGGCAGAACGTTAGGTCGGCAAGTAAACTACATGTCTACATGAAGGCACTAGACTAGGCCTACTTTTATATCAATAGACTTTTTTTTTTCTCTTTTAAAAACGATCGAAGAAAAAGGCGGTTTCCTGTCTAGGAATACTTGTTAGCATGAGTCACCCCCTTATGGAAACCTTCCAAGACAGTTACTGTATGTGCATTTTTTTTTATTTTAGCGTCAGAATAAACACTCTCGTGCCGAGGGCAAAAGTAAGTGTAGTCGTCAGCTCTTTTGACGTGGTCTGTTTTAAGGTCATCTGACCTGTGGTTCATGTCCATGGGATATCAACACGTCGTTTGTTTATCAGACATCGACTTATGGTTTTTGGCCACCAGACATAGACATGTGGTTTATGGCCATCAGTCGTCGATCTGTGATTTATGGCCATCAGACATAGACATGTGGTTTATGGCCATCAGACATAGACATGTGGTTTATGGCCATCAGACATAGACTTAAGGTTTTTGGCCATCAGACATAGACATGTGGTTTAGGGCCATCAGACATAGACATGTGGTTTATGGCCATCAGACATAGCCATGTGATTTATGGCCATCAGACGTCGATCTGTGATTTATGGCCATCAGACATAGACATGTGGTTTAGGGCCATCAGACATAGACATGTGGTTTATGGCCATCAGACATAGCCATGTGATTTATGGCCATCAGACGTCGATCTGTGATTTATGGCCATCAGACATAGACATGTGGTTTAGGGCCATCAGACATAGACATGTGGTTTATGGCCATTAGACATAGACATGTGATTTATGGCCATCAGGCGTAGACCTGTGGTTTATGGCCATCAGACATAGACATGTGATCTTTGTCTAGGTCGTAGAGTGCAATGCGTAATTTAAACGATGAACTTCCAAACTTGTGTACATTTTTGTACAAGTAAGTCGGCACAAGTTTGTGTCCAACAAAAGAATGCGTTGACGTAATTGAATCATGTGACAGTTTAGGATGTGTAATTCAAAAGTGAGTAGATTTTAAAACCACCCGATTCCCCGTTTAAAAGTCTTTTTTTTTTAAAAACTTGTATATTGTAATATGAATTTAAAACAAATGTCTTCAGTTGGTAATTTTTAACAAAATGTCTTCAGTCGTTAATAATAAAACAAAATGTCTTTAATCGGTAATTTTATTTAAAAAAATGTCTTCAGTCGGTAATTTTCGAACAAAATGTCTATAGTCGGAAATTTTCAATCAAAATGTCTTGTTGGTTAATTTTCAAACAAAATGTCTATAGTCAGTAATTTTATTTTTAAAAATGTCGGTAATGTTTAAACAAAAAGTCTATAGTAGGTTATGTTCAAACAATATGTTTTATTGGTTAATTTTGAAACAAAATGTCTTCAGTCAGTAATGTTCAAACAAAATGTCTTCAGTCAGTAATGTTCAAACAAAATGTCTTCAGTCAGTAATGTTCAAACAAAATGTCTTCAGTCAGTAATGTTCAAACAAAATGTCTTCAGTCAGTAATGTTCAAACAAAATGTCTTCAGTCAGTAATGTTCAAACAAAATGTCTTCAGTCAGTAATGTTCAAACAAAATGTCTTCAGTCAGTAATGTTCAAACAAAATGTCTTCAGTCGGTAATTTTGAAACAAAATGTCTTCAGTCAGTAATATTCAAACAAAATGTCTTCAGTCAGTAATGTTCAAACAAAATGTCTTCAGTCAGTAATGTTCAAACAACATGTCTTCAGTCAGTAATGTTCAAACAAAATGTCTTCAGTCAGTAATGTTCAAACAAAATGTCTTCAGTCGGTAATGTTGAAACAAAATGTTTTATTGGTTATAAATGTCTTCAGTAAGTAGTTTACAAACAAAGACTTACGTCTGGGTGCTGGTGGAACGTTTGATGTGGCTCAAGCGGTCCGCGTGGTCCCTGTCAGCCTCCAACGCCCCGGTCACCTCCTGCCTGTCCCTCAGACGGTCATGCTTCAGTGACTTGGTGGGAAGGTCTTTCCCCGGGGAAGGTCTTGTGTCGTTAAATAAGGAATCTGCTCAAAAAGGATGCGACTTGTTAAATACGGGGCCATTTTTAGTTTAAACAAAAACTAAAGGAAGAGAAAGTCGTGGTAAATGTGTACAGTTTGTGTGTGGACATTGTGGTAAGGTGTACAGATTGTGTGGGGACAATGTGGCAAGTGTGAATACTGTAAAGGCGCCATAATTCTAGAAAGACGTTGTATCGCGCTTGTATAGCACGACATCACGATTTGTGTCACAGTGTCTATCGAACCCTGTATCCTACTTGAAGCACGATTGCTTAACAAGGAAAGGCCAATGCGAGAGATTCGATACGCATCTGTTATTAATTTAGCACGTGCTCTTCTTGACAAAGCCCATTGCCCACCCTCACAGATGAACATTAATTGATGGTAATAAGTATAGAATACAATGGCCTAGAGCGAGAAACTAATGACTAATTTAACTTGAATATGATTTCAGCTGGCCGTACAATGGTTAAGTACAAGCAAATGTTTAGTATTGATTTGTAACAAGTTATTAAACGAAGGGTATGTGGGGGGTAATATTGTGTCTCGGGGGAGGGGTGGAGTCATGTGAGATAGTGTAGTGCGGTGGATGGGTGGGGTGTAATGCGATCTAGGTGTGACAATGAGGGGGTTCTGTGTTATATGAGAGGGTCACGTGACGTCTGGGTGAGGTAGTAGATGGGTGGGTAGAAGTAATATGTTGCTGTGGTATGAATCTATACACGAAATAAATTTAATGGATTGTTTTATTTGTATCCGACACCACTACATGTCTACATGTATGAACACCACTCGACAACAACTGAAGTTGTTGCGGTTGGTGGTCAAAGCACCGAAGTTGCTGCGGTTGGTGGTCAAAGCACCGAAGTTGCTGCGGTTGGTGGTCAAAGCACCGAAGTTGCTGCGGTTGGTGGTCAAAGCACCGAAGTTGCTGCGGTTGGTGGTCAAAGCACCGAAGTTGCTGCGGTTGTTGGTCAAAGCAACGAAGCACAATGTTAAATCAGGCTCAGTGATATGCCTAGATGTGGTTGGTGGTTCGTATAATCTAAACAAAGTGTTCCTCTAGTATTCAAATGTGAGAACCACTAATTAGTATTCAAATGTGAGAA
This sequence comes from Physella acuta, assembly GCF_028476545.2. NCBI lineage: Eukaryota > Metazoa > Mollusca > Gastropoda > Physidae > Physella > Physella acuta. The sequence continues at coordinate 231,200 of NW_026731800.1, forward strand.
CCACTTATTAGTATTCAAATGTGAGAACCACTTATTAGTATTCAAATGTGAGAACCACTTATATCGCACCCTATGTCACAAAGACTAAATAAAGTTGTTGATATTTTTTTAATAATCTATCCGTTTCTCTGAACGCATATGATTAATGCAACAACAAAACAACAAAGTATTAGGAAACGAATCAAATGTTTATAAGAACAAAAACTAGAGAAAACCCCACATAGTCATCGTCGGGCATACTTGGTCAGTTACAAGTTGTCGATGCAGGGAGGGGTACAAATACAGGATGGTGTGGACCTCTTGCAACAGTTTGACCATCGAATTATACCCAACCCCATACAGGTACACTAAAGTTTTCTCTATACACGCCAAGCTAGAAAATCTCCTGACAACCACGAGGGCTTTAGGATCTTAACGTGAAAAGATTTCCATTATGTAAATTACAAGAAGGCTACCATGTAAGGTTTTTACCAACGGATTCAAGTAGACTTTAAAATTCCTCGCTTGAAAGATCCGCTAAATTTGTTTTAAATGTATCGGCAAAAGACGGAATAAAGCTTGGTGTTGTACGGTGGGCAGGGCTAGGGGAACTAGAGAACCATCTTTTTGCGAGAAAATATGACGAGATAATCTTCGTAACGCGAATAATAAATACAAAGTGCTTAAACAAAGTACCAAACAGGACAAATTACAGTGGAGCAAAAAAATCGGAAAAGAAGGTGGAGATGGATAGGCCACAGGTTGAGAAAATCGTCAATAAGTTTTGCCAGATAAAGGATATCATGAAATCAACCAGAATCGAGAAAAAGAGGGAGGGCAAAAAATAAAAATTTAGAGTACAGCAAGAGATCTACTAGTGGGTGTCCGATACATGGGGCTTTAAATGCTCGTGTTGTTTAAGGGGGGGGGGGAGAAAATTAGGAGAACGTTTGTGGTTACTATTTAATACGGTGATGTTGGGGCCTCTGGATAATACTGTTGTAAGATTATTGTGTACGGTTATGTCAATGGTCAATGGATTAAACTGTTGTAAGATTATTGTGTACGGTTATGTCAATGGTCAATGGATTAAACTGTTGTAAGATTATTGTGTGAGTGAGTTGATGTTGGATGATACTGTTGTAAGATTATTGTGTACGGTTATGTCAATGGTCAATGGATTAAACTGTTGTAAGATTATTGTGTGAGTGAGTTGATGTTGGGTGATACTGTTGTAAGATTATTGTGTACGGTTATGTCAATGGTCAATGGATTAAACTGTTGTAAGATTATTGTGTGAGTGAGTTGATGTTGGGTGATACTGTTGTAAGATGTGCGGTTATGTTAGGGCCTATGGATAAAACTGTTGTAAGATTATTGTGTGAGTGAGCTGATGTAGGATGACACTGTTGTAAGATTATTGTGTGCGGTTATGTTAGGGCCTATGGATAAAACTGTTGTAAGCTAAAGCATCTGGATAACACAAGCTTTGTTTGGTAAGGTAACTTGACATGCAAGCTTAAGTGCGTGGATTTAGGTTGGATTTACACCTGAAAGTATGTGCTGATGTACCTGAATACAGGTGTGTGATCTAAAGTACAGGTGTGTCAGCCCTGGATGGGGGTGCGTGGGTTAATGAACAAAAATTGTATCCACGAAAAAAAAAAGTTAATTATCGAGAAAAAAAAAATAATCCGTTGCTGTGATACGTGTATACGAAATGTTTGCGAGTTACCAGCGAATTTCTCAGCTGATCAAAGTTACCCCCTGCTCCTCTCAGACAGTGGGCGTGTCCTCGGATTAGCCCATTCAACCGATGTTGACAACCTAATCAAAACCTAAAGCAAGCTTTTCTTCTAGCCCTGGCCTACGCCACCAGCCACAAGCCCTTGTTCCCATCACTAAATACAAATTCTACACAGGCCAGAAAACATAAAACATTCGTTCACTCCGCCCCGCCCCCTCCTACTTTGACCCATTTTCTTAAACCCCTTCCCCCTTTCTTCAAGGGCAACGTACACCCTAGTGGCAGCCGACAGAGAGAGAGAGAGAGAGAGAGAAAAGAAAAACCAACACCGACTGCAGTATGAGTCATACAGGTATTACGTAGTCGGTGATTCAACGGGTAAAAACCACGGGCTAGAGAGTAACACGGGGGATTAGAGGACAGAGATACGTTGTGTAGTCTGGTCGCTGGGGAGGCTTGTCTTGTAGTTGGGGAGGCTTGTCCAGTGGTTGGGGAGGCTTGTCTTGTTGTTGGGGAGGCTTGTCTTGTAGTTCGGGAGGCTTGTCTTGTAGTTGGGGAGGCTTGTCTTGTTGTTGGGGAGGCTTGTCTTGTAGTCGGGGAGTTTTGTCCAGTTGTTGGGGAGGCTTGTCCAGTTGTTGGGGAGGCTTGTCCAGTGGTTGGGGAGGCTTGTCTTGTAGTTGGGGAGGCTTGTCTTGTACTTGGGGAGGCTTGTCCAGTTGTTGGGGAGGCTTGTCTTGTAGTTGGGGAGGCTTGTCTTGTAGTTGGGGAGGCTTGTCTTGTAGTTGGGGAGGCTTGTCTTGTAGTTGGGGAGGCTTGTCTTGTAGTTGGGGAGGCTTGTCTTGTAGTTGGGGAGGCTTGTCTTGTAGTTGGGGAGGCTTGTCCAGTTGTTGGGGAGGCTTGTCTTGTAGTTGGGGAGGCTTGTCTTGTAGTTGGGGAGGCTTGTCTTGTAGTTGGGGAGGCTTGTCTTGTAGTTGGGGAGGCTTGTCCAGTTGTTGGGGAGGCTTGTCCAGTGGTTGGGGAGGCTTGTCCAGTGGTTGGGGAGGCTTGTCTTGTAGTTGGGGAGGCTTGTCTTGGAGGGCTTGTTCAATTGGTGGGGAGGCTTGTCTTGTAGTTGGGGAGGCTTGTCTTGGGGAGGCTTGTCCAGCTGTTGGGGAGGCTTGTCTTGTAGTTGGGGAGGCTTGTCCAGTTGTTGGTGAGGCTTGTCCAGTTGTTGGGGAGGCTTGTCTTGTAGTTGGGGAGGCTTGTCCAGTTGTTGGGGAGGCTTGTCCACTTGTTGGGGAGGCTTGTCCACTTGTTGGGGAGGCTTGTCCAGTTGTTGGTGAGGCTTGTCCAGTTGTTGGGGAGGCTTGTCCAGTTGTTGGGGAGGCTTGTCCACTTGTTGGGGAGGCTTGTCCAGTTGTTGGTGAGGCTTGTCCAGTTGTTGGTGAGGCTTGTCCAGTTGTTGGGGAGGCTTGTCCAGTTGTTGGGGAGGCTTGTCTTGTAGTTGGGGAGGCTTGTCCAGTTGTTGGGGAGGCTTGTCTTGTAGTTGGGGAGGCTTGTCCAGTTGTTGGGGAGGCTTGTCTTGTAGTTGGGGAGGCTTGTCCAGTTGTTGGGGAGGCTTGTCTTGTAGTTGGGGAGGCTTGTCCAGTTGTTGGTGAGGCTTGTCCAGTTGTTGGGGAGGCTTGTCCAGTTGTTGGGGAGGCTTGTCCAGTTGTTGGTGAGGCTTGTCCAGTTGTTGGGGAGGCTTGTCCAGTTGTTGGGGAGGCTTGTCTTGTAGTTGGGGAGGCTTGTCTTGTAGTTGGGGAGGCTTGTCTTGTAGTTGGGGAGGCTTGTCTTGTAGTTGGGGAGGCTTGTCTTGTAGTTGGGGAGGCTTGTCCAGTTGTTGGGGAGGCTTGTCCAGTTGTTGGGGAGGCTTGTCTTGTAGTTGGGGAGGCTTGTCTTGTAGTTGGGGAGGCTTGTCCAGTTGTTGGGGAGGTTTGTCCAGTTGTTATTGAGGCTTGTCCAGTTGTTATTGAGGCTTGTCCAGTTGTTCGGGAGGCTTGTCTTGTAGTGGGGAGGCTTGTCCAGTTGTTGGGGAGGCTTGTCCAGTTGTTGGGGAGGCTTGTCCAGTTGTTGGGGAGGCTTGTCTTGTAGTTGGGGAGGCTTGTCTTGTAGTTGGGGAGGCTTGTCTTGTAGTTGGGGAGGCGTGTCCAGTTGTTGGGGAGGCTTGTCCAGTTGTTGGGGAGGCTTGTCTTGTAGTTGGGGAGGCTTGTCCAGTTGTTGGGGAGGCTTGTCCAGTTGTTGGGGAGGCTTGTTTTGTAGTTGGGGAGGCTTGTCCAGTTGTTTGGGAGGCTTGTCCAGTTGTTGGGGAGGCTTGTCCAGTTGTTGGGGAGGCTTGTCTTGTAGTTGGGGAGGCTTGTCTTGTAGTTGGGGAGGCGTGTCCAGTTGTTGGGGAGGCTTGTCCAGTTGTTGGGGAGGCTTGTCTTGTAGTTGGGGAGGCTTGTCTTGTAGTTGGGGAGGTTTGTCCAGTAGTTGGGGAGGCTTGTCCAGTCGTTGGGGAGGCTTGTCCAGTTGTTGGGGAGGCTTGTCTTGTAGTTGGGGAGGCTTGTCTTGTAGTTGGGGAGGCTTGTCCAGTTGTTGGGGAGGCTTGTCTTGTAGTTGGGGAGGCTTGTCCAGTTGTTGGGGAGGCTTGTCTTGTTGTTGGGGAGGCTTGTCTTGTAGTCGGGGAGTTTTGTCCAGTTGTTGGGGAGGCTTGTCCAGTTGTTGGGGAGGCTTGTCCAGTGGTTGGGGAGGCGTGTCTTGTAGTTGGGGAGGCTTGTCTTGGAGGGCTTGTTCAATTGGTGGGGAGGCTTGTCTTGTAGTTGGGGAGGCTTGTCTTGTAGTTGGGGAGGCTTGTCCAGTTGTTGGGGAGGCTTGTCTTGTAGTTGGGGAGGCTTGTCTTGTAGTTGGGGAGGCTTGTCTTGGAGGGCTTGTTCAATTGGTGGGGAGGCTTGTCTTGTAGTTGGGGAGGCTTGTCTTGTAGTTGGGGAGGCTTGTCCAGCTGTTGGGGAGGCTTGTCTTGTAGTTGGGGAGGCTTGTCTTGGAGGGCTTGTTCAATTGGTGGGGAGGCTTGTCTTGTAGTTGGGGAGGCTTGTCCACTTGTTGGGGAGGCTTGTCCAGTAGTTGGGGAGGCTTGTCCAGTTGTTGGGGAGGCTTGTCTTGTAGTTGGGGAGGCTTGTCCAGTTGTTGGTGAGGCTTGTCCAGTTGTTGGGGAGGCTTGTCTTGTAATTGAGGAGGCTTGTCTTGTAGTTGGGGAGGCTTGTCCACTTGTTGGGGAGGCTTGTCCAGTAGTTGGGGAGGCTTGTCCAGTTGTTGGGGAGGCTTGTCCAGTAGTTGGGGAGGCTTGTCCAGTTGTTGGGGAGGCTTGTCTTGTAGTTGGGGAGGCTTGTCCAGTTGTTGGGGAGGTTTGTCTTGTAGTTGGGGAGGCTTGTCCAGTTGTTGAGGAGGCTTGTTTTGTAGTTGGGGAGGCTTGTCCAGTTGTTGGGGAGGTTTGTCCAGTTGTTGAGTAGTTGTGTCCAGTGGTTAGAAAGGAATACCCAATATATTCTTCCAACAGCGAAGGTTGAGTCCGAACTTTGAAGTTTCCCCATCCAGCTCACAGGCTTGTTTAACCGTACAATACGTACAAGCAATGCTCGCAGACAATGCTCGCCAGCAGCCAGGTATAAACACGAGAAAACCACGTCCCGGACACCGCGTGCACACACCATTTCACCGAAACACACACCAGACACAACACATACACCAGTCTAATTAGTCCTCAAGGTCGGGGCTACAGTGTCACATTCACGTGAAATATAACCGCTCAATCCCTTGCTTATCCCCCCTCCCCCCGCTCTCCCAAACCACACTTAAAAGCTCTCTCACACATACAGATTGAAAAAAAAACAATCAATTGTTGCTTTGTAAGCTAAACCACCCACTCACACGCTCGCCCGCCAAGCTCTGACGTGTTCGTGTACGTCACAAGTCTACGCAGTAATGTCTGACGTCATACGTAATCCGCACCTATCTTTAAAACAAATAAAAACAAAGCCCAACATGAGTTCTGAAACTAATCTCATGTCACCTAGCATTGTCCTACAAGTTTAGCCCCGCTAATTAAGCTTTGGAGCGCTAATTAAAAAAGCAGAAACACGAGCTATTTTAGTAAAACCATCTGGTATAGGGGCCACGAAGTTAACCACTCAACAGGAATACACTTTTAATTCGCACGTTAAAAGTAGTTTTATGTCGGAGTTTTAAAAAAACAACAACCCATTTTTTTCCGGTGTGGTGACTAATAAGTGGCTTGTGAACACAGAACAAGTGTGACAATGTACAAGGTACGGCAAGTCTCGGTACAATTTGTTTTACAACTGCAAATAGCTGAAAACTTGTAGTACAATTAACTACCAACAAAAGGTAGCTAAACAACAAAAATATGTTATATTAGAATCATCCATTTGATATCTGTAACACAAACCACATAGACGAGGTCAGCGGTTCCCACCATGTTCATCACTACGCTTCACATAAAAAAAAATACTAGCGCCTTCCCAACCGATTCCCTTTTTTTAAAACCCGAAACTGAATAGTTTAATATAAACATAAATCATATTGGTCTATACTTTAAAGGAACGAAAAAGTACGATAGCCTTTCAACCGTTTCTTTCAGGTATCTCTTCGAGAGAGGAGGGGGGGGGGTCATCCCCTTCCCGAAGTACGTCTACCGCCCCCCCCCCCCCCCAACGAAATAGGGTGTTCAAATGCTCCCCCCCCCTCCGCCGGAGTAAAAAGTCTGAAAGAAACACTGCAATCCACTGCACATATTACTTTAACCCGTGTCTTCAGAGCGCTGGTCCGCAGCTCTCAGTGTAGAAACAGCTGCAACCATTGGCACTGAAATGACATCGATCTACTGGACACACAAGTAGGATGTACAAGAGATGTACAAAAACGTTTCCGTTTAGTTTACTACAAGCTGCTTTCAAGCTATTGTACATCATAAATACAGTTGAGTGCACCGGCAATTTTCGAGAAAATCAATACTGCTTAACTATAATGCAGGGATAAAACGGAGTGGGAGGAATGCGAATGGGCTGATAAAGGTTAGGATAAGCTGGTCTGGTTTAAAGTGTTCAGCTATGTTTTACCGGTTTAACGTTAAATCCAGCTTTGGAATAGGTAACTAGAAGTTGTTAACAAATTTTTAACTGTGGGTTATGAGTTTCAGATTGTTAACTTTAGGTTTTTGTGTTGAGGAATTCGACAATGGGCTATGTGAATGGGTCAGGGTCAGAAGCGAGGGGCTGCGTAGGCGGACGCCTGGGGCCCACCGGAACCAAGAATTATCGTTGTACGTACCTTTGTAAAGATGATGTCTCGGGATATATCCATGAAGCTGGCGTTGGTTCGATGGGGAGGGCAGATAATGTTCAAACATGTCCCCCGGGGGCCCACACATGTTTATCAGTGGCGGGGCGGTCAACGGCCCGGGCCTATACAAGCGCCATAGAGCCGGGGACGGCGCTAGACAGTTTAACGCCATGTGCTCCTGCAGGACTCGCTCTTCGTACAGAGTCAAATGCCGGGCCTCGGCGTGCAAGGGTCCGCGGTTCCAGTCCGGGCTGAGCGACGCCCGGCGGTGCGGGGATGGCGGTGATGAGGATGGGGACGCGGGCGACATGTCCGCGCTGGATGACGTGGCCAGTAGAGATTTGGAGGGCAGCAGCGAGAGAGGTCCGGATAACGCGGGGAGATCGCTGACGCCAGGGTTGGGTCGCCGGGCCAGCGAGCCAGTGGTCACCTCGTAGGATCTCCACAGGGGAAAGTTGAGGGCGCCGGGCTCGGCGGCCAGCCTGTTGGCGTACAACAAGTCCGAGTACCTGTAGTGAGCGGCCAGGTCAGAGTACCCAACCAGCTCCGTGTCCTTGACCCTCTGGCACAGAGCCGGGTGGCCCCTGTCGTCAGGAAAGTTTGACTTCCGGCTGTAGTCGGGAGCGTCAAGATGGTAGGGGTGCTGCATGGGCCGGCTAGCCGAGGCGACCAGCGAGAGAAACATCTGGTGCTGGCTGGCGGAGAGCTCGTGCATGGTCCGGGGTTCTACTCCAACTCGGACTCAAATAAAATTCCTTCTGCTTCGTTTAAGATCAGTTTTATGTCCGTACTTTTTTTGAACACAGACAGTGCATGTTTTCAAATCCAAAGAGAAATCGGCACACAAAGTAAAACCATTGCTTTTAATCTACAGATCACCAAAAGTTTATGTCAAACAACAGTCTAAACCATCTCTATTAAGAGTTTCATTTTCCGCAGTATCAACTTAAGAAAATAATAAAAGGGCAAGTGTTATAACAATAATAGGACTAAATAATAGGACGAGAAAATGAAAACTCTTTGTGTTAAAGTAAATTCGCCTTTAAAATAGCAATTAAAACTTCACCATGGAAAACACAAAGGATTGATAATAGAACATTTAAATTTTAAAATTGTGTCCCATCCTAATAGACTTTCGATGCCTTGAAACAATATATTGCAACAACACAAAAAACTGTTTGGACACAATATTAATAAAGTGTTTGAACAACGAATAGTAGGTCGGTTAATTAAAGACATCTATAAGTCCATCTTGTTTAAAAAGGTGAACACGTAGAGTAAAGTAGAGTATTACAAAATATAGAAATTAGAAGCACAGCATGCCTTTTACAACAGTCGAAAGTACCATACATATTTACAACTGTGACTATTGGCAGAACAACAATGACATGTAATTACCATATTGGAAGAACCACACGCTTTTACACCTATTGGAAGTACCACAAATATTTACCACTATTGGAAGTTCCATAAGTATTTACCACTATTGGAAGTACCACAAATATGTACCACTATTAGATGTGCCACAAATATTTACCACTATTGGAACTACCACAAATATTTACCACTATTAGAAGTGTCACAAGTATTTACCACTATTGGAACTACCACAAGTATTTACCACTATTAGAAGTGTCACAAGTATTTACCACTATTGGAACTACCACAAGTATTTACCACTATTAGAAGTGTCACAAGTATTTACCACTATTAGAAGTGCCACAAATATTTACCACTATTAGAAGTGCCACAAATATATACCACTATTGAAGTGCCACAAATATTTACCACTATTAGAAGTGCCACAAATATATACCACTATTGCAAGTGCCCCACACAGCGCTACATAAACAACCCGCACACCTACACTAACACTACTCTTGTGAACCGAAGCAACAGAAAAATTTCCGGAACGATGACACATATATTTGCTGCGGTTCGCTGTCAGTGCTAAGGTAAGCCGTTACGTCAAAGCAACATTTAGTTGGCCTTTCGGGGCAACTTCAGACCACTTTGCCAAAATACTGTCTGGACTCCCCCCCCCCCCCCCTAAAAAAATTCATTTGGTGATTTTGCCAGGACATCTTTAGTCCGCTTTCTCTAAACATAAACATCTTAATCTAAACATTTTAAAAACTAGTATCAGAACATTTTAAAAGTGCAGTTGAAAAAAGAAACTTTGTACACTTAGAACGTATTTAATACATTTTAAAAAAGGCTGTATTAGAGACTGAAAATGTTTTTATTTTTAAACAAAAAAAACCCCACCTGTCCAGAAGATACATTATACTTTTTTTTTTATTTTCGTTCGCGTGACGCGAAAGATAATTTCGGTATAAGATGACGTCAGGGTGTAAAAATAAACCCCATGTCTGTATCGCCGCGCCCGTTTGGTCAATCCGACTTTTATTTTAGAAAATGACGGCACATCTACAAGTTAACCCATTCTAGTATTCTATTTCTCAACGATTAAGTAAACCAGGCCAATTAAGTTTTTATTTTTTCCAGAGTAGCATCCCTCTGTAGACTGGCCCGGAAGTGATGTCACACACTGGTAAAACCGAACAGAGCAGACGGCAGCGAAGAACTCAAAAGTTACGGTGTATATGTTCCTCCGTGCAGGGGAGGAGGGGGTGGCATCGGAAATGAGCAACAGTTGCCTTACTCACGCAGAAAAATCGGGAATTTTCGGTGTAAGCTTTGTTCACTGTTTGAAAAATTTTCGGTGTAAGCTTTGTTCACTGTTTAAAAAAATGGTTGTAGGATTCAGGCGTTGTTCGCTGTTAAAAATGGCAACACGGTTTAAATTAAATATTAAACGTTAATGGAAGGTTGAATTATAGGATATAAGGCTTTTCCTTTATATTTAAACGTGGTGTCATGCTTTAAAACTGCTGCAATAATTAAGATTCTCCAGATTTAAAAAAATTGTGGGTATATAAAAACTAGACTAGGCGTTAAAGGGAAGAAAATTGTTTCCAACGAAAAATACAGCTATCAATACGAATGCATTCATGATATTAATATTACATTAACGAGAAAACGCGTACAATTAATTACTGAAATGGAATATGCTTTTGATATGTGTCATTAATCATAATCTTTTATCACGAAAAAGAGATATCAAAAGAAAATTTATATCGATAATTAAACTAATTTTCACCATGTGAAGACATCACTACAAGTAGTACAAGAAACAAACGCTGGGGCAATTAGTTACCTGCTTGTATTCTACTAATTAAAACGTTAACTACATTAGTTGTATGTATCGTGTTCAACATTATTTAAAATTTGGTTTTATTAAAAAATAAGTTAAGAATACCGTTTCAGACCAGATGTGTATAATAGAAATCTGGGGCATTATCTATGCATATCCGAATGTCCCTGGTTCGGTTCTCTCGCTATAGTCGCAGGACTCCACAGCCCGTCCTGATTGGTACCGGTTCGAGTCTTGGGAATGTAGAGGCGGTTAGGCATAGTGCTGACCACTCTATCGGTTAGGCATAGTGCTGACCACTCTATCGGTTAGGCATAGTGCTGACCACTCTATCGGTTAGGCATAGTGCTGACCACTCTATCGGTTAGGCATAGTGCTGACCACTCTATCGGTTAGGCATAGTGCTGATCACTCTATGTATAGTGTTGGCCACTTTAGGCATAGTGCTGGCCACTCTATCGGTTAGGCATAGTGCTGACCACTCTATCTTACACAAACATTTTTAAAGATGTTGGTTTCGGTAAAAATTACAGTAATTTTAAACATGTTGAGTTACAATTTGGTTGTTTTTTTAAACGGTTTAAAATTGAGACGTCGTAGGGGAGGGGACATTTTTTTGGGACGAAAGCCACGTCATGCATCCAAAACTTCTTGCCTCAAATATGAGCATTAAGGGTGACGTATCAACGTTGACGTATCAACGGTGACGTACGAACTGGTGACGTTTACCGCTCTATTGACAATGGTTAAAATGGTTAAAATTAACAACAGTTATAATGGCTTTTAAAAATGTAATTAAATAACACTAGTGACAGCCGGTGTAGTAAAAATAAAAACTTAAGTACAGTATTTTAACAAATCCTACAATAAAAGTTCAAAACTAATTTGAAAGGAGTGGCTTCAGGTACAGGATAATGCAGCCCCCCCCCCCCTCCTAAAAACAGACAAAAAACTTGACGTCGAGGAACTTGACTTGAGAACAAAACAATGGAACATCCACCACCACCTCCCCCTTATACTTTACTGTGGGCTAGAGAAGGAAACAATAAAAGGCGATTAATATTAGGGAAGGGGGGGGGGGGGGGGGAATTACGTCAAGATAGTTTAACTAACAAGTGGGGAAAAAAGTATGATAGGGAAAAGAGGGGGAGGGGGAAATATGCAAACAAGCGAACAACCCTTGCGGATAACGAGATTTGAATTCCCAGTGTTCAACTTTTTGTTACCAAACTACAAAGTATAAAACAGAATTGCCGAAATTACCTTCAAATTTAAACAAGCTGCAGATTTTAACAATTCTAATTTAAAAATCACAGGTAGGGGTGAAATTAAAGAATATTTCCAAAGACATGAATGAAACACACAGATAAAATGGTCCACACTCCGGTTAACTAAAAAAGTTTCGTATTTTCAATGAATCACGGTGTATATATATATTTTTATATAATATCTCTGAAAGCTTTTTGTCAACACATCTCTCGCAACAGGTAGAGAGAGAGGGAGTCCCTCCGCGTAGTAGAATCTACTGACGGCAGACTTGTAGTGGCGGCCCTCGCTCCCACACTTCTCGATTCATCCGCCACTCCACCTGGTCAGTTCACCAGCCCTGCCCCTCCCTCCCTCAAACCGTTGTGCCGTTTAAAAAAAAAAAAGCCACCTAGTCAGCCAGACTTGGCTGGATTTTTACTACACTAGTGTCTTCTCTCTGCGCCCCCCTCCCCCCCCCCCCCCCCCCCCCTCTCAAATGTTGCAGCTTTTATGAATCAAATTTCGTCAACACAGGTATCGAATACACGGCCTGGAATCGGTATTTGGGTATATTTTTATGGACGATTCCATCTTGCGTGAATTATTAAGCATAGCCGATCCTAGACTTCTGCTGATTATTCCCCAGTTGTTGAAACGTTAGAAAGGCCGATCAAATTATGTTTGTTGATTTGTCCTACTATAATTGTAACCATAACCTACATGTTTACCTGTCGACATCCTTCCTCTTTACCTGAACCCGATATTTAATATTTTGTTTGTAAACTTAACCTTTAAGTCTTTTAGCAACTTAATCCTTCTATGTATTTTTTAACAACTACTAACACTAGCAAGCAGAGTAGAGGGACCTAGCCTAAATCTTTATGTAACAGCTGTCTAGTGGGACCTAGCCTAAATCTTTATGTAACAGACAGCTGTCTAGTTGGACCTAGCCTAAATCTTTATGTAACGGCTGTCTAGTGGGACCTAGCCTAAATATTTATGTAACAGCTGTCTAGTGGGACCTAGCCTAAATATTTATGTAACAGACAGCTGTCTAGTGGGACCTAGCCTAAATATTTATGTAACAGCTGTCTAGTGGGACCTAGCCTAAATATTTATGTAACAGCTGTCTATTGGGACCTAGCCTAAATATTTATGTAACAGCTGTCTAGTGGGACCTAGCCTAAATATTTATGTAACAGCTGTCTAGTGGGACCTAGCCTAAATCTTTATGTAACAGCTGTCTAGTGGGACCTAGCCTAAATATTTATGTAACAGCTGTTTATTGGGACCTAGCCTAAATCTTTATGTAACAGCTGCCTAGTGGGACCTTGCCTAAATCTTTATGTAACAGCTGTCTAGTGGGACCTAGCCTAAATCTTTATATAACAGCTGTCTAGTGGGACCTAGCCTAAATATTTATGTAACAGCTGTCTAGTGGGACCTAGCCTAAATCTTTATGTAACAGACAGCTGTCTAGTTGGACCTAGCCTAAATCTTTATGTAACAGACAGCTGTCTAATGGGACCTAGCCTAAATCTTTATGTAACAGCTGTCTAGTGGGACCTAGTCTAAATCTTTATGTAACAGCTGTTTATTGGGACCTAGCCTAAATCTTGACGTAACAGCTGTCTAGTGGGACCTAGCCTTACTCTTTATGTAACGGCTGTCTAGTGGGACCTAGCCTAAATATTTATGTAACAGCTGTCTAGTGGGACCTAGCCTAAATATTTATGTAACAGCTGTCTAGTGGGACCTAGCCTAAATCTTTATGTAACTGCTGTCTAGTGGGACCTAGTCTAAATCTTTATGTAACAGCTGTCTAGTGGGACCTAGCCTAAATCTTTATGTAACAGCTGTCTAGTGGGACCTAGCCTAAATCTTTATGTAACAGCTGTCTAGTGGGACCTAGCCTAAATCTTTATGTAACAGCTGTCTAGTGGGACCTAGTCGAAATATTTATGTAACAGCTGTCTAGTGGGACCTAGCCTAAATCTTTATTTAACAACTGTCTAGTGGGACCTAGTCGTACAACCTAATTGGACGTATATCCATGCATGAAGACGCTACAGATTTCTACAAACGTTCTGGGAAAAAAAATCTCTTTCAACTTGAACCCAATTCAACATGCACTCTTTATTGAATAATCCTATAGCAGATTGAAAGAACTATCGGGTGAAATAGACAATACATCCGTACTAATAGTGAATTGAAATGGGGGCATTGAACCCGTTTTATTATTGAGTGATTGGTGTGTTGCATCCAGCCCCCTCTCTCCCTCCCCACTAAAAGAATCAAACAAAGGAATGTGATTGAAGTATAACTCTGGTATCTTGCCATTGTAATATTGTTATGTGATGTATATATCAAGCTTCTGTTATGTAAAGTTTGTGGTTGATGTTCAACCAAAAAGGGATGTCTTTAAAATCAAGGGTTCATGTGTGTGTGTGTGGGGGGGGGGGACTTAAAACTTTCGAGGTGGAGGGGGGGGGGGGAGCGGAAAGGACGCCAGTTAAAATATATATTTTAAATATAATTTTTTTCCCCATTTAGACGGGCGGGGAAGGGGGGGGGGTGAGGCAGTAATGCCTAAAAGAAAATTGACGTTATTCAGTACAGTAGCACTTACCAAACGTTGTGGCAAGTGAACTTAGTGCACTAAATGTGATACAGTACAGTAGCACTTACCAAACGTTCTGGCAAGTGATACTGAACTTAGTGCACTAAATGTGATACAGTACAGTAGCACATACCAAACATTCTGGCAAGTGATACTGAACTTAGTGCACTAAATGTGATACTGTACAGTAGCACTTACCAAACATTCAGGCTAGTGATACTGAACTAAGTGCACTAAATGTGATAGAGTACAGTAGCACTTACCAAACGTTCTGGCAAGTGATACTGAACTTAGTGCACTAAATGTGATACTGTACAGTAGCACTTACCAAACATTCTGGCAAGTGATGCTGAACTTAGTGCACTAAATGTGATACTGTACAGTAGCACTTACCAAACATTCTGGCAAGTGATGCTGAACTTAGTGCACTAAATGTGATACAGTACAGTAGCACTTACCAAACATTCTGGCAAGTGATACTGAACTTAGTGCACTAAATGTGATACAGTACAGTAGCACATACCATACAGGATGCATGTGATAATGACGTTGGTATACCCAGTTCTGCTGTTTCGTGAAGGTGTATTATTTTGTACGTTACACAAACCTACACTAAACGTTACAAGAACCTACAGAACCTACGTCCTATAAACCTACCGCACCAAACATTACACAAACCTACAGCACCAAACGTTACACGAACCTACGGCACCAAACTTTACACAAACCTACAGCACTAAACGTTACACAAACCTACGGCACCAAACTTTGCACAAACCTAGAGCACTAAACGTTACAAGAACCTACAGAACCTACGGTATACAAAACTACAGCACCATACGTTACAAGAACCTACGTTATACAAACCTACAGCACCAAACAGTACACAAACCTAGAGCACCAAACGTTACAAGAACCTACATAACCTACGTTATACAAACCTACAGCACTAAACGTTACATGAACCTACAGCACAAAAACGTTACACAAACCTACAAAAACTACGTTACACAAACCTACAGCACCAAACATTACACAAACCTAGAGCACCAAACGTTACAAGAACCAATAGCACCAACGTTATACAAACCTACAGCACCAAACATTACACAAACCTACAGCACCAAACGTTACACAAACCTACAGCACCAAACGTTACACAAACCTACAGCACCAAACATTACACAAACCTAGAGCACCAAACGTTACAAGAACCTACCTTATACAAATCTACAGTACCAAACATTACACGAACCTACAGCACTAAACGTTACACGAACCTACAGCACCAAACGTTACAAGAACCTACATAACCTACGTTATACAAACCTACAGCACTAAACGTTACATGAACCTACAGCACAAAAACGTTACACAAACCTACAGAAACTACGTTACACAAACCTACAGCACCAAACGTTACACAAACCTACGGCATCAAACGTTACACAAACCTAGAGCACCAAACGTTACACGAACCTACATCACCATTATGTACCGACTCGCATTTCTAATGACGCTGATACTTCCAGTTCAATTAGACAAGTAAGTTTTGTTACACCATGAAATAAAAGCTGTACATTTGTTTGTGTCAGTTCTCACATTTATATTCTGGGTACAACCCGCATAGACGACACAGTACAATCTTAGTGTGAGCACCATAGCAGTGTACAGACAGCCCTGGGTACCGTAGTACCCGAGGTATTGCTTGGGGGAACCGACAAGAATTAACTCTAGCCTTACCCCGACCTCTCACCCCCCCACCCCCACATGACCTTTGACCCACGAGAAAACATTCCCACAGCCGAGTTCTCACGGAAACTTGTCAGATGTAGATGGGAGGACAGCCGGCCATTCTTGGCTGGCCGTGACCCGCGCGCTGACCCCGGGATCTCTTGTCACCAACAGGTATCCCACTCCCACGCTAGCGCCCCACCCCGTCCACCCCACCTGTCGTTGACAGTCAGGCTAGCGGATTTATTTATTTTTTTGAAACTTGGCTCCCACGGGTGTGTGTCCACGCGCTGTTGTGTTGTACCTTTGTGATTTGCTGACGTGATTTGCTCCCACATTTCCCTCACTGAACCCAGTATTTGCTGACGTCAACATCCCCCCCCCCCCACACAATATATCCCTCACTTAACCAAACTACCTACATCTAACGTTCTACCTGTCAGTCTAGGATGTAGATCCCCGCTACAGAACCTAATTTAACTTTGATTTTGAACTGCTACCCCAAAAACTAGATAAACGATTTGAACTCATCTACAGTGATATAAGAACACAACCCAAAAATTTTGTAATATCAACATTTCGAACTGAAAGTTAATTATTGCAACAAATGATTTGCACTCAGTATCATTAGAATCATGAAAACTTGATTGTATGTGTTTATCATCTTTTCATGAATTCGATGAATGTTTGGTCATTAATGTTTACTTATAGGTTAGTAAATAATATATGACAAAAGGCTAAACTAATTGGGTTTTGGTTGTAATCGCCACATTGTAATGAGAATTTAAAAAATTAAAGTCTACTCAGCAGAAGAAAAAAAACTACGTGTGTTAGTCCATGCCAATAACAATGATAGAGTTCTCGGCAAACCTGACAGATGGCATTACAACAAACCAATAATTAAAAAAAAAAACTCGTTATGAATGCAAAAAAAAAAAAATAACCGATACCCCCGCCACCCTTCACCCATGCCCTCAACATCTGCCCTGCTCCATCGAGTATCACAACAAGTACTACATCGTAGTAACAAGTACTACATCGTAGTAACAAGCACTAAAGATTTTTTTTTAAAAGATAACGTTCGATACCCTTAACAGTCCCAACAAACCTCGTTCCCCCCACAGCTCGGCCTATCGGGGGCACTGATTCGTCGCAATGAGATCTACTAGAGTTATCTCCCTCCCCTTGTTATCTCGCCACCGAGGGCCCCTAGTGTCCGAATCGCCCAAAGTGGCCCCTCGTCCCCTGAACACCTTGACGATCGAGTGCCTGTTTTTGTTTGTTTATTTCTGCTTGAAGACGAATCCAGGTGCTTCTTAAATCAATCATTGATAATTATCTTAGCATGGGTTATAACGGCATTCATCAGTTGCAACATATTAGAGCCTTCTTTTAATTGGTAACTGGCACGTTCATTATTTGTTGGTTGGGTTCAAGTAGCTGCTCTCAGAGATAGTGTTGTTTAAGTTTGATCTTTTTAAATATTTGAGTAGTTTGTGTAGCATTGTGCAGTCAATACCAGAGTTTAGAGTTCGTTCGTTGTTTGTAAAGTTCTACTTTCAGACCTTAGGATCCGTATTGCAGTTGAAGTAGAGTTCATGTTTCTTGACCTCAGTCTATGAAGGGATAGGTGGTCAGCACTATATGCCCATCCGCTTTTACTTTCTCTAACGTGAGTCAGGTACCCATCGCAGCTGGGTGGACTCACGGACGTCCTATTATCTTCGAGTCCTAAATGAGATCCGAACTTGATGCCCTCGGGCTAGCAATAGAGAGCTCTATCCCCCCACCCCCACACACACCACGCTGTCCCTAGCACAAGGAAAGTACATCAACACTCTTTAAATAAATAAATAAATACTTCTGCATTATGTACAAAATAGACGTCAAAACAAGTGAAGAATTGTATCTATACGCCAAGGCGGAGGGGGTGTTGGTGGAGGTTTTGGGTAGCATATTAATGTGGTACGACAAAGGAGACGGTACGGCAGACACGGTGCAACGGGGACAGTACGGTAGACACTGCGCGACAGACAAGGTACAACTGAGACGGTACGGTAGACACTATATCACAGACACGGTACAATAGAGATAGTACGACAGACACGGCACAACAGACACGGTACAACAGACACGGTACAATAGAGAGAGTACGACAGACACGGCACAACAGACACGGTACAATAGAGAGAGTACGACAGACACGGCACAACAGACACGGTACAATAGAGACAGTACGACAGACACGGCACAACAGACACGGTACCACAGACACGGTACGACAGACACGGTACAAGAGACGCGGTCACTAGACGACGTTCGAAAGAGACGGTACGGCAGACACGGTACGGCAGACACGGTACAATAGCGATAGTACGACAGATACGGTACAATAGGGAGAGTACGACAGACACGGTACAACAGACACGGTACAATAAAGACAGTACGACAGACACGGTACAAGAGACGCGGGTCACTAGACGACGTTCGAAAGAGACGGTACGAAAGACACGGTACAACTGAGATAGTACGACAGAGACGGTACGGCAGACACGGTACAGTAAATCACTTAACAGAATAAAGCGATCAGATAAAAAAGTTTAAATAAAACCTTATAATATTTTTAAAATTGCTTTTTTTAACCAATTCAATCAGTTGTTCGAAAAATATTTTTTAGCTATAGCCGTTAAAACGTAAACCATAAAGTATACATTAAGAACTTTAAAAATAAATATGCTTTTAGACATAGTAACAGAGAGACGTTGAAAACCTAGAAATTACTGCTACTTGTATGGATACCATACAAATCTAAGTCTCCTACAGCAGAAAAAAAACGTATGTAACGAGTGAATTAACTGATTAAAATCTAAGTTAACGAATAGAGCGAGACCACCCAACCGTGACAAATACACCGCCATTCATAGGACGGCACGGATGTGTGCCTAACCTTGGGAGCCATTTAGAACTGAGGGGGGGGGGGGGCAAGTGCACTACCCCCACCCCCATCAGCCGTAAAAAAAATATTTACATGCCTTTGATGGAGTTGGAGAGCCTGGTTACATCTTAAACGGCTAATTAAATTTGCATCCTCGACCGATGGGGTGTTCATGCATTAAGTGAAAAGACAACGGTAACAATAAATGAGATTTTCACCTTTTTACTTTCTCGTATATACGAAGTATAGAGAAAGTATTGTAATCGTGCACAAAAATCACTTGAAATTTTAACAATTTTCACCGTATTACACCTCAGTCCTTCATCACATCCGAAGTATAGAGGACTTATTTTAATCGGGCAAAAATTATCAATCCAGATTTATCAAAATTAAGAGGTTTTATGCGTAATCCAGTCTGAAAAACTGGGCTTTGCAATTCTGTCCGTATGTCTGTGTGTCTGTGTGTGTGTGTGTGTGTCCGTGTGTAAACACGATAACTTGAGTACCGTTACAGCTAGGTTGATGAAATTTCATATATAAGTATTTTATCAAAATCGTAGATCCGTATCAACTTTTGAGCGATTTCCGATAACCGGAAGTGGTACTTTTTCTACTTTGAATTTTTCAAAAGCATATAACTTGAGTACTATTTCAGATAGATAAATGAAATTTCACATGTAAGTAAAAGATCTAATTCTCTACCTTCTCTCAAATTTTGAGTAATTTCCGTTGAACGGAAGTAGTAATTTACGCTACTTCCGATTTCTCAAAAAACTAATGTAAATTTATTAAGTACTAATACTATTGCGCACTATTATACACACCTTTATTAGGCGTTCGCTTGGTGCGCAATTGTTTTTTACTGAGATTCTATTCTATTTTTAAAAGTTTCAGTATTTAAAATGGATTAAAAATCATAACTATATCCCCAGTTACCATCCCCTGTTGTTTTATATAAGAATGTTCGAGAAAGTTTAGGGGAGATCACTACCGGTTTATTTTTTTAAAGACGATCTTTTGGGCAAATGAAAATGAAATGGGGGAGGGGGATATAGGGACGTTTCAGTTTTACTAGAATGGGATTGTACTTGAATTTTTAGACTGGAGACTTATAATAAATATGCTGGTAAGTAGTTATTTTACAACTACAAATGTAGTTTGCACCCTCAAATCCAGATATATATATATATATATATATATATATATATATATATATATATATATATATATATATTCACCCTAATATATAAAAGTCCTTGTGCGCACCTCTCGCTGTTTGTCCGTCACACTTTGTCCGAGGCTAAGAAAATGTATTGGTTATACTGAATGTATAAACGTGATGTTTATTTAACCCAGTAATATAATAAAAGACATATTCGAATGTAGAAACTCACATTTATTATGTAGCCGGAATAGTAATCCTAATTTTTTAACATTGCAGGAAATTGTTGTCTTCACAGCGAATACGGCGTCCAATCATAGATGCTAGACACTTACACAAGTTGCCGATTAAAAAGTTTACTGGTTTGTATGCCTAGTGTTTCGGCTATAGCTTTAACGATACATCTATTTGTTGTTTCTATTAGGTTCCAGACATATTGTAAATTTTCAATATAGACAGCTCTTCCGATTTGATAATATCAAGAAATTAATTAGCGGACGACAATTAGTTATTCTTGTCGGTAAAAAATAAATAAATAAATTAGTTTAATAAAATTTCACAGAGTAATTTAAGGAACCGATTCAGCTTGGGCTTTTTCTTTTATAAAGTGTTTTGTTGTTTTCACATTGATATTTCTTCTGAGATCGTGGCAACGTGTAATTATATATATATATATATAGCCTATATATATATATATATATATATATATATATATATATATATATATATATATATATATATACATACACATACATCATTTTATCGGCCATGCAGTACATCATCATCATTTGATAAGGAGAAACTCGGGATATGAATTTATTTGCGTATCAGAACATATCGGTAACGGGAGGGAGTGTTTACTCCTTCAACACCAAATAGACGATTTGATAAACAGCGGGCCTCTGTCCCCCATTGCGATTACCCCACATGGAACTTTTTTTATTTATTCAGCCGAGTCGGCAACTCTGTTTTTTGTATACCTGGCCATTCATTTTAAAAGAAATATTCGATAACAATTTATTAAGCATTATCCTTGAAAACCCATTGATTACAGCCCACACAAAATATTTACTGCGAGCCGGAGTCTCATTTGCATACTTGGAACCATTCATGGGTTCAGGAACGTGAAAGAAAACAACCCGAACCTAATCCAACAAAAAGAAAGAGAATCCAGGCTATTTTGTTTCGGAACTGGTTGGTATGTGATTTGTACAGAAGTTAAGATTTTTGATGCGCTCCCCGGACCCCCCTGTAAGGTATTGACAGTTGTGTCAACAACAGTTTTCTAAAGACATACCAAGCTTTTGACGTCTGGTCGGCATGAATCATGTTTCATACTTGAGATTTTTTTATCGTATTCATTCATAAATGTAGTGTAAAACGCTTTTTAGGTTTTAACGTCACGAGGGAATTGAGCTAAAAGACTTTTTTTTTCTTCAAAAGATCGAGTTAAAACTTTTTTTTTTACAACATAAAAATATTGAGTTTTTCGACAGACCATTGAGATAGACACTTTACCATCCGAGGGTGGTAAAATAAATAATTTTTTTTTTTTTAAAGTTGCGAAATGTAATAATCACTTGAGTGCCATAAGAGGCAGAACTTTGACTGGTGTGTGTATTAGGGGCGTATATTTAGGCACTAATCTTGTAGAAAAGTATGAGTAGCCACTGTCTCTGATGGCGGTTTATTATACTTTGTTTATGGAGATTAAAACAGAGTGTACTTGGTCACTGTTTTTGATGGATGTCCGGTTTGGCGATTGTCTGAAATGAATGCATTGTATATTTTGATTCTGATATAATTGTATAGTTTGGTCACTGTCTCTGATATAATTGTATAGTTTGGCCACTGTCTCTGATATAATTGTATAGTTTGGTCACTGTCTCTGATATAATTGTATAGTTTGGTCACTGTCTCTGATATAATTGTATAGTTTGGCCACAGTCTCTGATATAATTGTATAGTTTGGCCACTGTCTCTGATATAATTGTATAGTTTGGCCACAGTCTCTGATATAATTGTATAGTTTGGTCACTGTCTCTGATATAATTGTATAGTTTGGCCACAGTCTCTGATATAATTGTATAGTTTGGTCACTGTCTCTGATATAATTGTATAGTTTGGCCACTGTCTCTGATATAATTGTATAGTTTGGCCACTGTCTCTGATATAATTGTATAGTTTGGCCACAGTCTCTGATATAATTGTATAGTTTGGTCACTGTCTCTGATATAATTGTATAGTTTGGCCACTGTCTCTGATATAATTGTATAGTTTGGCCACATTCTCTGATATAATTGTATAGTTTGGCCACTGTCTTTGATATAACTGGATAGTTTGGCCACTGTCTCTTATATAATTGTAGAGTTTGGCCACTGTCTCTGATATAATTGTATAGTTTGGCCACTGTCTTTGATATAATTGTACAGTTTGGCCACTGTCTCTGATATAACTGGATAGTTTGGCCACTGTCTCTGATATAACTGGATAGTTTGGCCACAGTCTCTGATATAATTGTATAGTTTGGCTACAGTCTCTGATATAATTGTATAGTTTGGCCACTGTCTTTGATATAATTGTAGAGTTTGGCCACTGGCCTTAAAAGGTGCCAACTAAATATGATCTTCTAGCTTTATTTAAAAAAGCTTAAATCCATTTATTAATTATTAATTTACAAGGAAATTATCGCAAAAAGTAACGCCATTACTACCATTCGCTCAAAGTAAAAAGGGTCGCGATACATTTAAAATGTTCCAAAAAAAAAGGTGTTTACAGTACCTAGAATTTTTAGCGACATCTATCATAAGCGTTCACGCAACCACATTATACAATGTTACAAAAACCAGAACGGCACAACCGCGTATATTTTTACCTGCCAACTTGGATCAGTGGTGCATTAGGCTACTTACGGGGCTCAAGAAGAGCGTCGCAATGTCGCATGGTCGATAACTCCGTGGGCATTCATTGAGGAAATCCGATTCTTCGCAAGTCGCTTCCATTCATAATTTGACGCTTTGCTGCATGAGAAGTAGGACGTCAAAGGGGATCATGTTTGCTGGATGTAGACAGTAGGTGTGGGCCGGGTGTAAGGACGGGTGTAAGGACGGGTGTAGGCTGTATGTAAGAAACTTGTTTTGGGCTTTATGTAGGCTATTAATTCGGGTGGGTAGTGTGTGTGTGGGGGGGGGGGGGGAAATGTAGGACACGGGAGATGAATGGAGGTATGGTGTGAGATGGAGATGGGTAGGTATAAGCTATCGTGGTCTGATGTAAGCTATCGGGGTCTTATGTAAGTGTAAGCTGCCAACTTGGTCTAAGTAATCTGCTGTAATGGTCTTATATAAGCTGTCATAGTTTGTTTTGTGTAAGCTGCTACCGTGGTATTATGTAAGTGTAAGCCCCTATCGTGGTCTGGTGTAAGTGTAAGCTGTTGTCATGGTCTTATACATGCTGCTGTCATAGTCTTATATAAGCTGCTATCGTGGTATTATTATTATGTGTTAGCTTCTATCGTGTTCGTATGTAAGCTGCTGTCATGATCTTATGTAAACTGCTATCTATTATGTAAACTGCTGTTTTGGTCTAATGTAAGTGTAAACTGCTACCGTGGCCTGGTGTAAGGTGTTTGATGTAAGCTAACATGGTCTGATGCAAGCTTTTATCGTGGCCTAGTGTAATACATTAGCGTCTTGTGTAAGCTAACACCAAAGCACGACAACTTCCATCATAACCTGGGTGAACAAAGCTAAAATAATGCAAGTATTCCAGTCTGGGAATCAATTTTTGAACGATAGTCCTCGTGCAAGTATTACATAATTTAAAAATGAGACATTAAACTTTGTCTTGAAAAAAAGAAGCACTTATGCCATATTATTTATCCAACCATTTAAAAATACGAGTTTTACACAAATAGTCTAAAAGGTAGTGTCAAATAATATTGCTCTACACCCTTCGCCCTTAACTCAATAACACATCGTAAAAAAATGATAAACTGCCACCGCCCCCACCCCTTTTCGTGTTATATAAAATGTGCAAGATGTAAAAACTGACGAAATGATGGGGTTTTTTTTTGTGTGTGTATCATCTTCTTGGTCTATTCGTATCTACCTCGTTATCAATTTTACGTCCATATCTTGGCTAGAAAATTTTGTCATTACTTTTTTGTGTAAAACCATTCAATCGTATCGTAGGAGAAAATATGAACATTTCTTTAATTTTCTGTCTCGTAGACTTTGTGGACCGTTAGGGGACCACTAAGGTCCTTCTGAAATCTAATCGTATTTGTCCATTTGTCCACTTAGTATTAAGTCACCCTCAGTGACTCTCAGACTATGTCAGACCAGTTTATTTTCTGGTGTTATTTTCCCATTTCTCGGTTTTGCTGCCTCATCATATTAATATCAGTTTTCGACCTGACGAGTTACTGACATGTCCGTACCAATAACAATCGAAGTCGAAGACAAATTGTAATTATTTAGAAACTTTTTTTCAATTTGTTTTCAAATGACGATTAGAGCAAAATAAAAGTATTTAACGAGGGGTTGATGTGTTGTGAGGGTTAATGTGGAAACATTTCAATAAGTGGGAATTGACTAGATTTCAGAGCAACAAAATGTATAGAATAGAAATAAAGAGAATAGGGAAGACAACCATGAAAATACTTTTTGATGAATAATTTGTAAGGTTATTCACCCTTAGTAAAAAAAAACAACAACAACCGAACAGCAAGGGAAATAATTCATACATTTTACAGCAGGTTACACTTAGAAGAGTTACGTGCGGTTTATCTTTTTAAAAAAACTATTTACAAAGTTTTTTTTCGGATCACTGTTAAAAAGAGTAATGTTAATTTTAAAATATATGTAGTAAAGATGGAGAATATTGACCAATGTTAATGTTTATTTTAAAACATATATAGTAAAGATGGTGAATATTGACAAATGTATAACACATAAACACAAGTTTTTACAGTTGCGATGAAGAATAAAATTAAAGGAAAACGATATTCTAACTTTTTAAAAACAACTGTATAGAAAAACCATCAACATTTTATCTAAAATACTTCACGGAATCGGAAAAGAAAACAATAACGATTAATATATACAAATAAATAGATTTTTTGACATCGCGACTTTTTCTTGTTTGTGTTATATACTAGCAAATAAGTTTCACTGGAAGAAAGCAAGTGATACATAACAACTATATAATTCACAGGGAGGGGGAACGATTTTTAAAAATTAACAGAATTTTTCAAAGTGTCAATTCACGTGGTTAAGCTAATCACCATGTGTAATCCAATAAAGGCTGTAATCTAAGACGGAGTATACGCGATCGATCATCAATTTCAACAGTTTGCCTCATGTATATAATTTGTGACAACCAGACATTTGTACACGTGTATATTAACAATACATATAATATGTCTAACACTACGTTTGTACCGATAAAAAAAAACAAGTTATACACATATCAGGGTCTATACAAACAAAATATAGAGTACTATATATATATATATATATATATATATATATATATATATATATATATATATATATATATATATATATATATATATATATATATATATATATATATATATAATGCACGTGGGATTGAAGTCTTAGCATTTAGCATGCCCCCCCCCCCCCCTTCCCGCATTAATTCACACATTCTTCCCCATTGTGAAAGTCAGATAAAAGTAACGAAACCATCAAAGTCCTAGTATAATCGCATCTACCCTTCATGGTAGTTAGAAGAGAATGACAGATAGCTACGGGTTTTGTAGATGTCTATTGACTACTGAAAACAACAATCTCCGTGTCTGTTGTTAAACCATCATGAATTTAACGAGGAAACTATAATTGCAGTTTAAAATGATGCACAATCACATAGGCTTTGCAGTAACAGAATATAGTACTCATAAGCAAAAAGTTTTTTTTTTTTAAATATGTCATTGACGAAGTCATCAACGTCAACGATTTGTTTTTAATAGATTGGACATCATTTGATCATCTTCATCGTACAGTCGCATCTATAACTCGTACAAACTGTATAGCCAACAACGATATTTGAACCCTAAGCCAATAGTAAGCTATCAGAGATGCACGCAATGAGAATAGGACAGAACCAGTAACATCATAATGCAGTGTCGGGGTTCGGTGCGCAACGGTGGAACAATTTCGGGGTTGAAACTAGATCGAAAAATCACAAAATTGACTGGCTAAACAATGTTTAACCTATTTTAAAAAAATGGTAGGATGGAAGGGGTAACACCAAAGAGATCATGCAAAATAGTTGAGGGGTGACACCCCGAGTTACCGCAAAGGATAACACCCGACCTGGTGACGCCACTGCAAACGTCGACTGATTTCAAATCATTTTTTTTTTCCTTTTGACTTTCATATCGGGAAATTATCGTGGCAACACCAACACACAATTCTTGCTTTCCCCTAAGTAGTGTTTCTTTCAGGATTTTTTCTACGAGGTGGGGCAATTATGGTGGGGTGGGGGGGGGGGACATTGGTTAAATAGGCCATATATTTTCCATATAAATGTTTTTCCTACTAATTCGTCCGAGGGGGTAAAGTGGTTGATGCGGTGCCTGCTCCCACCCACCCTCTTCCAAGAGATGCCTGAAATAAACTCTGCCTCTAAGATGAGTACTGTTTTGTTTAGGCCTATATCAAGCAACATTAGCCAACTAGGCACAGACAGGCAACAAGTAGTACGTAACACAGAGGCGTAGCTAAGGGAGGGAGGGTGGGACGGCCGCCGTGGGCGCCGACCTTAAGGGGGCGCCAAACGGGGTAGGAAAAAATGTAAATAGACTGTTACTTTGCTTTACGGACTTGATTGTTTTCTACATCAGTTGTTCGACGCCAACATAAGAACCATTAGGGTCAATGACTGGTGGGGGGGGGGTGTCTGCCAACATGAATAACTAGACAACTAGGGGTGGGGTCTGCTAGCCATTGTGAATACGTATATAAATGGGGGGGGGGGGGCGCAAAGTTGATAGTTCTCCCCGGGCGCCGAAATGGGTTGCTACGCCTCTGGTAGTATACTATGATTAGCGCAATTTCCATACGGACAATTGCGATTATTAACTCGTCATTTCTGGATGGATGGATGGATGAATGAATGAATGGATGGATGGATGTGTGTCCGCAGCTTTAAGTCGTATCTCATTCTCAACGAAGCAATATCGAGGACTAATTCCAAAAGCAAATATGTTAAGCAAGTTCCGAGGATGATTGTGGGCCAAAAAAATTCCCGGAATTCCTTCCTGGATTTCCCGGAAAAGCCAAAAAAAAACCTCGTAAAAATGCAGTTTTTGGCCCATATCTCGGCAACCAGACCACTTAGCGACTTGAAACATTTACCAATCGATTCCTGCCATAATTTAGAACAATATTGCCGAAGAAAATTTTCAAAAATATCATTTCGTTCGGTCACAAAAAATTAATTAAGAATTTTTAAACTGAGCATCGTGTAGGCCTAGGATGATATTTTTAATTTAAACTGAGCATCGTATAGGTTTTTAGCGCAAAAAAGTATCCTTTCGTTCGGTCACAAAAAATTAAAAATTGTTATGGATAACATAAGGAAATTGCGCTTAAATTGTCACTAGACTTTTTATTAACTTGTTTTTTAATGACAATGAAAAAATCTTACAATAATCAGAGTAATAAATGTGGTTTGATTTTTACTATGTGGTATTTTAATAATAATAGGCATAATAACAATAATAAATAACAATAATAAATAGTGTTATATTTAAAACAACTGTAGATGTATTATTATTAGTAGGCTATTTAATTTTAAAAACGAATTATATCTGACTAGATCTAAATGTTAAACCAGGTACCACTAAATTGTACATTTGAGTATTTTATTTTCATGAATCTAAACAGTTACGAAATCGTACTAGATTTCTAGATTCTATTTTCGTAATGGTTTGTAGGCCTCTACCATGTCATTACGTAATTTTGGTGGATGAATAATTTTACGCCAATGATGAAGTATAAATAAAAGTACGGTATGTTTTTCTTCATAAATGTACATGGAGCGCCACCTCTCTGCAAACATCTACTTGGCCCCTTGCCGAAATATTTTACATACCTGGCATTTTATTACCCGGTCGCTAGTCAACATCTCATTCCAACATACAAATAACTTGTAGACATTAGACAACACAACAGTTATTAAATTTAATACATTAGTACTGTGTAGATTTAGTAATCGCAATATGACACAGCTTTCGCTTGCCACATTCCTTCGGTCGATCGTACGTCAAACAAAGGGAGAAAACAGTTTTAAAAACATCGACTGCTAGTCTAGTGAGTGTGTGAGACGAGTGTAAAAGTAAACCAGAAAGATAAAGATTTTTTAAAAACTTCTATCTCTTTAAAATAAAGAATTGAAATTACTTCAATTTTTTCTCTGCTCTTGATCTATTTTAAATACATTCATATGTAAATAATTAAGCAATATTAAATAAAAATCCACTACAACAAATTATTACGACAATTTAGTTGAACTTACTGTAACTGTAAAAGCATGGGTACAAAATCGAAAGTACGAAATACTACATGTGATAGAATTTTAAACAAGAAAAGCTACTTACCAATGCCCCCACTTGAAGTCTCTATCATTGATGCTGCCCTCGACAGGACATCAAGTGGCGATTCCATCGGACCCAAGGTGCTGTCCGATACGGTTGAATTCCATTCGTTCTCGCTGTGTTTTTTCATTGTGTACTCATAAGACGTCGTAGTGTAGGCGGTCAGTTAGAAACCAATCAATGAAAACAACACACAAGACGAACACACGCAGAATTAATAAAACACATCCATGGCGAGTAGGCGATCAACACATGTCCTGAACACAGGCAACCTGGTTTATCGTTTTAAATAATACGGCTACCTCGTGCTTGGCCGAATCTAGAACAAAGTCTGTGAGCTACATCGGTTAGGAATGACAGGAATTTTTTCTAGGTCACATGACCGGCGTTTTGTCACGTGACAAATTTGAGATGCCTTTCTAGGCCGCCGTACCAAAACACCGAGTTGAATCGTCGTGTTCGATCAATGTAGTATACAACTGCTAGACTAGGCAGGCCCGTTATTTGAAAGACAACTTGTGACGCATTTTCGTGTTGCTGTTTAAGAAATCAGCGCTTGCGTAAATTTATGAATGGGAAAGATTGAGGGATAGTGTGTGCTGGGTTTAAAAATCTAATTTAATTTTAAATTAAATCTATTGATTTTAATAATATGATTATAAAATAAATATAAAATGAATGTAATATTTACATTATTTGGGTTTTGTAGTTGTTAAATTCTGTAAAAATATTTTGAATAGAGTTATTACTTTTTGTTTCATTAGATTATTGTTTTGTTTCTTTTGGTATGTGTTTATTTTCGAAGATTAAGTTGTCAAATGTTATTTAGGGTATAAGAAAGTAGCATTTTAAATTTTATTGCTGCATGTGATACAATGACTGTAAACTTATATAGAATCTATATTGAGCCTTAATATGGCATAGATTTGTTTCTACACTGCTTCAAGAAGTGCACAACCAAAACAATTTATCCATAGAACTACAATAATGTTTTCACAAAGCTTCGGTGCGAATTTTTCCAATACCGTTTTCTTTAGCTTGTAATGATCAGTGTTTCTTTCAGACATTTTTCTCAGGTAAATAGGGGGGGGGGGGTCAATTGAATCTTCCGGGGGGCGCACTTAAATCCGGGAGGGGGCACTGGGAGGTTAAAGCTTATAATTGCTATATAAATTATATATTTTTCTAGTTCGTCCTTGAAGAGATGCCTGAAAGCATTAAGCTTTGTGTTATCTGTTAAAATCCGTCCTAGTGACGCCACTGATATAAGCTACAAAAGCACAAACACACAAATACACACACACTCACATATATATATATATATATATATATATATATATATATATATATATATATATTGTATATATTGTATATATTGTATATATTGTATATATTGTATATATTGTATATTGTATATATTGTATATATTGTATATATTGTATATATTGTATACATTGTATATGTATAGGCCTATATGAGAAAAGATGTGTTGCGTTATTTTATAGATTGCTGTATTATTGATCGGCGACAGCTTGAAGATATCTGAATTAGCAATCTTGTATGATGTAATTCATAATAATATTTGTAACGTGAAACTCATAGCTTAAAGGGATGCACACACACAAACACACACACATACAATCACACGCAAACACACTAGCTTCTATAAATTAAAACACACCAACACATTTTGTTGCGCCTAAAAATTTGATGGTTAATTGGTGCATCGAAAAGAGTTTTTTTTTTACATTATCTTGAACATACATTGTGTGTCATGTGGGAGGATCTTGACCATACTTTGTGTGTGTGTGTGTGTGTGTGTATACGTGCGTGCGTATATGTGTGTGTGTGTCATGTCATAGGATTTTGACTATCCTTTTCGAAAAGGTTCACAGTGTTTAAAAATTTGATTACAATATACTACGATGGATATTACACATTAACAAATAGAAAGAAGGTTTATAAAGCTCCACATCTTAGTCGTAAAAATCAGCATTAGCAACTCCTTGTTGATTACTTAAGACGCCATCTTGAGGTCACTTTTGATTCGCATCTGCACGACACGTCTGACGACACTTGGCTGTGGACGTACAGAGGACGTCATTTTATGCCTTTCATCTGCTTTGTTGAGAGTCTGTATAATCCAGTCAATGACAGGAAGGAACAGAGTTTCTTCCAGGCATCTCTTCGGAGGGGCGGAGCCCCCCCCCCCCCCGAAAAAAGTCTTCCGCCCCCCCCCCCGAACGAAATGGAATTTATATAGAAAATATATAACAGTATCCACCACCCCCCCCCCCCCCCCCCGAAAATTTCAAGTACCCCCCCCCCCCCCCCCGGTGAAAAAAGTCTGGAAGAAACACTGGGGAGGAAGAACGATAACTGAAGAACTATCGCATTTCTTTGCTTTGAACCCGATGGCCGTTAATCCGAATCGTAGGCACTAGGCAGATGTTGTTGGGGGTACAATCCCCACCACTACGGATCACCCACCATGGATTTCGCCCCCCCCCCCCACACACACCACCACCACCACCTATAGACCACCCCCGAAATGAAATTTCAAGATTTTTAATGTCATTTAAAAACAACAATGTTACGCACTTAAAATCTTTAACAAAACTTTTGAACGCTTCCACAACCAATACCTACCGATTGTAAACAACGGTAACAGCATGACATACCATCGTAGATTTTAAATTGTTTGACCTCTTTCTAGGATGTCATTGATTCGAAGCACGTTCAAAATATCACGTGTGTTGGATATAAAAACACATTGTATATAATCTATGAAATCAATGCACAATATTTTCTAAAAACGGATGCAAAAGGGGGATTTTAATAAGATTTGAGCAAGATCTACTGTGTCTGCCAATATATATTTTAGACTTAGGACCGTCATAGTGTATCTGAAAAGCTGTAGCCGTAGTGTCAAATTATTCTCTACTTGTCTTCCTTATTAGGGGTCATACATTTTACGGTGTCCACAGACATGTATCTTTGACCATTTTTCACCCATGTCCACAAACGTCCATTTTCAACGAATAGTTGTGCTCAGAGGCGTAGCGGGGGGGGGGGGGGGCGGGGGGCGGACCGCACCGGTTGACACCATTTAGGGGGGTGACACCAAGGCAAAAAATAGCAAAATATATAGAGAAAAACTTGAGGGGGGCGGTGGTGCAAATCGAAAGTTCGAGGGGGTGCAAATCGAAAGTTCGGGGGGGGGGGTGCAAATCGAAAGTTTGAGGGGGGGGGGTGCAAATCGAAAATTTGAATGTTTGTCCCCGGGAAGGGTCGCTACGCCTCTGGGGGGGGGGGTGACACCATTAAGTGCCGTACCGGTTGACAGCCGACCTCGCTACGCCACTGGTTGTGCTATAATTCTAGATACTGTGACGAGCGATGCTATTTAAACCCTTGCATTCAGGATAAATGAAGTCGTGTGCTTGTTATAAAGTTTAAAAATTAAAGTTAAATTATAACAGACAAGTCCACAAGAGTCGATTTTTTCAGAGCTAGTATTAATATAATACACACTTAAGGCTGCTATTTTCTCCACACAAAAAATACTGTACGAATAGAAGCAGGTGTACTTGGTTGAAAAAGTATATATACATACATCTATATATCAGTGGCAAAGGCAGGGGGCATTGAGGGGGAAGGGGGACAATTTTCAATACTTTAAAAGTAAAAAACAAATAACCTCGAATTTCACGTTCTTACAAGTTCTACAATTAACTATAAATATCAGACTTTCTCCTTAATAATAGCCATTTTCGTTTTTGTGTTACACCCTAAGACTGTTTCATTCGGTTTTGTTCGATCCCTACCCACATACACCCATTCGGCGCCCGGGGTGAGCTATCAATTTTGAGCCCCCCCCCCCCCCCCCCCCCCAATATATTTATTGCAAGTCACACTGGCGAAAAAGCGCCCCCCTCTTTCAATTCGGAAAGGTCGGGGGCGCTTTTTATCAGACACTGTCCCTTGTTATTTTTTAAATTTATTTTGGTACCACGCTACTGATACTTTACAAAGATCAGTTTAACAAGTTCGCAAAGCCTAGTAGCAGTCTATTTACTGAACTTCCACTGTGTCATTTAGTTATGCTCTTAATTTTTTTCATACACCGTTAGGCGCCCCTCTCAGTTCGGCCCCAGGGGTGGCCGCCCCACCCACCCTCCCTTAGCAACGACACTGGTCAATACACATATAAAACGGTTGTTAAGTAGGCCTTGGGCCTACTTCATTAGATCACAGCAGAAAATAAATGTATACTAAACTACTTATTTTAAAATTTAAAGATTACTTAGGTGTGCTCACTGTAAATTATTCAGGCCATCATTTTAGCATTATCCGACCAGCAGGGTTTTTTTAATTTGTATGCAAAACATTCCTGGTACATGAATGGAAACCATTTAGCGCGTAGGTGTCGGGCCAACAGCGAATCATTTCATCGCTTCTCTGAACGGGTGCCAAAACACGCTGCATAACCTTGAAAAATACGAGAATCGTTGCGCGCCCTTCCAGGCTGTTGAATTGTCGATATGGTAACAGCTTGGACGATTCAAACGATACGTGGAAACGAAATGTGGGTTTTTTTTTTGCCTGTTTTATGCATGCTTTCGATACAACGACTGTCACTTATGCAATGAGGGCAACCATGCATGATCCTGTATCAATGCTGAAAATTTCAGCCTGTTATTCTTTAATCTTTTCATCGAGTGGAATAACTAAAATTGGAGGCCATTCTTTTTGCTTTGTATTCAATATAATTTATAAACAGAGTTTCTTTCAGGCAACTCTTCCGGGATTGGGGGTGGGCAGTGCCCATCTACCGCCCCCCCCCCCCTCTCGCTTAGGAAAAAACAGAAAAAAAAATATAGGCCTATTTAATTTATACAGTAACGTTTCTATTTGAAGTATTTCCCCCTCCCTCCCCCACCACCCGGAGAAAAAAAAATTCTGAAATAAACACTGAATATTTAATAATTTTCTGTACGTTTAGGTTAGCTTCTTCACTGTCACCTAATATTGTAGGCTACATCTCAAAAGTTGTGCCATGCAATACTTAAAACTTTCATTATTTGTTCCGCAGGCTGTTGCTTTAAAAAAATCCATACAACAAAACAACCTTGGTTCACGGACCGCTAAAGTTGTATTTCTGACGCAGACGGATAGACCCTATGCAACTGGGGTCCTCCCAATTCGTTCCTTAAACGTAAACGCGACCAGCCGCAGGAATGTGAAACACGCATGACGTCACCAGGCAGACGATAGCGAGGTTTCTGTTTCAAAAGGAAAATGAAAAAAGTTTTGATATCATTTTATATCCCATTCATAAGACCCGGGTGGAGTTATTTTAGGAGATCATCACAACACGCACCGGAGAGAAAAACATTTTTTTTTAAAACATGGTGGCGCTACAGATGTTAAAAATAACGCCAGCAGGCCTACATAATTAATGTTAATTAAAATGTAGTTTAATAAATGGGTCTACAATAGTTGAAAGGATGGGATTTTTTTAGGGCGTTACATACCAGGGTTTCTTTCAGACGTTTGTCTCCACTGTTTAAACTATGTATATTTAAATATTTTCTATATAAATGTATATATTTCTTCACTTTGACCGGAATGGGTGGGGCGAAGAGATGCTTGAAAGAAACTGTTAACGTACACAGTGCGACTGTGTAAACTATTTTCTCAATGTTAACAAAGCTTTTAGCATTTTTATGTTTGAGGATACACACACACACACACAAGTAAGCAGTAGCCCTACTCAGTTTCAACCGGCTAACACTAACGTTAGAAAATAGGTTTATCATTTAGCTGTAATTATTTTACAAGAGATTAGTCATTTCTATTGTCTGAGTAAAAATAATTGAAAAATTGATTGCTCGTCATAATTTAAGGGTAAAAACTGTAGACCTTCGTCAAATTCTACACACATCTATAAACAAAGCAACGAATGAGAGAATTGGTATTGCTGACCCAGACAGTGGCAGTAATTGGCTACAAAATTATCATTTTGGGGGGTCAATGTTGGGTGGATGCATGATGAGAATTTTTGTCAAAACAAATCTCCAAAATGAGTTAATTTTTTAACGTATTCAAATCAGTATATTTCTAATTGGCTTTTAATTATGCAGCACACATATATTTTAATGTGAAATGAAAGCACACATTTTCATTTCACTGCATTAACTACCAGAAACTTGAAAGAACAAAGATCATTTTAATTTTTTCAATTTATTGATGTGTCAGTGGAAAAAGCCACCCTTTTAAACTTGTTTTAAGCATAATAAAATCACATAGTCAATAATATTTCTTACTAAGTATAGGTACAAAATATTCATAAATCATTAAATAATAAAATAAATTAAATAAAAGAAAAAGCTTTGAAGTTTTTCTCAAAGTAGATCCAAAATTGAAATTAAACTATAGCAATTTCAGCATCTAACGTGTTAATACAATCTTGCAGTTTGGAAATGAAACTTGTTGAGTAAAACAAAATGCTGCGTGCATTTGGAAAAAAAAAAGAAATAAAAAGAAATGTTTAAAACATAATAATGCCAAAGGTTTTATAAAAAAAAATATTAGTTTTTGGATTAATAAATGTAAACTAGTCAATGTGGAAAAAGAACATTTTCTTCAGTGAAATTCAGGGCATGCTAAAAAATACACACAAAAATACACAAGAGCAATACAGTTACCCAATTTTTTAAATTCTAAATTTGATAACAGTGGCAACAGTTTTGAAAGCCTACTGCACCAACTCCATAGTTACAAACTAGAAATGAATTCTGTGTTGTGCAATGCCTACATCTCTTTCACAGTTCCGAGAAGAGGGTAAAAGCAAGCCCACACTCAGGAAAACAATGCATCTTACAGAAAAAAGACAACTAACAAACAATTCTGCATAATATTGTCTACTGCATACATCGTTAGTTGTAGGATATATTACAGTTATGCTTATGTATTATGGAATATAACCAACAGTTAGTAATAGGGGAAATAAATAACAAGATATGAAGCACTTATAAACAATACATTCTTGTGACTATAAAGAGATACCTGGCTAAAAAAACTTTACAAATATCGCATTTTGAAAACCAACAATGGAAGATACATCAGTATAATAATTTTGATTTAAAACTAACGGCAACAAAAGTTAAAAAACTGAGGAAAGCAAACGACTCCAAACCAAAGTTTTTGTGTGAGGAGGAACCTGTTCAACAAATAACAGGAGGACAAATCAACTACTTGTAGAAATGATTTTATTCACAGCTAGACAGAGACTAGATGTTAGCTTTTGGCTCCTCTGTAGCTAGTAGAGGCACCGCTGCAACAGGCTCCATCGGAGGAGGTGGAGGGGCGGCTGGAGGGGCCACTAACTCTCTTCTTCAATGTGTCTAAATATTCCTGCTGGGACTGGGCAATGACTTGGGCCAGTATGTCCTCCTCACCCCAGTCTGATAGACCTGGATATAATCAAAACCACATTAGTCAAATCCATGCAAATATAAAATATAAGCAATCATAATAAAACAGATATGTGGTACGTTATAGTTTAAGTCTTTTAAGGGGATGTGCGCATAAGAAAAAAATCACCAAAATCCTGATTTTTTGTAAGTGTTTCTCGCAACATTAATGAGAATTTTTTTATAATGTGTTTAAAAAACCTTTTTTATGACCCCATTAATTAATAAACCGGGAGGGATCTCCCCTAAACTTTCTCGAATATTCTTATATAATACTACGGGGGATGGCAACGTGGGATATAGACGTTATTTCTAATCCATGTTTAATTACTTAAACTTTTAAAAATAGAATAGAATCTTGTAGAAAAAAAGAATATCGCACCAAGCGAATGACAAACAATATGTATATAATAGTGCAGAATATTATTAGTACTTTATAAATTCATTTTTCTTTTTTGAGAAATTGGAAATAACGTAAGTTACTACTCCCGGTCAACGGAAATTACTCAAAATTTGATAGAAGACAGAAAATTAGCTCTTTTACTTATATGTGAAATGTCGTTTATCTATCTGAAACAATACTCAAGTTACAGGCTTTTGAAAAATTGAAAGTAGAATAAGTTCCACTTCCTGTTATCCAAAATGGCTCAAAAGTTCATACAGAACTACAAATTTGATATAATACTTATATATGAAATTTCATCAACCTAGCTGTAACGGTACTCAAGTTATCGTGTTTACAGACATACATCCACACAGAAAATTGCAAAGCCCAGTTTTTCCGACTCGATTACGCAAAAAATGCCGAAATTTTGATAAATCTGCATTTATTGTTTTTGCCCGATTAAAATAAGTCCCCTATTCTCTGTAGATGATGAAGTACTGAGGTGTAAAACGATGAAAACAGTCAAAATTTCATGTGATTTTTGTGCATGATTACGATATTTTGTCTATATTTTGCGAATCCTCAAGTCTAGAGCTGGAATTTGTGTTCAAGTTAGCAGAATGTCCCCGAGTTCACTCAACTCTGAATAATACTTAACTCAAGTTAGTGAAAGTAAATGCGGCTGAGCATACTATCCCTTTAAATGCAGAGATCACAGAAAAAGGTGAACTCTACTTCACTTGCCCCATGAACCGTCAGGTTTGAAAAGGGAACTTAAAAAGTAAGTAAAGTTCCCTTTTCAAACCTGATGGATAAACATCCCCTGAGGGAGGGGGCAACTAAAAACTTTGCACAATTAACAGAGGAAAAAAGGTATTATTGAGTATTTTAAATTACTGATTCATCAGTCAAGTCTATATATATGTGTGTGTATATGAGGGGTGGCAATATATGAGGTGCTGCACCGGTAGACCCCAACGTAGTGACGCCATTGGTTCTTGGTTGTGGTACTGAAGGGGATTTTCTCTAACACTATTAGGTATTACAAGTTAATATGCTATGCAAAATATAGCCAGACTTCAGCCTGCTTTTCTTTCTTGATTTGCTTCCAAAGCCTTTGTCCACGTAAAGAAGAATCTGCTAGGCAGCAGTGTTTTATTTTGGAGTCTCTTCTCCTACATGAGTTGCTGTCCTAAGTTAATGAGCATCATCTGCCCAGGGATCCAATCTCTGGATTTTTTTTTAGTTTGGAGTCTGATGCTCTTCTTCCTGACCAAGTCGGCCCCCAAATTTTACTTATTAAATTATTACACCTTTACCAAACAAATTCTACTATATTTTACCACTAAACCTTGAATATAAATATTACACTACAAATTATATAAGATTTTAATTATAAAAATTCTACTATATTTTCCAAATAAACTATGCTATGATATACCACATAAATTCTACAATATTTTTACCAAATAATGTTGGTGGCAAATGGTCCATGATTGTGGAAGAATTAACGCTTGCTCCTCCTTCTGCCAGACCTGTGTCATTGCTTGAACTTTGAGGTGGACTTTGACGTGGGGATTTAGAAGACCCTGAAAACACAGTTTAAACATAATATCAAGTTCTAAAGCAATTTTTTTTAAATTACTAAAAACAAATTTTGACAGATTAAGAAAATCTAAAATTTAATGTGTCACTTTTTTTTTTTAAATATAGAGGAACTATAATAAGATTATTCAATGCACACTCCAAGAAATTATCTGTTTAGACATTGTAATGTAATATGAATACACTAAAAATATAAGTCAAGTCAAAAAAGATTCTGCAGACCAGAAGGCCCATATTGCAAATAAGAGTAAGAGGCAAAGATAGCGTAGCATACTTTTTAAAAAAAAATTGTTTGATCATGGACTGGGGGTGGTGTCTATTTCACTCACCAGGCAAAGAAATAAACTGGTCATCAGCCTGTTGAGGGCTACTGTTTCCACTACGTAACTGTCTGGGAGATCTCATGGGTCCAGCATCAACACAACTGTTATGAGTGACATCACTTGTTGAGCTGCATGTTGCACTGGCTGTTCTAGTCTAAAAGTAAGGAGAAAAATGTGTATTGAAATCTGCACAGATTCTAAAAATAAAAAGAATTTTTTTTTCTAAATCCTAAAAAAATAAGAATTTAAAAAATCTAAATACAGATGAAAAAAAAATTAAACCTACAGATGTTCCCTTTGTTCTGCGTGAAGCTTTTTCCTGCTCTCTCAGCCACTGAAGGTAAGATTCTCTAGCTACTTGTTCCTCTATAGAGTCCTGTGTTACTTCCCAATCTGTTTCTCTCAATTTATCCTCCAACATAGTCTGTTTATATAAAAAAAAAGACTCAGCAATTATAGAGACATATATTTAACATTTTAATGTACTAGTTTGATTTGTTTTAAAAAATAAGACAAGAAGCTTCATAGAAAGTAAATGCTACGATCCAATTACCTGCTCTATGTGGAAATTCTCAGAACTTTTTATTGCATCATGCATCAGATTTCGCTCTGCCAACTATCAAAATATAAAATTTTCATTAGACATTATAAAATAAGAACATTAAGAAT
The DNA here is from genome assembly GCF_028476545.2 of Physella acuta. NCBI lineage: Eukaryota > Metazoa > Mollusca > Gastropoda > Physidae > Physella > Physella acuta. The sequence continues at coordinate 270,283 of NW_026731800.1, forward strand.
AGACGGATTATTCATTAAAATACTCATTGCCTAAAAGAATCAAAGCATTAATAACAGTGATGTAGGCAGGAACTGGCCATGAAGGTAGGCAACTTGGGTTGCAAAATTAAATGGCATGTTACAGCACTGTTAGCTGCAAAATTTAATGCTTAGAGCCCTAGATATCTAGAAAGTGTAGCAAGTAAGGATTCAGGACCAGAATAAAACATCAGAAGTTGCATCAGCAAGGCAAGGTATGCATTCAAGACCCTCAACATAATGTGGATGTCATGAACAACTGCCTAGTATTCAAGACATGACTGGTAAACAGCAAAGTGAAATCTGTTCTCCTCTGTGGTTCTAGATTAAGTCCAGAGCTTTGTTACTGGATGCCTGCAATGTATATTGCACATCAAGTGGTCTGATAAAATTACAAGCACAAATTTATGGGGGAAAACACACAAAATGTTATTGGCCAAGAAACACAAAAGAGAAACCAAGAATGGATTAGATTGCTTGTGCAAACAACTGAATTATCTGACAGGTGTTTCAATGAAACCCAAGGAAAAAAAGGAAAGTAGTTAGTATCAGTGAAGCACAAGCAGTCAGAATGTACCCAGCTTAGGGAAATCAACCAAACAATATGCTGAAGAGGTGTGGTTGCATCCATATGCTTTATAGGAATGACAATGAATACAGTAAACAGTTTACTTTTGTACTTTTTTGAGAGGACACAAATTCAAGATGTTGTGGTTTTGCATGAATAAACATATAATTAACAAACTAAAGACCCATATAAAATACAAGCTAGTCTTAAAGAGTAAGACATCAATTAGTTAATTCAAAGTAACCAGCCAATAAAATAGCAACACTTTTATAAGAAATGTAAAAATAAACTAGGTAAAAATATCTTTATGCATAGATTACTAATACAACAAAACCCTATAAGAGTAAAACTTGATTTTTAATTACCCCTGGCTGAAGTCCAGGCAATCCCAATCCAACACCTATAGAAGCTGAATAAGGGTCTACTATAGAGTTGTAGTGAACATTACCATGGTAGCTGAGGCGAATGGGAGGGTTGTCTGTTTTATAAGCTGTGTCAAACGTGTTCATTGGATCTGTTCAATGCAAAGTTAAACATAAAGTACACAGTCATTACAGTATTAATAGCTGCAACAACCAGAAAAAACTTTTTAAACTAATGCTGTTCAAGGCACTACATTTGGATTTTTTTTATAAAAACAAAAATACCAAAATGTAATAAAATAGCGTAAAAATTCATTATAAGTTAGTTTAAAATTAAAAAAAAAAAAGTTCTAAATTACATAACATAAATATTATTCACTGTTTATAAAAAACCTACCTAGACTATACTGATATACTTCAACTGGTCTATTAAATAGCTCAGTAATTGCCTGAATCTCAAGGTGATTACCATGACACGAATCCATTCTCTTGCGGTTGATATATGTAGTAAAATCTTCAGTGACATACTGAGAGTAAAAGTCTGCATTCTTTGACTAAAATAAAATAATTTAAGAAAAAAAGCTGAATTTTCACTCAAAACATTTTTAAAAACTGTGAATGAATTATTATAAAAATAATAATTTAATTGACAGCTAAAGATAACAATGTAAGGTAAATACCATATAATCAAGACAATGTTTCCTAACAGTGCTGTGCATTTCCTGGTCCCCATAAACTTGATCAGCTAAAGAAGATAACATTTTTGTTGAAATTATGTGTCTATCTTCAACACAGTAGTAAAATAGCAATAGGGGGAAAAAAACAATTAATACATAGTGTCACACTATATACTAGACTTTAGTCACAGGGAATTAGAATATAAAAGCTTCATTGAACTAATTGTACACTAACACTATTTCTAAAAACAAACAATTGTATGAAATCTTCTTACCAACTGCCCTAAATAGGCAAGCTCCATCCTCACCCATTTTTTTAATGATAAACCCCTTCTTTTCTTTCAAAGCTTTTTCAAACCATTGTTCTAGCTAGAAATATTAGTTATTAAAAAAAAGTTAAGTTTATTAATGGTTTCAGATAGAAAAAAGGGATGCAGCAATAAAATTTTAGGCCTAATGTCGATGTTTAGTTAAAATGTTTAAATTAGTACATCACTGTTTAGAATAGAGAATACAAGAGTCTTTTATTAAAATATATGCATATAAAATATATATAATATAGATCTATTTTATATGTGTACCCAGAAACCAATTATTGTAAATACAAATTTAAAATTTTTAAAACATATTTTAACCTTGACACAGGAAAAATTCAAATGTAGGCCTTATGGCACTATCATATTACCATTCAATTTTTAGAAACAAAATGACACTTATTTTTTCTTTAATTCAGACACAAAATGTGAAATAAAATTATCTTTTTTCTTATAGTTTTTTATTCAATTTATTTAGAAAGGTTAGTAGCTGAGTTGATTCTATTATACAAATTCTGCAACATGGTATTAACCAAATCTGTTTTGAATTTGTCGATGCTCAAATAGTGATGTAGACTTCACAAACAAAATGTGAAGTAACCTATCCTGACCCGTCAGTCAAAAGTCACCTGTTTTTGTAACTTCTACAAATTTGATGTGTGATCAGCAATATGCACAGCTTTTTCAACTGTCCCAGACATATTATTTAGTGAATACTCAACCATCCCATAAACCAAGCAATATTAGGCCCAAAATGTAATTATTATTGTGACTAGGTCTAGCTAAACAAACGCCAATAGAACAGTTAACCAATACATGAGTATTGAAAATCAGACCACATTGATTTTGTGATAATCTTTACTGAAAAATAATTGTTAATTTTTGTAACATAAAACCCTAAAACTATCACTTAAAATAGGCAACAATAAGTAATCTGCACTAATGAATTTGTCAAAAGGATTGAAAAAAAAGTGATTTTAATTAAAACTTTCTAAAAAGAAAAAGAAAGCATAGGCTAAATAAAATTACAAAAATAAAACAATTCATAAAACAACTTATAAAGTAATATAAAGAAATGTATAATAAGGCCTAGGCCCATTTATAAAATTGTATGTTGGAATGTTGGTACTACTACATCTAGTAGAATATAGGCCTATTTAACATTTATTTTAGCAGCTGAGGCTTAATGACTTGAATTTTATCAAGTGTTCTGCTAGTTACAAGTAGATAATAGATACTTACTCAGTTGAAGTTGCTATGTTGCGCTTACCTGAACTATAGCTGTCAGACCTAGATCTAGCAGGCAAATGTGTTTTTAAATTTTAACCATAGGTCCATAGTACTTTACTATTACAAGAATACAAACCTCATTGATATTTTCAGGAGCAGGAGGTGGTGGATTATGTTCTTCCTCACTGTTATAGTCTTCATCACAGTCTTCAACATTTCCAGCTAAAATTGGTATATTATTTGTGTTATTTGAAACATTAGTTGCGGCTGGGATCACAGAAGAAGCATGGTTGTTGCGATGTTTACGTACTGTTCTATGAGGAGATGAGCGGTGCCTCCTCTTGTGGTTTGATGGTGCATCATGTCCATCAAACTCATATGAGACATTTGCAGAAAGAGTTTGGGTCAATACAGGATGAGAATGTGACAGGTCATCACGACTTGATGTTGAGGGTAGCCATCGAGTTGGAGAAGTTCTTACTCGAGGCGTCTTTTCAAGTCTATTTTCTGAGCTAGTACCATGGTGATAGTGAGTAAGGCCATGCGTATGTGCAAGACCATGTGCATGATTGATTGAATGACCATGTCCAACTGCTGTATGAGAATCAGCTGTTTCTGTGTCATTTTTTTCTTTAGCAACCTTCTTTTTCGGTTTGATGGTCATTGTTTGTAATACTGCTGGTCTCTAAAAATGAGCCCAGAAAAAAATGGTTACAGGACCTCTCCACCTTCCTTCACTAATCAGGTTGGTCACCACTTCTCCTCATTAAACAAAACACGAATAGAAGCTAAACAGCCTCGGAAGAATTTGGAAACCGATTACACGAAATGTATAGCAAAACTGTTAAAGCGTATGGCGTCTACACCGTGACGTAATTTTTTTCTATTTACAATCGACAGCGCCATCAAAAGGGCAGATCACTCTGAAATTGTAATAGTGAATAGCAATGACCTTTGACATTAGAAAGTTAACGATTAATAACAAAGTGTAATGATAAAAAGAAAAAGGAATTATAATTACAGTATGTGATTACGTTAAACAAATAAATAAACTCACCTAGAACAAAAGGAAATTTATTGATTAATTTTTGATAATTATCCTTAGTCTCTTCACAACGCCATGGGCATCGGTGGTCTAGTGGTAGAATACTCGCCTGCCACGCGGGTGACCCGGGTTCGATTCCCGGTCGATGCAACTTTTTTTTTACTTCAAGGCAAACTCGATTTAAAACCAATTAATTTTTACAAGCTATTTCTTAGTCAAAACTACCAACGACTAAACGGCTCCGTCAAGGGAACCCGACAAAACGGCCCTGACACGAGAGTCCTGTCAAATCGACCCCGTCAAAAGGGTCAGCGACAAATGAACGCCGTCATGTAGGTTTCCGACAAAAGGGCTTCAGTCAATAAGGCTCCCGAAAAATAGGCTCCCGTCATATAGGCTCCCGCCAATATGTAGTGAGCCCATTTGTCGGGAGCCAATTTGCGGTGAGCCCTAATGTCGCAAGCATATATGTCGCCAGTCAATCTGATGGGAGCCCATTTGACGGGAGCCAATATGTCGAGGCTATTTTGACTCGGTCGTTTTGTTGAGGGTCGATCTGACGGGGTTATATTGACGGGACCCGTTTTGACGGGGCCGTTTTGTCCCGGGCCGTGCACCAGGGGGGATGGTTTGATTTAAAATTTGACCATACACTTTTGCATTTTAAAATTTAATGTTGGAAACTGAATTATATCCGTTATGTCGTGTTTTTAATTATTTTTTTTTGTTAATTTTTAATAAAAATTAATGAATATTAAGTCATGTATTCGATGTTGACCGTGCTCAGAGAATATATTTAAAAAGAACTACAATATTGAAGGGAGTGTGTGTGTGATGGAGTTTCTCAGAAATTTTCCCGACGCCGCCGCCATACATTTCTGGATGATACTAACGGAGCATAGGGAAAATTTTTGGACAATTTTTTTATCTCCCTCCTTCCCCCGTCACACATCGTCATAAAAGCCCCCCCCCCCCCTCCACCCAAATCACGTCACACACCAGCCTACAATCTACCCCTCCCTTAAAAATTGCTGTTTTATTTTTTTAAACATCGATTTATTTCGAAAACGTCGACTAAGCTCGGCCAACATTGAGTATATTTTCAAAAACCTGAAATAACGGTTAAATTGAAGTTTCTAACAATATTTTTTTTTTTAAATCCAAAAGTGTGACGTCACCCTATCTGAATCCCCCCTCCCCCCGTCATCACACATCGTCAAAAAATTACAACTCACATCATCAGACGTAGGCAAAAAATTACAAATACCCCCCTCCCCTCGTCGTCCCCCCTTTCCTGGAGTGTGACGCTATACATTTTTGAAATTTAGAGCAGAGGCGTAGCGATCCTTCCCGGCGCCCGGGGACAAACTTTCGATTTGCACCCCCCCTCAAACTTTTGATTTGCAACCCCCTCTCACACTTTTGATTTGCACCCCCCCCCTTCAAACTTTCGATTTGCACCCCCCCCACATCCTCAAACGTTCGATAACTTTTTCCAACCCATTTTGGCGCCCCCTAAGGTCGGCACCCAGGGACATATGTCCCCCGGGTTTCCCCCCCCCCCCTTTGCCACGCCTCTGATTAAGAGTGGTGTTTGTGGGGGAAAGAAATGTTTATACAAGTGACATCAAAGATCCTATCTTTGCCTTATATTTAGTATATAGGCCTACATTATCCCTTATAGTAAACCAGTGGCCAGCATGGCTCCGGGCAAGGGGGGGGGGGGCGAATGTCCCAAAGTAACAGTGATAACCAATCTGTGTAACGTAGTTGTGTCCCCGTCCTGTTGACCAGAAAAGGCCATACAGCAACAAGGGGCTTCCGTACAGAGGCGTAGCGATGGGGGGGGGGGTACATATGTCCCATAACGCCTACCCTAGGGGGCGCCAATATGGGTCGAAAAAAATTGAAAGCTCATTTTAGCTGCAGTTTTGCATTATAAATATAAAAAATATATGAGAGGGGGGCGCAAAATTGAAAGTTTGTCTCCGGTTGGGGGGCGCGAAATTGAAAGTTTGTCCCCGGGCGCCGGGAAAGGTCGCTACGCCTCTGCTTCCGCATGTTGTAAACCACGACCCTACTTTAGTTTAAATCTCCACATGAGTTGGGAGTGGGAGGGGCAGGTGGGAGTGGGGTAGATTTTCATTGTATGTTCTTCTGGAGTAGTCTGTGGTCAGCTAAAATATTAAGTGGGATTTGATCTCACGTCCATAGCGTCAACAAATGGGATGATTGTACATCAACCACGGCGCTACTGTGACACTTACTATATGATTTGTTTAAAAATTAGTTCGTGGTTTAAAATATATCTAATCAATCCTGTAATTAAACTAAGCTTTGGACCAGATGTAACTGAATGAGTTCTTTGGCCCCCTTTTATATTCTCGCGCACGGGCATTCGTTTGCTCACTCGTTCACACAACAGATCTAATGGCTCGTTTGTTCTGTAGCAAAAAGTACCACTTTTCATTATGACCGACGACGAGGTTTAAAAATATCGAGGGAAGAATCCTGTGTTTATTTCTTGAAAATGTAAGGCTGTGTGGGTTGTTGCGAAGGAAGCTAGAGTAGGTCTATACTATACATAGCGCCTTTTGGTGAGTAGATTATATAGTGCAGGCATATAGGCTACTATACATGGACTTTTTAAAGTGAGTAGATTAGCTAGTGTAAATATACGTTATGTATATATGTATATGTATGGCATATTTTAGTGAAGAGATAAGCTAGTGTGGGCCTATACTATACATGACACCTTTCAGTGAGTAGATTAGCTACTGTATGCCTATACTAAACAGGGACTTCTTTTAATGTGTAGAATATAGCTCCAGTGATCGAAATGTTAAGGTAACTTTTGTATCTTGAATTCAAAGTAAATTTTGAGTGTAACTAGCATTTTGTATATATTCATCGTTGTAAGTAAATATTTAATGTGACTCGTATTTTGTATTTCTTTATCGTTGTATTGTAATAAACCAGGTCATAAAAATGTCTATACATAACAGGTAAACATAATGGTAAAACCTTATAAACGTAAGCCACAAAGCCAGGATACTAATCGCTGGGTGGATTCCTAAAGCCAGGTATAGTGGCAGAAGAGTTGGGTGGATTCTTAGAGCCAGGTATAATGGCAGCTGAGCTGGGTGGATTCTTAGAGCCAGGTATAGTGGCGGAAAAAGTTGGGTGGATTCTCAGAACCAGGTATAGTGGCAGAAGAGTTGGTGGATTCTTAGAGCTACGTATAATCGAAGCAGAGCTGGGTGGATTCTTAGAGCCAGTATATAATGGCAACATTTGGGTGGATTCCTAGAACCATGTATATTGGCACCAAAGTTGGGTGGATTATTAGAGCCAGGTACATATGAGTAGCAGCAAAGTAGAATGGATTCTTAGAGCCAGGTATAGTGGCACCAGTCCGGTTAACTCTTAACATCTAGCCGCGATGGGTAATGAGTGTTGCGTAATTTTAAAAAAGAGGCTGAAATTTCTAGTCTCATAAAAATTAAATAAAAAAAAAAGGGGTGGAGGTGGGAGGTGGGAAGGGGTATGGATGCACCCCCCCCCCCTTCCATTCATCTATAAACTAGATAAACGCCTATGCCGAGGTGGAATGTCGATAAAAATAAGCCTACTGTGTTATCTCCTATTGTCTATACACCAATGATAAGTCCAGTGGTTATCAAAGATATGTTTGTGTCGCAGCATAAATAGTTTCAGCCACGTTTGTTTGTTGTTCCGACCGCCAAACAAGAGGCCTTTACACGTCTTTCTATCAAGCAGTGTTAGCCAATGGGATATTTAAAATATGGTAGATCTAGTCTGTTTCATTAAATAAACTTTCGGAGTTTTCACACGGTAAGTTTTCAAAAATGTTTTAGTTACAGAATCTTTTCTTTTAGTACACTTATAAGGATAATTATTATCTTTACATTGGCTTTTGACAATACACTGTTGTCTGTTTGACTTTTCTTAGAAAAAAAGGAGAAAGGAGTTGTTATCGAGATTTAATGATAGACTCTCCTGTATGTTGCGTTGATTACAAAATTACAATCTAACACGTTTTGGTAAATGTGGAAATAGACACAATTCAAAAAATAATATTCCATTTTTGAGTACTTTGTTCGTACTCCCCCCCCCCACCCCACCCCCGAAAGTCTCGAGTTTGATTCTCAAACTTGATTGCGTAGGAGGTCCTTGAATCCACCCAGCCAAAATGGATACCTGACTAAGGTTAAAGAAAGTAAAAAAAAAAGGCTCGACATAGCACTGATCACGTTATTTCTTTCATATACTGATGTCAGGGGAACAAGTGAACTCTATTTCATCTACCCTATTGACCATCATGTCCAAAACTGTCATCTCCTCTTTATTTTTGAAAGCACTCGCTAATGATATCCAATTGATGAAATGAATGGAATTTGTAATGAAGTATATTGATTGTATCATCAGGTAAACACAGCGAGGAGACCCATCATATCCCTCCTCTACCAACTCAAGGTAACGGGAAGCGGTGAAATCCCATAATGCACGTGCTTAGGCGAGAGTTCCAAGTCCGCAAGATCTTCTACACGTATCTCAATGAGAGGGTTTTCTACTGTTGCCAGGTTGGTTGTGGGCCTTTACTTGACTAATGTTTGGTTGTGGGCCTTTACTTGACTAGTGTTTGGTTGTAGTCAGTTTGGTTGTAGGTTTACCATAGTTGTTTGTACGTTTTCCATAGTTGTTTGTAGGTTTACCATAGTTGTTTGTAGGATTACCATAGTAGTTTGTAGATTTCTACTACTGAGTAAAATAAGATTTTGTGTTTGAGATCCTTTGCTGTTCTATTGTAGCATGATGCTAAAATCCTAAATATGAGGGGATCAAGGTGGTTTTACGCTTTTATATTTCTATACGTGATAGATATACACTAGTACTACATGAATATGGCACTAACTCAATTCAAAAAGTGGATATCTGTTGTTTATCCCGTGTGGTTTTCACATGGTTACCACGTCTCCGGGCGACCAATGAAAGGCGTGATGGTATCTCCTCCAGAAATGGCCGATAACAACAAGTGTGCTTGAATAACAGTTGGGCGCAGCCCGAATTTTATTTTTAGCGGGGCAGATCTATTAGGACATGCAATAGACGAGACTCTAATTAAGTGTTCAAATGTTTCCTGACACCTAATTACTTCACTTGTGTCAGTGAAGAGTGTTTATTGCTACATTAGTAGGCAGTTTAGTAGTTCCGGTAGTCACGTTACGCCTGTTGATCGATACCGGTGGTATGTGCGTCCTTGGCAACAAGCATAGGGGTTTGGCCCAGTGGCGTACCGAGGTCGGGTGTCACCCGGTGCGGCACTTAATGGTGTCACCCCCCAGAGGCGTAGCGACCCTTCCCGGGGACAAACTTTCAAGTTTTCGATTTGCACCCCCCCCCCCCTCAAACTTTCGATTTGCACCCCCCTCCCTCAAGTTTTTCTCTATATATTTTGCTATTTTTTGCCTTGGTGTCACCCCCCTAAATGGTGTCACCCGGTGCGGTCCGCACCCCCGCCCCCCCCCCTCGCTACGCCCCTGGTTTGGCCATCAGGGTTAAAATACTCTCACTTCACTAAAATATTTACTGAGCCGCAGTGAATATTAAGCCTACGGTTTATGTCTAATACTTTAAGCAGGAGTCACTACACTCAAACCTCTTACAAAAACCACTTTTGTATTCTTGCAAACTGTTTTAAGCATCCTATTGAAAAACGTCTCCTCTGTTATTCATTCAAAGGACTACTATCGTCTGCTTCCGGGGTTGCCAGGTGTTGACCTCTAGAAGAAAGGGTCATTGTGTATTACAGGCATCTCCTCCCTCCCTCTGGGGTACTTTCACCTCCCTCCCATGTAAATAGAATATATATATATATATATATATATATATATATATATATATATATATATATACACACTAAATGTATACAGTAATTATATACTTTTACCAGTACCCCTCACCTCGGAGAAAAAATTGTGAAAGAAACCATGAAAGCAGTGATACAAACTGTTAATCCTTAATCTCTATAACGAGTTAGGAAGTCATATACTCTGTCTATATATATATATATATATATATATATATATATATATATATATATATATATATATATATATATATATATATATATATGAAATCACCAATAATAGTTAAATGTTCGCCTATAATATATAATTCACATGTATTTATTTTCTTTGCAGTGGAGATGGCCTCGTCCGGTCTTTGTCATTATTCGTGTGGCTCTCTGCCTTTACACGACGTATGGCTTTATTCATTTAATTGTCGACACGTACACAGCCACAGAGGACACCGCAAAAGTTGAAAACTACCTGAATCATACAAGTGGACCACAAGAAGATAGCTTGAATGACTTACCGATGTTTGTCTACTTTACGGTGTGGTCGTACTTCCTGCTCATGGTTCACATGACGTTAGCGGCCATTTTGGTCATTGTGTTTTATAAGTACGTTTTTTTAAATTTAAAAATAAATAGCTAATTTTTTTGCCCCACCATAATCAATCTCACTTAATTAATGAAGTTTTTCTTTCTTTCGTCATGGGAATGCAGTTTATCGACAATGCCTAGTTGCCAAAGCCTAAACGCGCGCTTAATTGTTGCAGGGGAGGTAATTCTGCTAGTATCTGCTGAGGATCTTAGCCGATAAATAAAGCTAAAGTACTAACACAAGTAAATCAAGGGCGTATTCAGGATTTTGGCGTAGGTGGAGGCGGGAGTACACTGGGATAGTTCCTCATAATATACCTTAGAGAATCAGTGCCCTCGACTCCACCAGGGGGGGGGGGGGGGGGGGGCTGATGGCGAATTGTAAATTTCCGGGTGTGGGACGACGACAACGACACTGATTAAAGTAAATATTATCTATATAAACAATGTTTTTTTTAATTCGTCGCAAGTGGGGGAGGAGGGGGGGGGGGAAATAGTGACCCCTTCATTGATGCCTGAGATAAATAGTGCCTTTAACTGAGTAATCAAGGTGGTGGCCACTTTAAAATTCCGGGGGTAGTGGGGCACTATTTTCTATAGGTAAAAGCTATATTTTTTGTTCAGTTTCGTCGCGTGGGAGCGGTGGTTCGGACTGCAATCCTTATCGTCCCCGCTTTCAACGTGTGAATTTAAACGAAATTCAACATTTATATACTTCTGTTGAAATCCCACTGGGTGGTCTCATAGTGTGAATGTACCCGAGAGTAACATCCCTTTGTTGAGTGTAGACCAATCAACTGATAATAATATTCTCTTGCTGTCTGATAAAAAACACAGGTGTTATGTAATATATTGGATGCTCTAACACTAATCTCGGTCATGTAAAAATAGCTGACATGAATTTAACCCGACATCGATAAGATTAATGTAATTAAACAATGAGAGTGGGTGATGTATCATACACAAGTGCAGGCCCTCTATTTTTGGATTACCTAACTGATTATTTATCATACGTGCCTAGTCGTGTCAGACACTGACCTCCCATTGCATGTGCCCATACAATTAGTAGCCTACATATTTTGTTCAGGTTTTCTACATACAGTGGCGTAGCGACCCCTCCCGGCGCCCGGGGACACACTTTCAATTTGGCGCCCCCCCCCCCATATATTTTTTATATTTGTAACAACATGTATTCTTTGTTGTTGTGGGTTAGCTTTCATACAGGAACCCGAGCAACAGTGGCAACTTGAAATGACAACTTTATTTACACTATGTACAGATAAATCCGTGGTACATCCATATTTGAAGATCAACTGATATAGGTACAAATAATAATCACGACTCCAAGTCATGGAGACATCTTACATTCACTGCCCTCGTTCCAGTCCCAAGTCCTAGCACACAACACCCGTTCACCTTTTTGCTCTTCTTTTATTCACCCCTTTCTCTCCCCTTACGTCAATGAGCGATCTCACCCAAAACACGGAAAAACACATGACGATCGCTCAGACAGTCCTTCCGCTAGCCAGGTACTCTTCATTCATGCAAAACACAATATAATAAAGATACATAATAATACAGTCTGTGACACGTCCCCCCTTCGAATAAAATTTTGTGTAACAAAATTTATAAATACAATATTAGTAGGGCAGGATCATGTGCCAGACAACAAAATTTATAAATACAGTATTGGTAGGGCAGGATCATGTGCCAGACAACAAAAAATTGTGTACAACTCAAAGTAGAGTAAAATATATTCATTTTAGACTAAGCACTTGTAGTCATAAATTTATAGTGCATACAAATACAACAGTATGTAGTGACTATATCAGTGATAATTAAAATATGTCAGTGTTTTGAACAAAAACTTTAAATGTACAAGCATTATATTTAATATTTAATGCATCAATATACATTCACATAGGAGGAAAAAATATTTCAATTACCCAATAACTGTAGTATAAACAAGACAAATGAGTTTAATAAATTACCAAACGAGTCTGGTACATGACCTTATTACCAAACATAATACATAGTTGAAATTATCAAAGACTTAATTCAACTCCTAATTTAAATAACTATATCCTATGTGGTAACAAAAAACTTCCTTATCATCAAGGTATGTTATTACCACGCATGAGTAATATACTTTGTTGTCTCCCCTATTTGACCCATTTCAGTCATATCTAGGTCACAACACAACCACATTCCTGCCTTTCACAGGTATTGACTAATACACAATTCAATTCATCATTGAGACTTCCGTCTTATTGTTATGCGGAATAAATAATCTCTAACTTTTACTTTATACATTATTCCCTGTTAATTAATAGTATAGAATAGGTTTAACATAATACAGTTTACATTCTTTAGATATAGTACACAATTTCTGTTTACTCAAACACATTATTTGATATTTATATATTACAGTTACAGACTGTATAATATTAATATACTGTCAATTGATAATTTAATCTTAGCATCCTCTATAGCATGAGTAATCGTTCTCGTGCAGTTGACGATGACCTGTATGCCATCTCTCCCTCAAATTGTAGCTTTTAGCTGTGCTACCATAATCATTTCCTAGATTTCGTGTAACTTGTGTTACTTCATTTGTTTTAATATTCTCCTCTGGTTTCTGAACAACGTCAGTAGTTATCTTGCTTTGTGTACGTTCGTTTGGTTCATCAACCAACTTAATATAAATATTATGGCATTGCTTTGGCCTCTCATAATATGTGTTGCGTCGGTAACTTCCATTAGTATACCTATTCACACTTTTGTTATTCTGATTTGAACTTGATACATTATTCCTTAAATTACTGTATTTCTCACATGACTTTCTGTGTACATAATTTTTTCTTCTCTGATTTGCCAACCTATGCCAACATTGATTTTGGTAATGACCTGTTTTTCCGCAGTAAAAACATCTAGATTTTGGCTTCTTATAAACATGGTGACTGTATTCATAGTTTGCTAAATTTCTTTTTCTTTCATTCTGTGCATCAATGACATTAATGACATTCTTATTAACATGGTGACTGTATTCAAAGTTTGCTACATTTCTTTTACTTTCATTCTGTGCATTTTTATTAACATTGTAGTTTGTAGATATTTTTTCATCTTTCTTAACTTCCTTGTGCTTCTTTATTGATTCTAGTTCACACATAAATTTCTGGGTTAATTTCTCCATTTCTTTGTTAAATTTATCCTTGAGTTCTAGTATATCTTCTTTATAGTTTGACTCCAATTTTCGAAGTAAATCTTCAATAGGTACGTTCTCTTCATTGTGGCTTATTAAGTTCACTGATTCATTAATCATCATTAGTTTATCATGATTCCTGCCATTCTCCGATGGACTTATTAAATCATCACTGCCATTGACTGATGGGCTTATTAAATCATTTTGACTGCCATTCACTGATGGACTTATTTCTTGTTTACTACCATTATCTGATGGACTTATTTCTTGTTGACTGCCATTCTCTGATGGACTTACGATACAACTTTCAATAATATTCTCGTGTACCTGCGTTTGAGTCAATAAAGAGTCAATCTTAAGACATTCTAATGTATCTGTCACCTTTAAATCATTATTAAGTTCAACCTCTGTTTTTTCCTTGGGTTTCAATTCTTCCTGGACTATGTTACTTAGTTCTTCATTCCAAAGGTTGCCAATATTTACTTCTTCAAGTTCTGCTTTAAATTCTGTCTGTTCACTTTCTAATTTTGGTTCATTTGTGTCTATTATAGCTTTCATTTCTAATAGTTCTTGTTCATATGCTAGTTCATGTAGGCCTACTTGTTTTTCCATAGTTTCAGCCCTATTATCTGCTCTCTGTTTTCTGTTTCTTTTTTTTTTCTTTCCTTTTGGTTGTACAGTCTCCTCTGCTTTATCTACTTCTGAAATGTCTTCTTCTTTATGCATGTCTGTAATAGCTCTTGATCTATTACACACTATTTCTATCACATCATCTAGTTCTCTCAATACATTTCCATGAGCTCGTCGGGGTTGTTCTGGTACTTCGTCCCATGCTTCTTTTGCTTCTTCTATGTCTTTTTCAAGTCGATTGGTTGCCCAGGCTATCTGCTTATTCATCTTCTTAATGCCTTGCGCCCTCGCTAGTGCTAGATATTCTTCAAAACATGACATTTTGATATATTTTCTATTTATGACATAAAATATAAATTCATTAGTTGACAATAGATAAATGTTAATTAATTTACAATACCCTTTCTTGTATTCTGGCTTTGTTCAGTTGATTAGAGACATCTAGTAATCCAAGAAAAGTTCATAGTACATATATAGTACAAAAATAGTTCACTTTGTTGATTCCAAAAAGTTGAAAAAAATTCAAAATAGTTCTAGTAGCCTGTTACAGAGTAGAAATTTGTCCAGTTTTAGATAAGACATCTTTAGGAACAGTTACAAAAATAAACTTGATCTGCTAAATCCAAACAGTAGAAAAACTTGAACAGCTAATCCATATAGAAAAAACTTGAACAGCTAAATCCAAACAGTAGAAAAGAAACACTAAGACTTGATCGGCTAAATCCAAACAGAAAAAACACACAGACGATATTTACTCGACATTGGTGAGACAATATCGAAATAAGGTGATAAAAATTATCACGTTGATGACTTGACTTGAACAAAACGTCTGACTTGACTACAGCAACCCTTCTGACTTGAGTGAAGATAGATGACTTTCAAGAACTTGACGTACTTGGTAAACAGTGGAAGACCACAGACTGTAATATCTCCATTTCTGACATATGTAGCACCAATTCTTCAACCACTTGTGACATCATAAGTAACAGTAATACAATGTAGCAACATCACTTTATTGCCTCCACTTCTGACAGTAGACGCTCACTTCTGACACCATATGTAACAACATGTATTCTTTGTTGTTGTGGGTTAGCTTTCATACAGGAACCCGAGCAACAGTGGCAACTTGAAATGACAACTTTATTTACACTATGTACAGATAAATCCGTGGTACATCCATATTTGAAGATCAACTGATATAGGTACAAATAATAATCACGACTCCAAGTCATGGAGACATCTTACATTCACTGCCCTCGTTCCAGTCCCAAGTCCTAGCACACAACACCCGTTCACCTTTTTGCTCTTCTTTTATTCACCCCTTTCTCTCCCCTTACGTCAATGAGCGATCTCACCCAAAACACGGAAAAACACATGACGATCGCTCAGACAGTCCTTCCGCTAGCCAGGTACTCTTCATTCATGCAAAACACAATATAATAAAGATACATAATAATACAGTCTGTGACAATATTTATAATTCAAAATAGCAGCTAAAATGAGCTTATTTTGGCACCTCTAGGGTCGGCTCCCGGGAACATATGTACCCCCCCCCGTCGCTACGCCTCTGTCTACATATGTTCACCATACGCCCCCTTTTCTTTATTTCCAGGCGGGCAGAGGCAGACGTCACAAAACTCAAACTACGACCAGTCAGCATCTGTGAAATTACATCAAACAACCAAACCGAACTGGAAACTAAAAACCCCGCGAACAAAAACAGTTTTACCGCCCAAACTGAGGAGATTAACAACATTGTCGACAAAGTCTATGTCCCGGTAGATGGCAGCAAAGAAAACAACGACAGAACGCTTTCTTCAAGTGAAAGCCAACAGGAACCGACAACACAAGCTGACCCCAAACGTCGACTGTCCGCGTATGAATCTTTTCGGAGATTCCACAAAGACAGCGTTTCTCTGCACACCAAAATCTATTTTAAGATTTCCTGGTGCTTGTCTGATGTGGTTAGCGTGTCCGCGCCAATTGTCACCATCATCTTCTTCTGCGCCCTCTATCCTCAGATGAAAAGTACCACTTCCGGTTTATTGGACATTCAAAACACAAACGTCCACGCACTCAATTTTGTATTCGTAATTATAGATCACATGATCAGTGCTCGACCAATCAGATTGCTCCATTGTTTATCCCCTTTAATATACGGTGCTATTTACATAGTATTTTCAGTAATCTACTGGTCATTCGATAAAAACAGGCATATTATATACCCTGGGGTTTTGGATTGGAATAAACCAGGGGTGGCTGTGCCTGTCGCCCTCGGGCTAGCTGTTGTGGCTATACCTTTACTACAGTTGGCATACTTTGGTATGTACCGAGCCAAATGTGTCATCCACAAAAAACTATACGATTGTTCTTTTAACGGCGACTTGGATTAAAGACAACACATCCGTTTACACTGCTTAAACAATGTTGATTTAGTTTGTAAAGTTATATATTTGTAGTTATCTACACACGCAAGCTGCTCAATGTTTTGAAGCTTAGACTACACACTTCAACAGAAGTCAGGATGTAGGCTATCAATCATTGCCTCACAGTGACCAGCGTTGTTGTCAGCTGACTTTTAAAATGTCTTACTTACTTGAAACTTTGAAAACGGAACAAAAGATAACTATTTACCAACATATATGTTTTGTATTTTTAAAAAGCTCTTAATGTCTACGGAGCTGAGATGCTCAGCTTTCAATCCTTCCAATATATCGCAATTTAAATGACTATTGGCAGAAAAGAAATACGTTAAATGTATATATCATAAATATATCATATCATATTATATACAGTTTGGTAACGTCTTTGTTCCTGTGAATGGTTTAGGGGTGGTCATAAATGACGTCAAACTCGGAGGGGGGAGGTCCGTAATTTTGTGACGGTGTGTGATGAGGGGGAGGGGGGGGGGGGGTTCAGATGGTTTGATGTCACACTTCTGCAATATAAAAAAGCAAAGTTAGAAAACGAGTTTTAGCCGTTATTTCGCGTTTTAGAAAACGGTTTTTATAAATTGTAATAGGAATTAAAATACTCTATGTTGACAGAGCTCAGACACGATTTTGGAAAAAATATCAATGTTTTAAGAAAAATTCAACTATAATTTTGAGGGGGGTTGTAGGCTGAGATGTGACGTCATTTTAGGGGTGGGGTCTGGCTTTTTGTGACGAGGGGAAGATGGGGGGGGGGGGGGGGGGGCGAGGTACAACTCGTCAAAAAAAGCGTGACATCATTTATGGATGACCCCCTTAGTAAGTTATTGACATCTTGGTTCCAGTAAATGGTTTTGGTAGCCTTTAGACGTCTTTGTTCACGTAAGAACGGCCCTAAACCACCATTCAGTCTGTTGAAAGTATTAAATCATTAACGAACCACAGATCAGTCTCTGTAAAAATACTTTACTCTTGCACAGTGCCACAGCTATTTACCTCGAACTTCAGGAAAAATCGCGTGAAGGCCAATACGAAATTATTGTTACTATTTCATTTTTTGTAACGTTTATCAACCTCACGTATTTGACAAAAACAGTATTTTTTAAACATGTTATAGCCTACATAGTATTTTTGTGTAAGCTTTTTGTGTTATGAATATATATTTTATTTAAATAAATAAAATTTAAACTTAAAGCTGAAACAGATTTTGTTATTTTAATGTTTTCCTGTGGACCTGTGAGGGGGGGGGGGGGGGGGGGAGGGCACCCCTCACCCAAAGAGTGGCCTGTAAGAAACACTGACAGTTACACATTGTCAATTAAACAAAAAACATACTTCCCCCATTATCCAAAAATTATATGATAAACAGTGTTGTTCCAGACTTTTTTCTAGGGGGGGGGGGGGGGGGGGAGGAACTTGAAATTTTCGGGGGTGGGGGAGAATAAATTTTCCGGGGGGTGGACACTGTTAAAAGAATATATGTTTTTAAATAAATTCCATGCCTGGAAGAAACTCTGTATGTAACATGTTCCGCACATTTCATAAACATCCCTCATGTAGCACCTTGTCTCACGTCTACGGAAATCACAAGGTGTGTGACGTAATGTATGGACAACGTTACTGTTTACGTCCACTAAAGACAACATACATTTGTCAATAAAATTACCAGGAATGAAGCCCTTTTGGCCTTACAAATAAGAAGTCAAACTTCGTATCAGATAGCTGGTTTTGGACTTTCCCTTGGAAAAACAACATTGGGGCCTCTGATCTTTTTACCTAAACAATTTTAATTATTAGTATAACCACAACTCGTACTGGGCTAAACGTAAATAGATTTCATATATCTGAAGCTTTTTGTGCCTCCTCAAGCATTGGTCAGAGCCTCCTCACAGTTTGTGGACCGCTGGAAGGCCTACAAAATATTATTGTATTAAGCAAACTAAAGGAAATAACAAACACATTATAGATCTCAATATAAAGCAAATATCGAGTTATTAATACAATTTATGCTGCCATTACCCATATTTTATGTTCACTCATTAAAAAACCAACTAACAAGTTGAAGTTTACTGATGTCATCAACATTTCTTAGAGACTTTCGAATTATCATAATATAGTCTTGGAGAGACATACCACTTCCGGTTACCGGAAATCACTCAAAAAGTTGACAGAAAACTACACATTTGACATGATCCTTAGTTAAGAAATTTCGTCAGCCTAACTGAAACGGTACCTAAGGTATAGTGTTCACATACACACACAGACAGACTTACAAACAATATTGCAAAAGTAAATTTTCCTGCTTGTGGAGGTGTAAAACATCGAGAATTGTAAAAATCTTGATTTTGATGTTTTGCACGACTGCATCTCGTATATTAATTATTACGAGCCGGCCCGCGGCATAACATACGACGCTATTTAGTTGTTTCTAATTTTCAATAATTCATAATTTGTGAATTCGACAGTACCAACGCTGACACTGAAAATATTTCTTTAAAACACTATAAGTAGCTCGTTAAGGACCATAACCCCCCCCCTTCCTTCCCCCCCCCCCTCCCCCCCCTACGTTTAAAATCGTTGGCTCTGCTTGTAAACATTTAGAGTGAACACAGCTCACTAAAACCATGTAGGGGTGGGGAGGTAGGGAAGAGAATTATATATATAGATAATAATTAAGAAAGTAAAAAAAAAGATAATTGATGTGCAATAAAAATGTCTACAATTATTGTTAGAAAAGATTACAATATAATTTTTAAAATGTGTTTTACTGCCAATACACATGCTACACGTATATTTTCTTTTATTACTAAAAAAAGCAATTGATTGCAACAAGTGAATAATTTAAAAAAAAATGTGATACAAAGCTTAGCAGTAAAAAATTTCAATATAGACTACATGAATCAGCAATTAATAAATCGAGTTTTGCGAAACTACGCGTCAGTATATTTAGCTCATTGAAACACAATAATTTCACCCGGAAGTGAAAGCTTTGTATCAATGGCTACTCCCGGTAGTCTCACTATGAATTCTGAACTTGTAGATCAGTTTATGGCTGTTACGGGTTGGTTATTTCGTTAACCTATTAATATTCCTTTTAGTTTTTTTTATTTTAGATTTATACTTTATATGTAACAAATTCCGACAAACATATTGATTTAAAAAATCAAAAGAAAATAGAATGGCTCAAATCCTGTCTGACGTCTGTCAGCTGTGTCTCCTCTCTTGTTTTTTTTACTGACCAGTTCTCTACTTCTTAGGCCTACTTCAGACTTGCTTCTTAACTGTTGTCTGTTACTTCTTGTCTAGAATATAGTCATCTAATCTAAATTTGATTAAGATCTACTGCTGAAATTTTCTGATCTGTTGCCATTTTGTGACTTGGTCCCTGTGTTATATAACTCAAACTGGGTTCTATAATCTTAAATAATCTATAGGCCTATCATTCTATTATTAGATTTTCTTACTAAATCTAGAATTTACCCAAATTTCAAATTAAACATGACTACTGAATGATAGACATCCATATTTAATCCATTAGGGACTAATTTTGAAGTTTTTAGTTCGTTTTAAACTAAATTACTTAATTTAATATTTATTGACACTCACTGCCATGGACAACACATCTCTCCATGACAACTCTTCTTACCCCTGAAGGCACTTGAAGCTAAAGAGAACCACAAATGCGGTTAGACTTTTTAAGTGGCCATGTACCCAGAGTTCCCCACTAGTGATCATCAAATAGCGGTCACGTGGTCAAAAAAATAAAAAAAATTTGGTTGTCATTTTTTGGCCACTCTTATTAAAAAAAGGGTTGAAGATATTTGATTTATTTTTTCATAGAATGATAAAACTAATAATGCTTTACTAGGGAAATCAATTTTGTGATAGGGAGATCTATATTTAAAAAGTTATATTATTTTGAATGACACCGACTTTAAATTTAGCCTACATTCCCCAAAGCAATTTCTGAAAATGCTTTTCTGGCATATTTAGCCTTGCCACCTATAGCATGTTTTTATAACGTGAAAATCCGCCATTTTACTCGTGATAAACATTTTTAAAAATAATTCTAAGAAGGTCTCTGGAACTAAGTCGAAAAACTCGCCGGAAGTCATGGTCCAATCCTTACGCCATGTTCTGGTTAGCAACCAAGGACGCTTTTAAGTTAGTGAGCCTCCCTACTATTATCATGTTTACCACAGTTATGCAGTGAGAGGGTAGAACTACCTGATCCAATATTATATTTCAGTACCACTACCATTTCATTATGTCTAGCCATGCAACAGTGCATCTTGAGACACGACATCAATAATCAATGCTTACAAATGATTTGACAGAATGACATTTGTTACTAATTCCATTTATTGCACTATAGAAATAGACATCGGACAGCTTGAACAAACAATACTAAAACTGGACATCCTAACCCTAACATAACACGAACAAGACTAACTAAAGCTTCTTCCCCGGCAACAACGAACTCACACTAAAACGTCACTTTCTTGCGTACCGCGTCACACTTTCACTTGTTCAGTATTATCGCTTCGCACCAGCATTCATGCGCACCAATTTCCCTAGTCGAGCATGCATCATAACAGTCCCCTTCATTTTCATCTTGCATTGAACCTATGTCCTGACATTGACTACTACAGTACTACATTGTTTATAATAATATTTTATTAATAAACAATCTTTACAGTCAAACCTTAGCCTTAAGCTAAAATTTTAGCATAGTTTAGTGACTTTAAGTTACTTATAGATCTAGTACAAGTTGCTGCAAACAAATTCAAATCTGTCCCTCCCAGTGTCCCCAAAGTCTTAGCTAGTCTTATCGGCACACATTTCAACGCAGGCGCTATAACCCATAACTGGCTCTATACCCCCCTTGTAGTCTTCTAGGCATTTTTTTTTTTTGCTAGTGCTAGCAGGAAATTTGGTGGTCATGCGGTTGCACTTTGAACAGCTTGGTGGGTTCAGAGTTCAACACTCTTGGGATCCTTAATTATAATATTGCATTTAACATTTTATCCACACTCTAACTAACTAGCTTAGCAGCAGATTAGAAATGACCTCAGGACAATTGAATGACTTAATTCTTGGTGTCAGTTTTGAAAATGTGACTTTTTTTATTTTTAAATTTAAATATCAAGTAAAATGTTTTTTTCCCTTGAAATGTCCTTATCAATACTTTAAAGCTGAGCAGCAGCTCATTTTGATCTCTTTGTATCCCCATTCTAAGATATTAGAACATAGAACAAATCTACAGAAATTTTTTATAAGTAAATTGTTTCAATTTGAGAAAAATCTGATTAAAAATTCTATTATTGCCGACTTCATTGTAATGTTACAATCTTTATTCTTCTACATGTTAGATCTTTGTATCAAGCAAAATAAAAACTATTTGTTTAATTCTACTTTGGAATTATTATAAATTGATCTTGGCAGTATTATAAAACCATTGTTACATTCAAAAGTTTTTTGAATTTTTAGAAAATGGTACATTTAATTTAATATTCTAATTGATTAATTTTCAACAGGAGCTGCTCGTAATATAGCTATAAATCTTCTAGAAGCATGTTCCGGAAATTTAGATCTTGCTGTGGGTATGCATATTGACAGTGGAGGGGCTGGACCATCTAACAGAGACAGGGATGATGGTTTGCATGCTGTATCTGATGAAAGGTAATATTAAGATAAAATTAAGATAAAACATTCTTCCTCTAGACATATATACACTTTAGTTAAACAGCTAACACTGTTACATAATTCTCTAGGCTACTGCAATACAATTTTTGTTTATTATGTATTAACATTCTGAAATTGCTTTTTTCCAGGGATGATGTTAGAGCTCCTATCCCACAGAGAACTGAAGTATTAGTTGAAGAAGACACAAGCAAAATAGGTTAATTTATTTTGTTAATTTATTTCTTACTAGAATACAGTTAGAATACAGTTTGGAGGTAATAGTTAATACTACAAAGTTTTACATTCTTTTACAATTTATTTTGATGACTAAATGTTTTTTTTTCATATTGCATCTTTAATTATTGTACAGCCAATTGGAGAATGAGAAGACCCAGGCGACAAGCACCTTCTGTATTTGATGGCTTTAGAGATTTTCAGTCTGAGGCCTGTAAGTTTAAACATCCTTATATTAATTTAATTGCTTTATATGGAGGATTGAAGGGTGGTTAAATTACCTACACTATAAATTTGTTAGTAACTGTATGTAGTAATCAGGGGACTACTTTGTCTAGCAGTTAAACTAACACGGAGTGGTCTAGCGGTAGAGAGCTGGACTACTAACCAGTAAGTCGAGTTCAAATCCGGGTTAAATTCAGTAGATCGTCCTGAGTCAACCCAACTCTGATGGGTACCTAACTGACTTTAGGGAAAGTAAAGGCGGCTGGGCATAGTGCTGGCCCCACTATCTCTTCATATGCCGAGGTAACAGAAACAAGTGAACTCTACTTCACGTGCCCCATAGACCGCCAGGTTTGAAAGGAAACTTTAAGCTAGCAACATATTATTTTGATTGAATGGTGCAATACAACAGTTGATGTTTAATAACTTTTCATTTTTGTATAGATCATTATGATGAAACATTAAAGGGAAAGAAAGCATCAAAAAAGAGAAATTTGGAAGATTTATATCGCCCTCCTGTTGACATCACATATAAAGGAACATTTCAAAATGTAAGCTGTTAGATAAGAAAATTCAGATCAAAATAGTTTCTGTTTTTGTTAAATTGTTGAATTTGTTTGTCTATATGTTTGTTGTAGAATTCATAACATTTTCATAAAGTAAGCAAGAAGTATCATTTGTTAAAAAAAAAGGCTCTTGATTTTAAAAAAAAGTTGATTTTGTATGTAATAGCTCCTAAAATTATTTTTAAAGGTAAGAGATGCTGGGTCAGTCCAAAACAAATGGTTGCTAGTCAATGTACAAAATGTACAAGAATTTCCTTGCCAGTTACTCAACAGAGATGTCTGGAGTAATACAGAGGCCCGCAATATCATCAAGGAAAATTTTCTTTTCTGGCAGGTTTGTTGTCAGCTTTTTTAAATTGAGATTAAGATAAGCAACCAGGAAATGTTTTGACATGGGTGAATGTTGTCATTAATATCTAAATATGATTGATTTTTACATTTCAGTAGTGTTTTGTGATCAGGCTGCAAATAGACTCGTATCGCTCTCCCTGTTTAGTTAAAAACTACACATTATGTAGGCCTACATATAATGATTTGGGATGGCGTGGCCTAGCTGTAAAGTGCTAGACTGCTAACCCAAAAGTCTCAAATTAAAATCCATGTTCAAGGTAGTAGATCATCCCTCAGTCCACCCAGTTCTGATGGGCACTTAACCGACATTAGGGAAAGTAAAGGTGGCCGGGCGTAGTGCTGACCACACTATCCCTGTATATGTCGAGGTTACAGAAACAGGTGAACTCTACTTGCTCCAAGGACCTTTAGGTTGAAAAAAGGAACTATACTATACATATAATAATTGTAATTGAATATACTTCACAATGATATACAACTTTTAGTAAAGATTCATTATTCAAAACAGATCATGTTCTTAAATTTAGACAAGAAAAAATAATCAACTTTTCTTTGAAAAAAAAATGTACTTTATGGAAAAATTTATAATAAATTTTCAAGTAATTTTCTTAAATAAGCAAAAGTACATTACATTTTATACTCAGAAATGGATTAGATTAGTATTAAAATTAATCCTTTTTTCACTAACATTATGCACGAACATATCTGTTCAGATGTGGTAACTGAATGCAAATGTTTAATAAATGCTGTTTTGCAATTGCTTTAACAAGCAATTTCTAAAAATACAGTCAACTGTATGGAACATTTGCAAAAAGTAAACTCAATCTAAGTTAACAACTACAGTTATATCAGTACTTAAAAATATGATTAAAACTTTTATCCAGCAAAACAATATAATCAAATGCTAGGAGCATTGTACTTATCTAAAAGAAAGTATGCAATGACACTAATTTTATCTTTAAGGTATACAATGACAGTGAAGAAGGCAAGCGTTTCATGCAGTTTTACAAGTTAAAACAATGGCCTCATGTTGCTGTCATTGATCCATTTACAGGTGAGTAGTTTGCTAGTTCTAGGAATTGGCAACAAAAAACCAATCATTATTGTAACACAGTTTACATACAAATTATTAGCCCAAATTGCATTAAAAAGAAATCAATAAGTTGAATTAACAATGCTTATGAATGTAAAACTTTTAAACACTCCATGTATTGATACTTAGCTGTTCTAAGAGGAATGGGGATTTTTAAGAGTAACACAGAATTAAAAATCTACCTTTGCATTGAAATTTTGTGGCTACATTGTTCATTAATAAACTAATGTTAGAAATGAGAATGGAACATACGAAATGTACTTATTCGTTTTTTTTTTATAATCAGGAGAAAGTCAAGTTGTATGGAACAAAATATCAGATGGGACTGTTTTTTGTGAAATTGGTACGTTAATTGTGATATTTCATTATTTTTGAGTGTCTGATAATAGCTAATTCTTTTTATTGAACACTTATGCTATTTTTTAAAACCTGACACTTAAAACATAAGCTTTGTCAGCTTTCTTGTGTCCTATTAAATTTTTTTTTTTTATTGCAATTCAACTTTTTTCTGTTTAATGTGTTGCAGCTAAAGATTTTCTTGCCTCCTGTCCAGTACCTGACACTAGTATTGCATCACCTCCAATTAAAAGATCTAAAAGAGTAAAACAATACATTATTTTATAATCATTCTATAGTAGCTAACAAAATTTCACCTAGAAATAACTTAAATGAAAAACACTTTTTGTAATTTCTTATACTTAAACAGTAGTGTATTAACTTAAAATCTTTAAAAATTTAGGAACCATCTATTGTTGATGCCAGCGAACAGGAACAGATGGAAGCAGCAATTAAAGCATCCTTATGTGAAATACCTCGCCCACCCAGTTCTCCACAGTATATATTAGATTCAGACTCCGAACTGGATAATGACTCTGATTCTGATGATGTCATAATGTCTACACCCCCTGGGTCATCCAATGGCCATAGCTCATCAAAACATGAACGTTTAAAGCAGTTATCTCCATCTGCTACAAACAATTTGTCTTATGCTCAGCCGGAGAAATTTGAAGCATTAAAAGTGACTGGCCCTGCAGATAAATTACAGGACAGTCATCGCCCGCTTCAAGTAGACACATCACATGAAGACCCATGGGATATATTAGGCGGTTCATCCAGGCAGCAAGCAGCTCAAGGTGTCAGTGTGTCAGAGAACTCATGGAAAAAATATTGGGGACATCCCTCAGGTAGGTTTTGTTTTTACAGTAACAGATACTTAGCTTGGACCACTGGATAGTTTTACTGTAGATTATCTGCTTGGTTAATATTTAAACACGTTTATGAAAATTTTTGATGCGGTTCATAAATTTTATTTAATTTCTTAAAAAAAGGAACTAGCATATGTATATTTTAAACTTTTGTTTAAAAAGTTATTTTTGTTCTAGGTGTAATGAGTCGAAAGATATTTAAAAACATATTAACATTAATCATCAAATTTTGTATTGAATTAGTTAACATTTAGCCTAGCTATGAATACATGTCATGCACTTTTCATGCGTAGATCCACCAAGTCGAATTATGATGAGATTTCCAGAAAATAAAAAAGAGCAGATTGAATTGCCATCTTCTTCCCAACTCAAAGTAAGGTTTTTACTTATTGTTTCATTTTTTAATAATTATTTTATCATTAATTAATATTTAGATAATTTCATTATTTTATTTTCAACTAGCTTATTTAAAATCTTACTTTTTATATATTCTAGGCTTTAACTGAACTTTGCAATGCCAAAGGTTTCCCATCTGATAAGTATGAACTTGTGACAAATTTTCCTCGACGCAAACTGTCTCAGATGGACAGCACAACAACTTTAAAGGATGCTGGTCTTTTCCCTCAAGAAACTGTGTTTGTGCAGGATTTGTGATGGGTGCCCTGTTTAAATGGCCATAGAGAGACTAAAGAATTCAGTTCACTAGGTGGAGTGAAACAAACATAATTGTACATGTGTACACTTCGTTTAAAGAGGTCCATCATTACATGTGTACACAACAGATAAATTATTAACTAAAGAAAAAACCTGGATATTTTTATGTATTGGGATACAAACTTCACTGGTATCAATACAATGTATATATGTATTTATATAAAATATTTCAAACTACAAAAGATACAGTTATAGTTATAAGTTCATGAATGCATGTGAAATACAATATGAATGTCTTCATTTTCACTCCTTATTTATGTTCATCCCCAACTTGAACAGTTGTCCTGCCACTTCCTCTAGTGTCACTTAACTCAGGTTACATTCACATTAACTTTAAAAACATGTTTAGCTCCATTTATCTTTGTTTATGATATATTGGGCTCAGTTTTGCTGATTATCCTGACAGAGATGTATATGATACTACTATTAACTGACATTATTATTGCGTTGTTTCAATATTTTAATGCTGTGGACATATTGGTGCTACTTATGTTCCTTAATAATTGTGAGTTGCAAATCAAAAACTAGCTGTCACTAATCCTTACTATATGTGAGTTTTGTTTAATGCACCATACTCAAGCATTATTTCTAGGGAAAGTTTTTTTTTAAAGGTTGTAATCAAGATCTTTGTTAAATAGCTGAGACGGTTTTTATATCAAACATCTGCCCTTGTTCTCGCAACATTTCAAAATAACTAACATCGATAATTTATGGGGGCTTAAGGGGAGTGAAGAAATAGTTTACATGACACTAGGATTTGTATTAGGTTAAATATTAACTTGTTTACACTTTTTTTGAATTTATTCTATAATTCTACCACAATTATATGGGCGAACAGCTGAAATTTTACTGTGTTGTTTTTGTTTCCTTTTTATTTTCAATTATGTTGTGATGAGTACCTGATCAATACTTTGAAGCCATGTAAATATTTTAGAAACCTACTTAAAGAATATCTATGATATTTTTACCCAAGGCCTTCAAAAACATGTAAAAACTTTTTTCATGCACAGAAAAATAAGAGATTAATAATTAAAATTTTTTTTCTTTAAAGAGGTTTCAAGAGTGACCAATGCTTTTATTAGAATATCTTAAAAAAGTTAATTTTACTATTGTGCAAATTAAAATGTATTAGTTTTTAAAAAATTATTTAGCAGTTAGGAATTAAAAAAATATAATACAATATTTAAATTTTAAAATCAATAATTACAGTAGTTATCATTCTTTATTGAGTCACCACTCCACATATCTTAAAATGTTAGCTTAAAAACTACAGTAGCTTACAATATATAACTGAGTATGACTATAACCAGTATAATCTGTCGAGTAATAGCAGTCTTAACTCTCAGATTAAAAAAAACATTTAACTTGAAGTCAAGATCACCTGTCTTATCTAATGTTTGTTAGTATTTAACCATCTTTAGTTACTGAAAATAGTTATTTTCAAATTAGCGTCTGATTATATTTAATATCTAATTAGAGGGATAATGAGATATTCTTGTGTTGTCATGGGAGATTCTAAGGTGCACTTTTCTGTACGTGTTTGAAAGAAACACTCCATTAGACAGGTTATGTTTGACCACAAACCCACACATGGACATGCATTGTTAAAAAGAAAAAGGCTTAAACAATAAATTGTGTTTGAAAGGATATATTTATTGTAAATGAATTATGCATATACTAGTAAATGTGTCAGAATACCCATCAATTTAGTTATTGTGTTTAACTATATTTTAAGCTGTCTGCAGAAACAATAATGAGTTAAAAAACAACAAAAGTAGTTGAATATATAGTTATTTTTATTTCGGCAAAAATGGGCATTCATTTAGACCTGAACACTGTAATGTTGGCATCAGTTTAATTTTCTGCTATTTCCTGATTTCCAGGTAGAAATAGTAGTATGCATTTTCAATTTTTATAAGTTGTTCATTCATATCTCCACTATCACTTTCTTTATATATCATTCACTTACCATTTTGTTTTACATTTACTGAATATAAAAAAAAAATATGTAAACAAGCAATAATAATAAAATATGCAACTTGCAAGTATATTTAAACAATCTCATGGGGAAGCAATTTTATTTGGACCCACAAGTCTATTCACTTAAATATTCAGCTCTGGAACCCACCCCACCCATCAGAATTTGAGAAACAAAGACCCGGGATAAAACAAAGATTTTCTTACATTAATAACAGCCAGAAAAAACATTCTAAGAAAGGTCTATAAATAGCTTCCAAAAGAGAAGGTAATCTATTTTTGTGCGCTGAGCAAAATATTTTCTCAGTAGTCCCCCTTTGTCCAACAAAAATGTACGGGCTACTAAATCTAAATAATCTCACCGTCTTAGTGCCATTCACACATTACCGATTGCACTTGAACACGAAATTATTGAATATTATGTTTGCTATGTGAGAGTTATTTCAGTCATCTCTTTTCGGAGTGGGGGAAAAAGATATCCTTTAAAACCGGTGGCCATCCACCCCTGAAATACAAATGCCCCCCCCCCCCCCCCCCGGAGAAAAAAGCTCTGCAAGAAGCAATGTCAAGCACTGAAAGGCGGACTGGCAAAAATAATCTTAACGGAGTTAATGTTATATAATGTTTTACTTTGGTACTTTTTTCTTCTTTTTTGTTTAAGAAAGGTTGAATAAAAAAATACGTTACCCCTAGCCTAAACATTCATTCTTTTAATTTCTTAATACAAGGCAATGCAACATACAATAGTGGATGAACACGAAATAAAGGTTGTAAATCCCATTATTTTTGTAGTAAAAAGTGTCATTGTAGTAGAGGGTGGGGGTAATGTTGGGGGTAGGGGATGGTCCGTATACGATTTTAAAAGTTCATGATGGGCCCTTATAATAGATGGGTCCTCGGAAGATACTCCGCTGACTCTGCTGTGCCCGCGATTTTAGCAACACATTGACATTTGTGTGTAACTAGTTGATGTTCTATCACACATGGACATTTGTGTGTGACTAGTTGATGTTCTATCACACATGGACATTTGTGTGTGACTAGTTGATGTTCTATCCCACATGGACATTTGTGTGTGACTAGTTGATGTTCTATCACACATGGACATTTGTGTGTGACTAGTTGATGTTCTATCACACATGGACATTTGTGTGTGACTAGTTGGTGTTCTATCACACATGGACATTTGTGTGTGACTAGTTGATGTTCTACCACACATGGACATTTGTGTGTGACTAGTTGGTGTTCTATCACACAGTGTGTGTGACTAGTTGATGTCCTATCACACATGGACATTTGTGTGTGACTAGTTGGTGTTCTATCACACATGGACATTTGTGTGTGACTAGTTGATGTTCTATCACACAGTGTGTGACTAGTTGATGTTCTACCACACATGGACATTTGTGTGTGACTAGTTGATGTTCTATCACACATGGACATTTGTGTGTGACTAGTTGATGTTCTATCACACAGTGTGTGTGACTAGTTGATGTTCTACCACACATGGACATTTGTGTGTGACTAGTTGATGTTCTATCACACATGGTCATTTGTGTGTGACTAGTTGATGTTCTACCACACATGGACATTTGTGTGTGACTAGTTGATGTTCTATCACACAGTGTGTGTGACTAGTTGATGTTCTATCACACATGGACATTTGTGTGTGACTAGTTGATGTTCTATCACACATGGACTTTTGTGTGTGACTAGTTGATGTTCTATCACACAGTGTGTGTGACTAGTTGATGTTCTATCACACATGGACATTTGTGTGTGACTAGTTGATGTTCTACCACACAGTGTGTGTGACTAGTTGATGTTCTATCACACATGGACATTTGTGTGTGACTAGTTGATGTTCTATCACACAGTGTGTGTGACTAGTTGATGTTCTATCACACATGGACATTTGTGTGTGACTAGTTGATGTTCTACCACACATGGACATTTGTGTGTGACTAGTTGATGTTCTATCACACAGTGTGTGTGACTAGTTGATGTTCTACCACACATGGACTTTTTGTGTGTGACTAGTTGATGTTCTATCACACAGTGTGTGTGACTAGTTGATGTTCTATCACACATGGACATTTGTGTGTGACTAGTTGATGTTCTATCCCACATGGACATTTGTGTGTGACTAGTTGATGTTCTACCACACAGTGTGTGTGACTAGTTGATGTTCTACCACACATGGACATTTGTGTGTGACTAGTTGATGTTCTATCACACAGTGTGTGTGACTAGTTGATGTTCTATCACACATGGACATTTGTGTGTGACTAGTTGATGTTCTACCACACAGTGTGTGTGACTAGTTGATGTTCTATCACACATGGACATTTGTGTGTGACTAGTTGATGTTCTACCACACAGTGTGTGTGACTAGTTGATGTTCTATCACACATGGACATTTGTGTGTGACTAGTTGATGTTCTATCACACAGTGTGTGTGACTAGTTGATGTTCTATCACACATGGACATTTGTGTGTGACTAGTTGATGTTCTACCACACATGGACATTTGTGTGTGACTAGTTGATGTTCTATCACACAGTGTGTGTGACTAGTTGATGTTCTACCACACATGGACATTTGTGTGTGACTAGTTGATGTTCTATCACACAGTGTGTGTGACTAGTTGATGTTCTATCACACATGGACATTTGTGTGTGACTAGTTGATGTTCTATCACACATGGACATTTGTGTGTGACT
The DNA here is from genome assembly GCF_028476545.2 of Physella acuta. Classification (NCBI taxonomy): domain Eukaryota; kingdom Metazoa; phylum Mollusca; class Gastropoda; family Physidae; genus Physella; species Physella acuta. The sequence goes on from NW_026731800.1 coordinate 302,003, forward strand.
AGTTGATGTTCTACCACACAGTGTGTGTGACTAGTTGATGTTCTACCACACATGGACATTTGTGTGTGACTAGTTGATGTTCTATCACACAGTGTGTGTGACTAGTTGATGTTCTATCACACATGGACATTTGTGTGTGACTAGTTGATTTTCTACCACACAGTGTGTGTGACTAGTTGATGTTCTATCACACATGGACATTTGTGTGTGACTAGTTGATGTTCTACCACACAGTGTGTGTGACTAGTTGATGTTCTATCACACATGGACATTTGTGTGTGACTAGTTGATGTTCTACCACACAGTGTGTGTGACTAGTTGATGTTCTACCACACATGGACATTTGTGTGTGACTAGTTGATGTTCTATCACACATGGACATTTGTGTGTGACTAATTGATGTTCTATCACACATGGACATTTGTGTGTGACTAGTTGATGTTCTACCACACATGGACATTTGTGTGTGACTAGTTGATGTTCTATCACACAGTGTGTGTGACTAGTTGATGTTCTATCACACATGGACATTTGTGTGTGACTAGTTGATGTTCTACCACACATGGACATTTGTGTGTGACTAGTTGATGTTCTATCACACAGTGTGTGTGACTAGTTGATGTTCTATCACACATGGACATTTGTGTGTGACTAGTTGATGTTCTACCACACAGTGTGTGTGACTAGTTGATGTTCTATCACACATGGACATTTGTGTGTGACTAGTTGATGTTCTACCACACAGTGTGTGTGACTAGTTGATGTTCTACCACACAGTGTGTGTGACTAGTTGATGTTCTATAACACATGGACATTTGTGTGTGACTAGTTGATGTTCTATCACACAGTGTGTGTGACTATTTGATGTTGTATCGCACATGTGGGGGGGGGGGGGGAACTAGTTGATATTCTATAACACATGGACAGTGTCCGAACGTTGTCCATTTTGTATGTGTGTGTGGGGGGGGGGGGGAACTAGTTGATATTCTATAACACATGGACAGTGTCCTAACGTTTCCATTTTGTGTGTGTGTGTGTGTGTTGGGGGGGGGGGGTAACTTTGACTAGTTGGTGTTCTATTATATTGACACAGTGTCCTAACGCTACCCACTGGCAGAGTGGGGTTAGGGAAGGGGTGTGGGTAGGACAGTGTGACCAGTCGCTGTTCTGTCACACATGGACACAGTACCCTGACGTTGTCCATTGCCAGAGAAAAAAGGGGGGGGGGGGTCACTTTGTGACTACTCGCCGCTCTGTCAGACACCAAAAGTAAATAATACCTGACGGTGGGCCCCGGAAGTTCGTGTCCCCTCTCCCGGGGGGACGGTGAATAGCCCTTGACTGTCACTACCGGCCGGAGGTCTGACCCCGTCACCAAACATCACAGTGACGGAGGCGGTGAAGACGCTGGCTCGCGGAGATAATGACCAACAATTAGCCTGCTAAGGGACGAAACTGGGGGTTATCTCAGACATCTAATTATCTCCCTTACCCGCCGATTATGCTAATTTCACGAGTATTCCAGCGCTCGGCGTTTAACGAGCCTTTCATTTCTACAATTGCTGTTGTTGACGTAGAAACAGCAGACGACTATAATCAGAGCAGGCACAGATGTTGTCCATTTCCCGCCGTTTAGTTTAAAGCAAGTCGTAACACGGGGAGGGGGGGGGGGCGGGGTGGCCCCGGGGGTGAGGACGAAACGCTGCCGGGCTAATATTCTGCCCGCCGGGCCGAAGAATGACGTGGACGCAGTTTGCGGTCCGAAAACAAAAAGTTTGCCGGCCAATTACAATGTTCGTACTAAGTCACGTGACCATCAAAGAGATCCGTCATCACTATGGCGTCATGTGTTGCAGTTTTTACACCCCCCCCCCCCCCACCTCCCCCCTCCCAGAAAAATAAAATTAAACCCCCAGTAAAACTTTTCTATCATTTTTCAATGCACGTGAAAATAGTCCGTTTGAACTTTGCTAGTTTTAAACTAAAGATGTATTTACTCAGTTGCGGAGGACTACTGATGCGCTCTTACTATCTCTTTATATGGGGCATAACTCTATGGCATAAAGAATACCTAGGTTATGTTTCTATCAATAACGCTATTTGAACATCGCAATACGATTTTTTAAATTGAAATCATATCTTTATATGTAGGTCATCATCTCAATAGAGCGCGCATGCGCTGTCATAATATTCGGGCGTTTTCATTTCCCATGGCCAAGCTGTTGTCTTCGTTGGTTTTTTTTTTTGTCTTAATGGTCTAGTTGCGTTTTGATTTAAGTCGCCCGACTGTCTGTTTTCATTTCGGTGGCCACTTTCTTTGTAATAACTTTGATGGCCAACTTGTCTATTTTAACCCCCATGACCAACGTGTCTATTTTAACCCCAATGACCAACTTTTCTATTTTAACCCCCATGACCAACATGTCTATTTTAACCCCGATGACCAACGTGTCTATTTTAACCCCAATGACCAACTTTTCTATTTTAACCCCCATGACCAACTTGTCTATTTTAACCCCCATGACCAACGTGTCTATTTTAACCCCCTTGACCAACGTGTCTATTTTAACCCCCATGACCAACGTGTCTATTTTAACCCCGATGACCAACGTGTCTATTTTAACCCCCCATGACCAACTTGTCTATTTTAACCCACATGACCAACGTGTCTATTTTAACCCCCATGGCCAACTTGTCAATTTTAACCCCAATGGCCAACTTGTCAATTTTAACACAGATGACTAACCTGTCTATTTTAACCCCCATGACAACGTGTCTATTTTAACCCCCCCCCCCCCCCCCCCACATGACCAACGTGTCTATTTTAACCCACAATACCAACTTTTCTATTTTAACCCCCATGACCAACTTGTCTATTTTAACCCACAATACCAACTTTTCTATTTTAACCCCCATGACCAACTTGTCTATTTTAACCCACAATACCAACTTTTCTATTTTAACCCCCATGACCAATTAGTCTATTTTAACCCCCATGACCAACGTGTCTATTTTAACCCCCATGACTAACTTTTCTATTTTAACCCTATGGGCAACTTGTCTATTTTAACCCCCATGACCAACTTGTCTATTTTAACCCTATGACCAACTTGTCTATTTAACCCCAGTGACCAACTTTTCTATTTTAACCCCCCCCCCCCCCATGACCAACGTGTCTATTTTAACCCCCATGACCAACTTGTCAGCATTAACTACACCAGTTCCCGAGGCAGTCTGGAACATCCGGGCACCCAGCATTGTGCCGGCTAGAAAGCTAATGACAGGAACCTCGTTCTCCTACAAGACAACAGCTGGGTTCTTCCCCTCCCCCCAGCAACGATGCGGGAACGAAACCTCCATTTTACGCAAACTCTTTTGGCTAGAATATTAAACTGACGTTATGGTTGTATATGTTTGTAATTTGAATATATTCCCCAGAGGATGGCCCTCTATTCAAGATTACATTGATTATAAAGTCACATGACCAGCCACGTCACAGCTCAATCGAACAATGACAAGCCTGTCATGTGACGGGCCTAACTAGAATCGTTGTTTTTCCCCGTTTCCTGTTTTTAAGTTTCTCGGCTGTCAACTGCGATATGGCGGTTGTTTGACGTCTGTTGAGAACAAAATTTAATTTTAGAAGTGCCTTGGGTCATCAAAATAAACACAAATTACTTCTGTGTCACCGCGTCTTGTACATTTTGATTCTAATGTTCTGTTTTTTTGTCAAATGAGATTATTATTAAATCTCTGTCTTCAGTTTATTCAAAGCATAATGCTTTAGTATTAGTATTAGTATGCTTTAGTTTAGTATTTTCAATATCAAACGAAAATTACCGTGAAAATGTATAGTTTTTTTTATGCAGATGCGTCACCTTTTGTAATGCGTTTTTTTCCTAATATTCAGGCCAATCAATTTAGAATTTAACAATAATTAAACTTTTGACATAATCTTGTATAATTTCATTTTTTTCACGTCGAATAATGTAGACTTATTCTATGTTGTAGTTTTTTTTTTTTTTTGCTTTAAGTCAACCAGTTATTGCAGTTAAAAAAATGAATTTTGTATATCTTCCTTAGCTAAAATACAATCATGGTTTCATTCAAAAATTACGTATGGACAATGGATCATAATTACATTTGTGTTACTATAGTATTGAAACCATAACATTACTTTTTTTCCTGTACGGTCGATTTGAACATTTCTGATATCTCACGTTGGTATATTTGTTATTGGCAAAAAGCAACATTACTCTTAACCCGTCAGGATAAAATAATTTATAGTTGAACGCCTGAAGTATGTAGCGTTTTTTATAATTAATTTTGTTACAATTCTTGCCATTTAGGCTATTTAGCCCCCCCCCTACCTCCTCATACATACCAACTATGTTTTATTACTAGATTAGATAATCCGTGTAATTTTTCTATTAGTTACTCTCCTACCTTAGCTCTACACACAGCGAAAACTGTCGATTAGAAACATCAACAATTACATTTTGCTGACATTACAGTATACCAACACTTTTTGACTCTCACAAAGAATTACTTTAAAAAGAATAAAAACATCGACTTAGGAATAAAAAAAAAACACTAACGTAGGTATTTTTTTTTTAAAAATCCGTTTCTTACAAACAACTTTCGTTTCATTTCTTCAAACATTCGCCACTTTTTCATCGGCCGGTGTTGAATTTGTTTACAACTCCCTCCTTTTTTCGAACACGTGCACCACAAAACACTGCACCACAGGGCGCCGCCATCTATGTTTTGGTGTCGTCTGGACCGGAAGGTTGCCGCATGTACGGTCGCCTCTACAGCCGGGCTTCTGTTTCAATAGGAGCTAAGTGGAGAGCGGAAGTGCGTGAAGATGAGTGTGTTGATGAAGACGAATGGTAAGCTTGATCAAATCTGGAGCCGTGAGCAAACAACGATAAACTATCGCTATCTGCTGATCAACATCAGTTTGTCGACCGCTCAAATTTCCGTTTGCTTCGTATGAACTCAGAAAACTCGTACAAAGCGGCAGGAACTCTGATTTTTTTTTTTAGATTCAAGGGAAGTAAGTCAGATCTAACTATGAATTTCGGGTGTTTTAAATTAAATCATGTATCATTCAAATATTCTAGAAAACTAAGGGTGACAGTGATATAATTAATTTGTTCATTTATTGTAGTCAATATTTGTGTTGATTATTTGAAAATATTTTTGTTGGAGAACTAGTCATCGGAAATGAGTTAGCTTTTCTTCCAAGAACTCTAAAAACTCATTTATATCAATCATATAATGATATTGTAGTTTTTTCCAGCCGATATCACTAGTTTGATAGTTAAGATAAGGATACGATTTAGAGTCATGGCTTAGGTTAGGCCCGGGATAATGTTAAACGAAGCGTTACCAGCCAAAATATATTCTATAACATTGCCAGAACCAGAGGCGTAGCGACCCTTCCCGGCGCCCGGGGACAAACTTTCGATTTGCACCCCCCCTCGAACTTTCAATTTGTTTTTCCAACCCATTTTGGCGCCCCCCCCTAAGGTCGGCGCCCGGGTACATATGTCCCCCCCCCCGCCCCCCCCCCCCCCTCGCTACGCCTCTGGCCAGAACTTAGAAGTACCAAAGTTTTGGACTCGGCTTATGAACACGTGTCTGGCGAGAGCACGTGGTTTAACTATTGCAGATCTCCCTGATTGGTTATCGATAAATCGCCACGGTGTGAGATGTTGTTGGTATCATTGGGGTCCTTTTATACTGGTTTAGAATCGTAAAAAAAATCCGTGTCCGCAATATTGGACCCAACCAAGAACAGACTCGAAATTATTGGAAAAGCCCTTTAAATATTAAAAAAAAAACATGTTTAAATACGGTTAAGCAAATCTGACTGGTTTTTGTTTGACTTAGCTCAAGATTTGATGTATTTGGTGTTTTTAGTATTTTAGGTGACTAAAATTTTTTTAAAAAGTCAAACAATAATTTGTTTGTATACATTTTGTCACTGAAAAAGCACATAAACATGGTATAACTAGGACATGTAGATTTTTTTTTTACGAAATGGGATTTTAAGTAGATCAAGCAGTCACAACACAGCCAATCAATGATTGTCTAATAAAGTAAAACTTCAGGTTTTAGGCTTGATGAAAATAAAAGGAAATGTAGCCTTAAACTAAAAAAAAAATATTTTCAAGTTCTCTAAATTTACAGCTTTTATATCAGTTAATCTTAAAAAAAATAAATTGTTGATTTTTTTTTCAAGTTGAAGTGTTTTTTTTTAATTTATATTTTTTTCGGCCATCATGAAGACAAATTTAACAAAAACACATTTTTCCTCCATGTCAACAATAATGATAGAAGGATTCTCGTCAATTCGCGTATGTCCATTTGTAAACTTGTTCTAAATAATGCTAAACAAATCTCTCATGCAGCATCCAGTTGAACTGTTTTCTTATGTACACATCGAAGTCGAAGAGATTTCTCTGCGTGCCACCTAAAGTCACAATTCAGCAATAGTCGAAGAGATTTCTCTGCGTGCCACCTAAAGTCACAATTCAGCAATAGTCGAAGAGATTTCTCTGCGTGACACCTAAAGTCACAGTTTAATTTAAAAATAGATGTGGTGTATTGAGTGTTACGAGGCTAAAGCGCAGAAGACATCGTTTGCTGGTGCTCACATTAATTCCAGGATGTTCTGCTGACAGACGACAGCTGCTGACGTCACTGCCGCCCAGACACTGCTTCCAGCTAGAGCTGGGGACTGTCATTAATTAGGAGCACGGTATTTAACTAATTAACACAATTGGCGACAGTTAAGGGTAATTTTTTTTCTGCCAAAGCAACTCTGATTCACCCACCAGTACAAATTAAAGGGCGACCACTCAACTACTCGATTTATTTTTCAGCCTTGGGGCATTTTGTCTGCTTCTGACTTGTGCTTAAAACCAAGATATTTTATCGGTTTGACTTGTAATTTTAAAAAAATGATATTTTGTCTCTTTATCATAGTTTGTTAAATAAAATAAGAACTAGACAAAATACCGAGGTTTTTAGTACAAACTATCACCAGCCAATTAAAGTGACTATAAGAAGAATGATATTCAGCACAGATTTCTGTAATTGGGTATCATCAAAACACAATTCTGGTTACATTTTGTAAAGTACTTTAAGTCCAAATTTCGGTCAAATACAAATTTTATAAATTTTGGTAAATTGTACAACGTATTTGTAAAAGAAATTCCTGTCTGCTGACTCATAAAATCAAGAAAAAAAAAAAAAAAAAAAAAAAACAAAAACCCAAAGATATCGAGTAGGTCTACTGCTACATTTGATAACTCATCAAGCTGTTTGTGTTAACTTCCTTATAAATAGAAGCACGGCAGCAGACAAAACAACCAAAAAATTAGCGGCAAATTATCGTCATAAATACAGTTTGATTTTTGTTATATTTTCTTAATGTGTACGTTTAAATGACATTCCTATAAATACATACTGGCTAGGTTTTATAAGAAAATACATGTATATAAAGGCAGTGGCGTAGCGAGGTCGGGTGTCACCCGGTGCGGCACTTAATGGTGTCATCACCCCCCCCCCCCCCCAGAGGCGTAGCGACTCTTCCCGGGGACACATTTTCAATTTTCGATTTGCACCCACCCCCTCAAATTTTTCTCTATATTTTTTTACTATATTTTGCCTTGGTGTCACCCCCTAAATGGTGTCACCCGGTGCGGTCCGCACCCCCAGCACCCCCCCCCCCCCCTCGCTACGCCTCTGTATAAAGGTAAAGATTTGATTGGTTCACGCCACCAGATGTATGTTTCGATATGAGATCAATGTGTTTGAGAATTTTGAAACGTCTACATTATAAAACATTAGTTAATTTTAAAATGAAGATGTCTATTTTTAAAAGATGTTACACCGTTTGATTTTCTTTGGTTACCCAAGGAAAGCTTTTTTCTATTCATGTTGGATACATTCGGATACATGAAAAAAAAAAAAGTCGTGACATGGAAAACATAGTCGACAATTTTTGTCCCATTTTACGGACGTGTAAAAATGGCCTCTATAATAACACGAGCCGGCACGCGGCATAACATTCGCCGCTATTTAGTTGTTGTTTTTTCTACTTTTCAGTAATTCATAATTTGTGAATTCGACAGTACCAACGCTGACACTGAAAATATTTCTTTAAAACACTATAAGTAGCTCGTTAAGGACCATAACCCCCCTCCCCACCCCTTTCCTTCCCCCCCCCCCCCAACGTTTAAAAAATCGTTTCAAACTAAATTATCTGCCCCTAATAGCCGTCACTAAACCCGACTCCACGAAGGTAAACATAGCGTGAACCACAGCTCACTAAGACCATGTAGGGGTGGGGATGGTAGGGAGCGCGTTTACAGATTGTTTTCTAGCGTCTCCCAGAAGAGAATTATATATATAGATAGGTCATGCAAAATTAGAACAGGGCTAAAACAATACTCGGGGATGCTATATTGTTAAGGAATTTCCATCGAAACAATGATGGAAACAGGTTCAATGGACTGTAAATTTTACTTTTGAATATATAAAATATTTATATGTTATTTGGGACAGCTGAAATAAAAAAAAGAAAACAAATTAAGCGTGAAAAAAAAAAATCTACTCAGTTGTATAATTTATTAAGACAATACATCAAAACTGACATGAAATCAATAATTTGCTGTGAACATACACATTCGCGTACACACACACACACACACACTCGTGTACACACACACGCACGCACACACACACGCACACACGCACACAAACGCAAACGCACACACACGCACATACATACATACACGCACACACAAACACACACACCCATACACAGGAAAAATCTCAGCCTTCCTAACGTTACACACGCACACGCACACACACACACACATGCACGCACACGGCATAAATCTTCAACTTCCCCTAACGTCACAAACACAGGCCTACCAGTAGACCCAGTAAACCCAGAGCTTCATTAAAATATCCCCATATAAAAATGGCCCCTTTAATCCCCCTCCCCCCTGATACAAGAAAAAAAGAGTGTATAACTAATAGAACTGGGCACATCTAACCAAAACCCGCGTAGTTTTGTGTTCAATTGAACTCAGACACGACACCACGCAAACCACTTCAAACCTCCTAAAATGAATTATGTATTTTTATGTGAAGACATATTTCATACCCGCCCCACCCCGTCATCGTGACACCTCCTCATAACGTATTACACCCCCCCCCTCCCCTCCTTCCATTAAGTTTGAGCGACCAGATTTATGGACGGACATCAATGACTGGTATATGTTTCTGTAGCTTTTGTTACCAAATTCTATGAAATGTTCCGCGCTCCATTGCGAGCTAAATAATAATTAATAAAAAAATAAATAAATGGAAATTGACATTTTAAATTAATTGCGACTTGATGAGGTGGTTGAGAAATATCGCGATAGAAAAACCACCATTTGTTTAGTACGTGTGTGTATTGGTGTAGGGCCGCGGGCCGCGGGCCGCGACTGGCACACAGGCAAATTTAATTGTTCACCCAACTACATTGTTATAGAAACTACGCCAGCGGTGTGGTTTTGTTAGGGTCACATTTTTAAAGATAATTATTGACGTCGACGTTACTCTAGACTGTGCTCAAAATATCTATGTCTAGTTAAATCTGACAAAAGTCCGCAATAATGTGTTGTATATGAAAAATAAATTTTGTCGTACATATTCATCTTAGGTTCCCAAATTTCTCTTAACATACCTAATGCTGCTTATGTCGCAACGTTATATGTTGACACACCAATCTGTAACGTTGTACGTAACACATATTACTTACCTGTTGTTGTCTGAATCTAATTAACGATGTTGCTTAGATACACCTGTATTCACTCTCAGACAAAACAATTACTAGTGTAAATACAAAGGAAGCCATAAAATACATAAAAACCAGTATGGTTGTTCTCCCCCCCCCCCCCGCCAAAATAAAGAACCCATTCCTTTCATAAAGAAAAAAATAATGTATAGATCAGACTCCTACAACTATACAGTTCAACCCTTTCTAGCTTTAAGTCCAACCCCTTACTAGCGTAAAGACCAACCCGTTACTAACGTGAAGGCCAACCCGTTACTAACGCAAAGACCAACCCGTTACTAACGTGAAGGCCAACCCGTTACTAACGCAAAGAGCAACCCGTTACTAACGTGAAGGCCAACCCGTTACTAACGCAAAGACCAACCCGTTACTAACGTGAAGGCCAACCCGTTACTAACGCAAAGACCAACCCGTTTTTAGCGTAAAGCCGAACCTATGGGGTCATCCATTTATGACGTCCACAATTTTTTTTGGATTTTGGACCCCCCCCCCCCCTCCCCCGTCCACAAAAATCCACTTTTTTCCTTATAAAAGTCTATATGCGTCCACAAAAGTCAGTTTTTTTCGGACCCCCCCCCCCCCCCCGCGTGTGGACGTCATAAATGGATGACCCCTATTACTAACGTAAAGACTAACCCATTACTAAAGTAAAGACCAACCCATTACTAAAGTAAAGACCAACCTATTACTAACGTAAAGACTAACCCATTACTAAAGTAAAGACCAACCCATTACTAAAGTAAAGACCAACCCATAACTAAAGTAAAGACCAACCCGTTACTAACGTAAAGCCCAACCCGTTACTAACGTAAAGCCCAACCCGTTGCTCCCACATATCTGCTGATTGAAATAAAATCCCATTACAACCACCAAACCAGACTCCGGCTAAGCCCGGAGATTAAAGCAGTAGAGGTCTGGAATGTAGGGGAGTTAAGCCGGGATTCCCGAGTTCCAGCTTGAACTAATCACCCCCGTCTCTGGCCGCCTGAAACCCAACCCGAAGCCAAGCAGCGTCTGGCTGGACTCGGCGTCTGCTGATGGTCAGTCGGCAGAATGGAATTTCTGACGTCACTACGGGCAGATTCCAGAGGTACTTAGTGGCTTAATGAGGTAAATACAATTAGTGGCTATCAAGGCCGTGTCGGCTTAGAAGTCATTTGAAGGCTAATGTGCTGTTATTTGTAAGCTGCTGTGCTGGGTGCAGCCTTTGTTAATATGTGCAAGGGACAGCATTTGTTGATGTGCTGTTTTGGGTGCGATGGCATTACACAAGATCAGAGAATTAGTTAAGTTAATTAAATATAGCTTCTCTAATAAGGGTCAATGAATGTAAGTTAACAGCAATTTACAAAACATTGAATGTTTACGTTGACTTCATCAAAATACTTTTTAACAAAATTTATTTCAAAAAAACGTTTTTGGTTGTTAATTCAAAGTCTAGTATTATCTATAATGTAGTTGAAATACTAAACTTAATTTCTGTGTGTTCTTAAAATGAAATTTTCGAACAGCTTCTTCGATACACATTTCATTGGTATACATTACGCGACACAGCTACTAACATTCTTACAGCTTCCAGTATTACTTTCCTGCTGTCAGTTCCGAAAGCTGTTTCAGCTCCCACAGTAAAACTTTATTATCATCATATCTCCATTTTATCATTTCCCAGCTCCCAGCTTAACGGTGAGGCATTCATACGCAGTTCCCGTTATTGTTTAACCCAGCTCCCATAGTGAAACTTTATTATCCCCACAGCTCCATTTTATCATTTCACGGCTCCCAGCACAACGGTAACGCATCTATCCCCAGCTCCCGTTATTGTTTAATCGTACCTCTCCCTGCTCCCACGGTTACCCAATCGTGTATTCCCACAGCTCCCATTAGACGAGCCGGCCACAGCAGCAGACGGCAAACATGCCCGCCACCCGGCAAGGTTGTTTTGAAAACAAATCAAACAAATATAGGCCAGCCGCCATTTTAAGCCTGCCAGTTTAGCTTTCTCCGTCGCTTGCGCCCCTTGAAGCTTCATCCCCTGCTCCTCAGGGTACATTTCCGTTTACGTTCCTCTCGCGTCTGCGCAGTGGGCATTTCCGTCAGAGGGCATGCGTTGCCGTTGGCAGGGAAGCCCACGCGCTAATGTTGGTTTTGGTGGATGTTGGCGGAATGAAAAACACCGTGCCGGTTCGTGATTGCGCCCGGCCGGTTGAAGAGTCCGGTAAACAAGACTTGTATGTACTGGCAAGCCCGGGGGTGGGGGGTTGAGGGGGGGGGGGGTGGGTCCAGTGTGGCAGAGAAGACGTAATCACGTCGGGTGAGACCAGAGATACGGCCCTGATATGGCACTAGCGTACACCAGAAAATAGCCTGCAATATTTATAGAGAAACCATCACGACTATTTACACGGGCAGCCCGGCCTTGCCTTGCTTTGTTTTTGATATGAATATAATGTGTCAAGACACAGCGCCCGAACAAAGTCCACGACTGTGTGAGAAGAAATTTTTGCCTTATCTCCCCTGGCTCACGGTGTTTATATCCACATCCATTAAAGGGAGACCACTGCCGCGAACGATGAAGATAACACTCATATAGGGGAGAGAAATCTCCGTTTTTTAACACCAGTTTGAAGTTGAAAGCGTGCAAGGTTGGTCGGAGGTCGCTAGATAATTCATCGAGAGAAAGAGATAATTCATAAATCAAACTATAAAAAAAATACAACTAAAAATAATAATAAAAACACAAACATTTTAAAATAAAGTAAATATAAAAACGTGTTATTCCAAGGGCTTGCCTCAAGTTAAATGACTGACAGAAAGAAGAATAAGACCAGTCATAAGCAGGATGATGTAAAACGGATCTCTGTTCGCCTTATGTTTACGCTCGTTTTCTCACAGCACCCAGGGGATTTGACTTAAGCAGAATTTCAAATACCCAACCTGTTGTGGAAGTTGTCAAACCCTCACCACCCAGCCCCCCACCCCCACCACAACTACCCAGGAAAACGGCCGGCCTCCACCCCTCGGTCTAGCACAACTACCATTATGGAAAAAAAAAACAACTTGTAAATAAGAAACAAAATGTAAAGGGGGGGGGGAATATAGTGTCTTAACAGTATAAAAATATTTAAAATTAATTTATTTTTGTCAAGACGGAGTAAATACCTACTTCAAGACAATTCTCTAACGGCTCTTGCTGCTGAGGTAATTTTACTGGCAATTTATTACATACGGCATTCTACTTGATATTTACATTTTGCATCCTTCTCGCGATTCACATAGGATTTTCATAGAGCATTCTGTAGCACCCCACCCCTCTCAGGGCGTCCAGTTATAACAGATCCAAAGATCCACCAACCGTCCAAATGTAGATAGAACCAGCCGTCCAAACGTAGATATAACTGGCGGTCCAAACTTAGATATAACTGGCTGTCCAAGCTTACATATAACTGGCCGTCCAAGCTTTGGTTTAACTGGCCGTCCAAGCTTAGATAAAAATGGCCGTCCAAGGTTAGATATAACTGGTCGTCCAGGCGAAGATCTGACCGACCGTCCAAGCTTAGATAAAAATGGCCGTCCAAGGTTAGATATAACTGACCGTCCAGGCGAAGATCTGACCGGCCGTCCATGTCGGTTCCCACCTCTCACCACGGCATCATTGTTTCTCAGATTTGTTTAAAAAAAAACGGTTTGTTTGTCTACACGAGATGGGACGAGCGGGGAGAGAGGGAGGGAGGGGCAGAGGGTGGGAGGGGAGGAGAGACATGTCTACTGTGAATTGTGTCAGTGCCGGGTTATTTGGACCCGCGCGTCATCACCAATTAGGAAACGCCTCGTTTAAATGGCTTTCATTCTTTCACCTCTGCCGGCTCGGCGCGGCGTAAAAATGGCACCGTTTTGTCCCTCCGGAACTTTTTCACACCTGCCGGCTATTTATATCTGCCAGGGTGGACGCGGTCCATAAACAAAATAATCTATTTTTACCCGGCCTCGCTGACGTCACTATTTTAAGTGTGGCCTAATTATTTTATTTACCCTGACAGGCTCGCGTCTGTGGGTATTTAGCCGGATAAAAATGGCGGGGATAAATCTGACCTTTCACCGAATCTAACCCGAGTGTTTAGACAGTGTGAGGCTGGTCGAGCGATACGATAAATGTGTGGATCAGTTGGAGTTCATTTATATTCCTTGACCAATTAGTTTTGCTAAAAATCAGAATCAGAAGCGATTCAAAAATATGATACATGTCTTTCAAATAGCGATTAGAATAAAACTTTTGTTGGTATAGGTCTACAATTTTTAAAACTAAAATCATAGTTTTGTTTGTGATTTAAATAAATTTATGATCTTCATTTAGGCCTATATACATCTATACATTCATTTTCTTTTAAAACTCTATCAATCGCTATTCGTTTTCATATTCTATTTTAATTCTAAAGCATGTTTTCTTTCTAATCCAACTTATTTTTTTTTTCTGCGCAGTACTCTGGTCATAAATCCACAAACCAATTCACTGTGACTCTTGGTTTGTCAAAACGTCAGTTGTTGTCTTTAATTACGTTGATGACTCTTTACATTTTTAAGCTAATTAACAACACTATAATGTGAAGACAACGAATCGTTTTATTTTACCAAACGCCTGTGGTATAAAATTAAAGAAAAATTTGGTGCTTTTTTTTACAGCCTTAAGATGTCACAACTCGATTGATTTCCTCTATTGTAGCGATTTGGCCAGATTTAAAACAATACAAAAAAACTGGCCATTGCTTGGAATGTCCATAGAAAAACAGGCCGACATGTGGAGGCCATATTTTCACGTCTGACATTTGGAACTCCCCATATTTTCACCGCTGACATGCTCTAAGGATCCCGTCCTGTCGCAGTCGCGGGTACTCACGGCCGCCTGTTCAGCCGGTTCACGCTCGATCGCCTCCCCTTTTGAAAGCGGGGAAAGAACTCTAAACCCGGGCGTTACTGGAGCCAGAGCACAATGGCGTTGTGTCGGGCGACGTCACCGGCTCGGGGTGTCCGGGGTGTCGAGGGGTGCTGGGGGTGTCGAGGGGTGCTATTTGTCAAACTCTTACTTTCGCATCGCGTCTCATCTTCTTCAGTTTATCCCCGGCTCCCCGTTGACCATAGGACCTCGTTCAGGGTTGACCCCCTAGTCTTGACTGCATGTTCTTGCGCGTGAGCTGCGGTATCTTCAACAATATTTGCATACCATTATTTGCCTAATTGGCACTTAATTCGACCTACTTGAAACCACAGTTGCCTATAGAATAATGAGGACGATAAAAAATTGGTAATTCATTATACCCCACCCTCTTTAACCCCGCCCCCACTTCAAAGTACGAGATGGTTCTATTGTGATGAAAAGATTCCCTTTCTTAAAAAAAGAACCGTTTAAAGTCCCTAAACATTAGCATTCATTCACTTTAACGCACACTAGACAACGTGTTAAAAGTTGCTTTCAGATTTTGTTGTTGAACATGAAATAAAGCAAGCTATTGATAGTGGAGAGTAACCGATACACCAGTAAAATATTTTTTAGTAAAAAGTAACCGATCTAGGCCTATATTGGTTGATAGAGATTGAACCGGTTCTGGGCAGATCTGAGCTCATGAGCTAAACTTAATTTAGTTATTAATTAATATAGCGCAGTAGTTTCCGAGTTTAAAAAAAAAAGTGAAAATCGACGAAACCAGCCCCCTCCTTCCCACAACAAAGTCGATACAAAGATATACGACATATATACGAAGTTTCTGGGATCGTCATATACATGTTTGTTGTTGCTATGGTTACAGAGATTATATTAAGTATAAGGTCGTTCCTTTTTACTTTCTCGAATACAGAGTATAGAAGAAGTATTGTGCACAAAAATCACATGAAATTTTGACAGTTTTCATTGTTTTATACCTCAGTTCTTCATCATATACGGAGTTTAGGGGACGTATTTTAATCAGGCAAATATTCAAAATCTAGATTTATCAAAATCTCGGTATTTTACGCGTCAACGAATCGGAAAAACTTAATTTTGCAATGTTGTCTGTATATCTGTGTTTGTGTGTGTCTGTGAACACGATGACTTGAGTATTGTTACAAAACTAGGTTGATGAAATTTCATACATAAGTATAACATTATATTTGTAGTTCTGTGTCAACCTTTAAGCGATTTCCGATTACCGGTTTTTCAAAAGCCTATAATAAGAAAACTGTTTCTTATAGATAGATGAAATTTCACATATCTGTGAAAGATCTGGTTCTCTCTTTTCTTTCAAATTTTGAGTAATTTCCGGTGGTCGGAAGTAGTACTTTATGCTATTTCCGTTTTCTCAATAAAAAAAAACGCACATGAATTTATTAAGTGCTAACGTTCCGCACTATTATACACACATTGTTTGCTGTTCATTTGGTGCGCAATTATTTTTTCCGTGAAATTCTATTGTTTTAAAAAGTTCAAGTAATAAAAAATTGATTAAAAATCATGTAGTGTTATATAAGAATATATTCGAGAAAGTTTATTTATTCACTTCAAAAATTGTCATGACCGTGGTCATTATCCACAACGTGAACACGGTCATCGCTACATACAAATCACATACGCTCACTGCTCAGTTCAAATACACAACACCCATACATCCCCCTGACTTCCGCTTTGTTTAACTTTTGAAAGGTCGATTTGAACTCACAAATTAATTGATGTTTACTGACAAATTAATTGATGTTTACCCCATCAAATTCTGATTGATCTCGCCCCGTGCCAACAAACAAAGCTTTGATAATTAATTGCAGTAATTGAAAACTTACGGCATGTTTTCTTCACTCAGCCGGAAAATTGGTTGAACCGGTCGTTTGAGTCCGGCAGACAAAGCCGTGTGGTTTTTTTTATTCGTTGAAACCAAATATTTTTTTATTATGGCCAAGTCATTGAACATCCGATGTAACCGAATGAGTTAAAAAAAAAAAACAACAACCCACAAAAACACAAGAAACAAAGCAGTTGTTTGTTTTAGAGTCTTGTACGTAATTTTCATCCAATTTTTGTATTTCAAAGACTGACGGCTACACACATCTGAGAATATTTTATATTTATAAAAATTACAGAATATTTTGTAATCGATTTTAAAAAATATATTTATCGATAATCCTAATATAATTTTATCAATTTTAAATAAATCCATAATCTAATATTAAACTTCTATCCATCAATATTTTAAAGTATACTTACAAGAAAAAAAGCATATATTGTTATTTTTAAGAAATCTATTTATTTAGTTTATTTACCATAAAAACCATCATTGCCAGAATAAGTAATTTGTTTGCATGCCCATTTGATGTCTCAAATACTTTCTTCATGCTGTAGAACTAGTGAGATAGAAATGCGAAGCATTTAGAGTCAACCTAATTTTAAAACGTACGACTAAGATTTGGGAGCAAACCTAATTTTAAATCGAATGTGATTAGCCAAATTAATTTTTAAAAAGTGCTGAAAAATTGAGAACCAACCTAATTTAAAACCTGTATTGTAAAAATTAAGAGAAAACCAAATATAAGACCAGTATTGAAAAATGGAGTCTTACCTAATTTATAAGCTGAATTTTAAAAATGAAGAGTCAACTTAATATAAACCCAATGGTAAAAAACCATATTTTCGCTTTACCGAACACTTAGCCCGAAGCTACTACGTCTTTAGAAATTTACTATTCTAATAAAATCTGATCGGGACATTTTTTTTTGTCTTTGATTTACAGCAGTTAAAAAATGTGTTTACCACAATGCACCGAAGTACTTTTCTTATCTTTTACACTTTCACGGCATAAAGTACTCCCTGGGGTACTAAGTACTTCTGGTGACGTGCACCCCAGGCACTTCATACCCCCCACCCCGCTGTATTCCACCCCCCCCCCCCCTTCGTGTTTGATGTCAAGACCCCATTGCCTCTCATCGCAGAGATAGAAGCCAGAAAAAAAAAAAATTCATCGAAAGATGAGCCGATTATCTCCCCTGCTCATCGTGTATCAGTTGGGCCCCAAAAATCTCCTGACGAGATCAATCATTTCATTGGGAAAGTAAAAAACACAAGGGGGGGGGGGGGTCACGTCACGTGGGCAGGTAATCCCACGCTTGGCGGCGTAATCCCATGATGGGTCCCCCTCCCCACTCGGGTGACCGGGCGATGGGTTAAATCCTATTTCCGTCTAATCTTGTCCAGGTAAGCGGGGTATTGGCTGCAATCACGGCAGGGTTAACCCCGGTGACGTCACCAATCACCAGGTCAGCGCAGGCGATCTGATAAGTTATCGCCGGTCGCGAGAGAGGGAGAGGGGGAAACACTCGTTGACGATTTTCTCTGGAACCTCGGACAGAGCTCCAGGAGCGTTTAATCTCGCTGGAATTGCGACCAATTCCCTGATAGCGCCGTCTCCTCCGTCGCGCGCTAAATTGCCCCTTGCATTACTCTGGGAGGCGACGTGTTCGCGGAGACGGGCATTACCTCCCCTGTGACGACAATTAGAGAAATTGCAGCAGTTTGACGTGGTGCGGAGCGGGAGACGGTGGTCTAGTCGCAGAAAAGTAAAGTTTTCTTGTCACAGAAAAGTAAAGTTTCTAAGGGCGTCTCAAACTTTTCTTGTCACAAAAAAGTAAAGTTTCTAAGGGCGTCTCAAACTTTTCTAGTCACAGAAAAGTAAAGTTTCCAAGGGCGTCTCAAACTTTTCTAGTCACAGAAAAGTAGTTTCTAAGGGCGTCTCAAACTTTTCTCGTCACAAAAAGTAAAGTTTCTAAGGGCAACGGGACGGTGGTCTAATCACAGAAAAGTAAAGTTTCTAAGAGCGTCTCAAACTTTTCTCGTCACAAAAAGTAAAGTTTCCAGGGTCTCTTAAACTTTTCTTGTGCAGGATGAGGTTGGTCAGTTAGGGTAGGTGATTTTCTCAGTATGGAGTGAGTAGGTCAGTTAATCAGTGCAGGATAGGGCCGCCGAGGTGGTCATCACAGGGTGGGGGTTGTCCAGCTATCACAGGGTGGGGGTCGTCCAGCTATCACAGGGTGGGGGTCGTCCAGCTATCACAGGGTGGGGGTCGTCCAGCTATCACAGGATGGGGTCGCCGATGTGGTCATCACAGGGTGGGGGTCGTCCAGCCGGCCATCACAGGGTGGGGGTCGTCCAGCTATCACAGGGTGGGGGTCGTCCAGCTATCACAGGGTGGGGGTCGTCCAGCTATCACAGGATGGGGTCGCCGATGTGGTCATCACAGGGTGGGGGTCGTCCAGCCGGCCATCACAGGGTGGGGGTCGTCCAGCTATCACAGGGTGGGGGTCGTCCAGCTATCACAGGGTGGGGGTCGTCCAGCTATCACAGGATGGGGTCGCCGATGTGGTCATCACAGGGTGGGGGTCGTCCAGCCGGCCATCACAGGGTGGGGGTCGTCCAGCCGGCCATCACAGGGTGGGGGTCGTCCAGCCGGCCATCACAGGGTGGGGGTCGTCCAGCCGGCCATCACAGGGTGGGGGTCGTCCAGCCGGCCATCACAGGGTGGGGGTCGTCGAGGTGGTCATCACAGGTCGGGGGTCGTCCAGCCGGCCATCACAGGGTGGGGGTCGTCGAGGTGGTCATCACAGGTCGGGGGTCGTCCAGCCGGCCATCACAGGGTGGGGGTCGTCCAGCCGGCCATCATAGGGAGTGGGTCGTCCGGTCGGCCATCACAGGTCGGGGGTCGTCCAGCCCGCCATCACAGGGTGGGGGTCGTCCAGCTATCACAGAGTGGGGGTCGCCGAAGTGGTCATCACAGGTCGGGGGTCGTCCAGCCGGCCATCACAGGGTGGGGGTCGTCCAGCCGGCCATCATAGGGAGTGGGTCGTCCGGTCGGCCATCACAGGTCGGGGGTCGTCCAGCCCGCCATCACAGGGTGGGGGTCGTCCAGCTATCACAGAGTGGGGGTCGCCGAAGTGGTCATCACAGGGTGGGGGTCGTCCAGCTGACCATCACAGGGTGGGGGGGTGTCGGTGAAGCAGACCAGTTTCGGCCAACGTTTTACGCCCCCCCCCCCCCCCCCCAACTAGCAGATAGTCAACTCGAGCTCATCTGTTTGATCAGCGGCAGGTCACGTGACACATCCCCGGGAGAGAGCTCAAAAACAAGCGATGAGACGCGAGATGAACGCGGCGGCCCCGGGGGTTGGCTTCACACCAGCCCCGGGGATGGGCCGGACAAGCTTCCACGGCAATTTGATTTCCCCGACCTCCCCTCGGGTTCCAGAACCCGGGGGTGTGTGCAGGCACCGTGACGGTCCTGGACGGTCCAGTGATTTTATCCGAGAATCATTCGGCTATTTATCTGCTTGATTGAAGTCAGGTATCGATAGTCTGTTAATTGATTTGGTTAATCGAAAGGTGAAGCCGGTACAACCAGATCTCACACAGCGGACGTTAAAACCTTCTCTCTCAGCCCCCCAGGCCGAGCTCTCTAGAATATTCTCTGACCGGCCAACAGGCATTGATCCAGGTACACGTTAGGATTTCTTGATCAACCAGTTAACATGGATAACCCTAGTGGCGTCACAAGGTCGGGTGTCGCACGGTGCGGTAACTGAGGGTGCCATCCCCACCCCCTCCAGCAATTTTGGATTTTCAGTTTGGTGTCATCCTCCCATAAAAATATAATTTTAACTAGCCAAAAAATTATTTTGGCGGTACATTTGACTATTTTTAAATTTGTTGTCACCCCATATGATGTAATGCGACAAGGACTACACCATAACCCGAGCCATTTGACTCATTAGCCAAATAACGTTTTCTTAGATAACCAACCATTCAGAATTTTTTATAACAGCTAACTAATGTAAAGAAAGTGGATTTGTGTTCTAAAATTATATATAACCTGTACATGGGTTGTTTATGGGGTTTCTCTATCACACATAGATGCTTAAAGTTGTATTTACTATGAAACCTTCAAATTTTTTCACAACCTAATGTGATAAAAAAAAGTGGTCTCTACATATATACGCTGAACATGTTTTTGTTACTTAATTTATTACTAAGTTTACTAGAAAATAAACGATCGTGAATATTACTTAGCCAGCCAAATAATCAAAAGCATCAAATCAAAACCAAAATTCCAGGAATGTAAAAAATAATTTAAACACCACGGAATGAGTACAGAGTTGTAAGGTAGGTGGTAGATGAACCGTGGGTTGACCTTAGTCCAGGCATACCTCACGTGGGTGGGCCACAGTAGACATGAGTTCTAGACATCACTTTCATCTGAGAATTATATTGTACTGTATATATATATATGTGTGTGTGTGTACATGCATATCTGAGTATATATATATATATATATATATATATATATATATATATATATATATATATATATATATATATATATATATATATATATATGACATTGGCACCCCGCTATGTGTGGTCTAGCAGTAGCCCCATACCACCAATTCCTGGAGCCGATGTTGCGGTACAGTCGACATGTGAGCTTGAATGTTGATCAGCGACACGGAGCAGCTGTACCGTTTAGTAGCGGCAAGCATAGACATTGTTCCTATCTATCTCAGTTCACCTTACTTATCTGTTACACGGCGGTTCACATCTATCTGAGCACACGTGTGTAGTAACACACTGACGTCACAGCGAGACAGGTTTTTAAAAACGAATTGTCTCAATGTTTTTTAACCGCCGTCTATCCCCAACCCTTTACAGAACAATTATTTCACTTCCTGAATTCTTCAAATGCCCACTGCTACCCTTCTTGCAAGTACCCCCATGTCTTCTACCTAATGCCCACAAAAACAAATCCCCGCCCTTTCATTCCAAACCTATTGTCAAATTCCCCCCCCCCCCCCACCCCCCCTCCCCACCCCAAGTCACGGAGTGCACGAGAGTAACGTAGACCCGCGCCTGGAAGAAATGGAACCCGGTCTGGCTCCAACCATCGTCTGCTCCGTGCCATATTTATGACGTGTTTCCCGCCATCGCAGACCAGCCCTAGCCACGTCACTTCTCCCCAACAAAAGCTAATAATTGGCTCATTTATAATTCCCGTCCAAGGGGCAATAATTCTTACCAATAACTAGTTCCTGTTTGCACCCAACAGCAGACAAGTTTTCTCTTTGCTTTCTAATGAATTCTTTGAGTCTCAGACGAGGGAGCGGGCAGCAAGCGCCAGAAGTAATCGACGAGTGGCCACGGAATCCGGGGGAAAAAGCTCGAGTTGCGCCCCGAGCTGTCGTCTGCTATTTGGTGAGAAGCCGAAGACGAGGCTGGCTCCCGGACGGTAAGCCTAACAAGTGCTGACAGTGCTAGAAACTGCCGTGAACCGGCAGGGGCGAAATGAGCGTCGCCGTCAACTGACAGTCGAGGGGGTGAAGCCGGCTTGGGGGAGCTTCAAAGGTGAAAGCAATTTCGGTCCCTCACACGGGTTAAGATTTCGCTTTTTTTTTTTGGTGGGGGGAAATTAGTTGCTGCTGAACGAGTCGCCAGTGGTGGGCGAGAAGTGGGGTGCCGCTGTGGTCACGTTTAGAGGAATGTCTTGGAGGGGGGGGGGGGATGAGGCGACCCCTGTGGTCAAGTTTGGAGGAATTTGTTGGGTATGGGGAATTCTGTAATTTAAATTTTTTTCCCCACCCCATATTTTGCTTGTTGATATTAGGGGCTTGAGGTGTATAATGATGGGTATCTCGCTTGTTTAGCTGTGGGTGTAATTAGTAGTGTGCTATTGAATGGGTCTAGATGAGGTAGGGTGTGAAGTAGGGGGGTAGCTATGTTGCGGTGTGGACCTGAGTATAGTTAAGGACTGTGTTTAGGCGAAGTGTTAAAGTACCGGATATAGTTAGAGGTTGTTTAGAGTGCAGTCAGGTATTACTTAATTAGCGAACGCTGATGGAATTGCACTGACATGGAGGTACTTTGTTCTAGGTGCATACAAAGATACTGAGCACTGTCTGAACTCACATGTAGGTACTGCTGAGTATTGGCTGTACTCACGTATAAGTACTGAGTACTGGCTACAGTCATGGAGTACTGAGTACTGGCTGTACTCTCGTGTACTAATGAGTACCGGATGTACTCACGTGTAGGTACTAACTACTGGCTACATTCATGGAGCACTGAATACTGGCTACACGCACGTGTAGGTACTCAGTAATGGTTGCATTAACATAAAGTACTGACAACTGAGCGCACTTACATAAGTTTTGATCACTAACTAAAAACCGGCAAGGACCAGTAATCTCAGAACTGACGTGGGCTTGTGCTATTCACGTGCATAGGGGACCAGATAAGAACTAAGATTACACAAATCGTGAGTACCATCGAGCGATACACGAGTGCCTAAATCTGCATACCAGAGATTTCTGATAAACCCCCCTACCACAGATCTACGATAATCCACCCATACGTTCCAAAGAAAACACATCCAACACAAAAGTCTTTTTCTCTTCTTAAAATTAATAAAACAAAATCACTTTTGGTCTAAAAATATACGTTGTCTTTAAGCCCACTTGTCGAACTTTTGATATGTAAATTTCTTCAAGACGCCGCGTTAACGTGTAGGTTCAGCTCGTCGCGACTCACGGCTAATTGCTATGAATAATTAATGAAGCGAGCAAAGAGCCATAGACCGACTTCAGGTTAGTCGACTAAAGGGTTAAACTATCAGTGCGACAATCGAATGCATATTTTAAAATTTAAATTATGAGCCCGAGTGTGAGGGGTTGGAAAACGATAGACGCGCGTGAAATTAAAAAACCAACGAACTACGTTGATAGACACCATCTTTCGCGAACACAGCTAATAAGTGTTAAGATCCTGGCTTTAATCCCTTATAATCCTGCACCTTTGCCCGTTAGGCTGAGGAGGGGAGAGCAGTGTTCATCCTCCCTAACGTTTTGATTTAATCAGATCTAAAAATGCTGTAGCTCAATGGACCATCCAAGGAGTTGAAGCATCATTTAGAAGCTCGTGAATAAATGTCGCATTTGAAATTAAAATTTTTTGAATCTTTTTCTTCAAATGAATAATGAATAAATGAGAAGTTAAAACAATGGCGACAATGGGTGGCTAGTGGGAGGGGGTGGGCGAAATTGTGTTTGTAAGGGGTATGAGGCGTAGGCGTATGCTAATTTACATGCACACACGCGCACATACAGACAGACACACACACACACACATATATATATATATATATATATATATATATATATATATATATATATATATATATATATATATATATATATATATATATATACATATACATATAATATATGTATATATATATATATATATATATATATATATATATATATATATATATATATATATATATATATATATATATATATATATATATATATATATATATATATATATATATATATATATATATATATATATATATATATATATATATATATATATATATATATATATATATATATATATATATATATATATATATACACGTATATAATGGTGGAACTACATTACCTGTAAACACTAGATCCGCTAATTTACCTTCTAATACAACAACGTCTTATCAACGAGCATCATCTTTCATCGTGTTCGACTAATGCAACAACAAACATCCATTAACATCCACACGGACGTGACTTCCGGTTGCCTACATTAAGGCGGGTACATTGGTGGCTTACCCAGCAGGCCCCGCGAGAGGGGGTGTTGGGTGAGGAGTGGGGGGTGACAGCCCATACATTAACAACATGTTTTTCTTCTTGACTGGACCGTGTAAGACCACCTTTAATCCCACTCATATTGTGGCTTCTGCCATAATTAATCCAACTTATAATCTGGCCTTCAACACGTTCCAGTCCACGGGATCCGCCATAGTGGTGAATATTTTTAAATAGACACGAGCCAAATCTGGTAGGTTTTTTTTTATCTTCTTGAGAGCATATTGTCTATTGTTTGGGGTATTGGGTTCGAATCCGTTTTTTTATAGACATTTGTGAGTGGGTGGAGTGGGGGTAAAAATCTTAAGAAGTCACAGGATTGAATTTATTTCATGGAAAAACGTTGTTATATGTGAACAGTAGAGGTTTAAATCTGTAATGCTAGAATCTTTTTATTGCAGATAAATCATTTTCATTGTATTTTTTGCTTGAGAATGTTGGCTAATAGCTGTAATTGGGTTTTGTGATAAAATAGCTAGAATTCCCCCAGATAGTGTTTAGCCAGTGGACTAGGGTAGATCTTAATTTTCCCATGTCAAGCAGACCTAAGCATGTTTCTGCCAATCTCTATGGTGCCTCTATTAATACTCCGTGTCTGTCTTTCCATGGTCTGTGTTCCATAATGTGTCTTCAGAGATATTTTCATAGTTATGACGTCCACGGTGTGTCTTACTTGCTGTGTCTTCCACCATGAGTCTTCCATGTGGTGTCTGCAAGTCTGTATGTTAAACTCCTGTGTGTATTTGCCAGCACGCTAAACGCACCCAATATACCTTTAAATATGACAATAATACACGTTTAGGTAATTGGCCCTACTAAGTTCTGTTCATACTTTTAACATATTTAATTACCAACACAAGTGGTTTGTAGTCTCTTAAAAACGATCTAGTTGAGAATAACGACTAGCCGATAATGTAGGCAAAATAAATAGATAAAAATTATACGAATGGTTTTTATCTTTATCGTGGCGGTGAACATTATTTAAGAGCAATAGACCAAAAAAAAAAATCTAAAACACCCAAAAAATCTGTCTACATTTGACTGGTGCAAAACAAACCATTGATGGAGACAAAGTTTCGGAACATCCGTCTCCATTATTCTAATCACATTTCGCCTCTAAATAATATTGAATAAAACATAAAATACCCATAGATCGATCGATACAGCGGCAATATCAAGCGGATTCTATTACCTCGGCGTTCAGGCGGAGAATACAATTTTCCTTTTTTTTTCTTCTCCTACCCATTCAATAACAATATCTACTGTTTGGGGCGCGACTCAAGGCTCCGCGGCAAGTCAGATTTGGAGATAGTCGATCTCGATGGCACGGCGGGCCATGCTTTATGCTTATTAAAGACAGGAAAACGATTGAGTCAGATGGTATCTGGGAGTGAAAACCTGGGACCAGATGGGGGACCGAAGGGGGACGACCGGGTCCCATTTCATCTCCCGTTTTCATCGTTATTATAAAAGCCGGGGAACTCTCTTCGTGGGGAAAGGGGGGGGGGACACCCGGGTCACCCGCGACTGGGTCTCCCCCACCCCCCTCTCTCCCCAGTAAAGAAGATGTGGGTTAGGTTTGTTGGTGGTAAGACAGAGAAAATTGTTCTAAAAACTTGTAACCCGTGCGCCGTCGCAATAGACACACGGGCTCTGTAATTATTCAAACCTTTTTCACGCCTACCTGCCGGGCCCGATAGCATCTGGCCTCCATCTCACACTTAATATCGCCCGGCTCCCCCCGCTCCCTGTCGCCCGCCGACCCCCCTCTTCTCGCTCTTCACTTTTTTATTAGTTTCTCTAGTGGCCCCGGCTTGCGAACACGGGCTTATATTGATGAAAACTGCAAAGGTGTGCTTGGCGGTGCCCTAACTCTTAAAAAAAAAGTAATTGATG
The DNA here is from genome assembly GCF_028476545.2 of Physella acuta. Classification (NCBI taxonomy): domain Eukaryota; kingdom Metazoa; phylum Mollusca; class Gastropoda; family Physidae; genus Physella; species Physella acuta. The sequence goes on from NW_026731800.1 coordinate 328,457, forward strand.
GCAATACTAGCGCTGGGCCAAGAGCCCAACACGGTGCAGCGGCCCCGGCCCAGGTTGACAGCCGCAATACCTGGGCCGTAACACGATACCCTTGAAGCACCGAGGCTTGGATTTCAGTGAAACCGTGAGATGGGGGAGATATTGCCCGACTCTAAATCTGGGAATAATTCAATAAAAAAACCCAACCAAGGTGGGGGTGTGGTGGTGATGTGTGTGTGTGTGGGGGGGGGGGGGGTCAACTCACACACGTTGTCCCCCACACAACGTCATCTTTGTCAACTTGCCCAGATATAGCACTGATTGTTATTAGAACACTTGTTGTTATTATTATTGTTTTACATTTTTTTTATATCACGGAATAATAACAGCTATATTAATAAAAAAGCAATAACAATAAGAAAAAGGAGTAATTATATTCTTTAATTATTATACGTTCCAACTGTTATTACTTCTATTAAAATACAATGCAATTGTTAAATAAAGTACTGTTTTAGAATATTTTCCTCATCAGAATCAGAGTTGTATTTATTATATTCTTTATTAGGCACTTCATTATTACTACAGATATTAAAATTTACATTTTTATCATCCAATTAAAATTTTTTTTTAATAAATAATGAAAAATGTCATATATTTTTGTTTTGTTTAATTACTAACCGTTTCACCGTAGTCCATGTTAATTAAAAATGCAAATTATTATTATTATTATTATTATTATTATTATTATTATTATTATTATTATTATTATTATTATTATTATTATTATTATTATTATTATTATTATTATTATTATTATTATTATTATTATTATTATTATTATTATTATTATTATTATTATTATTATTATTATTATTGTTATTATTATTATTATTATTATTATTATTATTATTATTGCTACTGTATATTCATTGTAATTATTACTTTGTTATTGTTTTTTTATTACTATTACAACAAGGATATTGTTAATTCAACAGCTGATATATTCTTCTACTCATCAACTCATTTTCATCTCTTTTTTACAAGCTTTTATTTAACTCACTTCCTCGTCAGTCGTCAGTCGTCAGTCTAGACCGAAACGCCGGAGTGAAAATTCGGACACTTCTACTTGACCGATACGATTCACACTTGGCACGTGGGTCAAGACATGAAGACAATGCAATCTGAAATTAAATTTGACTTAATCGGATGCCTAATTAATTTTTTATGAATTAATTTAAAAAAAAATATTTTAAAAAATACGTTACCAATTTTCATTGTGTGTTTTTTTCTCTCTCAATGAACCCCATTCATATTTCCATGATTGTATCTAGTGTTTTGAGATTGTTTACCTATTTGTTTTGCAACACAGACGTAGCCGTGTATTTGGCTTTGTTGTTGTAATTTTTAGCTCTCGTGCAGGGTATTTTAAGTTCTAAAAATTATTTTTAAAAAATCTTGTTAAGTAATAAACATAATAGAAGCAAAACATATATGTATTACATTTAAATAAAATTGCTGGGAATGTTTAGTCTATATTAGGCTAGTATGTGAGAGGAGCCTATAATAATTTACTGGGATATAAATTATTCTTCACCATTAAGTGAAGAAAAGTATTATGTGCGTGGCAGGGGAATGGGTGGAGGAGGGTGTGGGAGGAGGGCGCTGGAAGCAGAGTTTCTTCCAGGGAAATTTTTTACCGCCCCCCCCCCCCCCCCCCCCGAACGAAATGAAATTTATATCATTTATATAGAAAATATATACTTTTAACAGTGTCCGCGCCCCCGAAGAAAGTTTACCGCCCCCCCCCCCCGAAGATTTCAAGTGCCCCCCCCCCCCCCCCCCGGAGAAAAAAGTCTGGAAGAAACACTGGCTGGAAGAAGGAAAGGGGGTGGGGTGTTAGTGGCCCAGAACCCATGCAAAGCTCAAGATGTTTTGGTTATCGTTGTTGTATTACAATAACTGTAATGCTGTTTTTTTCTCTCTATAACTCAGCTGGTGATATTCTTCTGAGGTTTAGCTGTTAGGGCTTTGAAATATAATTTTATATTTTCACATTTATTGTATTTAGCGTTACATTAAATAATTTTTATAAATATTATTTTCTATTAAAAAAAACATTTTCAGTAGTATCGACACTAATGATAAGTACTATAGTTGTCATTTTTATAATTGGTATTGTTGGTTATGCTTATGTTGGATTGTATTATTGTTTTTAAAAAATGTCTTTGGATAGATAGTCTGGGAAATAAAAGTTCTGGAACTTACGGAGAATATTTGACCTTACAGATGGAGATTGTCCAGAAGATTTCAAGGTCACGTGCTGTATGTATGCAGTCGTACACCATATGCAGGACCACAACAAAGGTCTGAGAACAGACCCCCCACCCCCACACCACGCGCTCTTTCAGGAGAAAGGTTAAGGTTCGGTAGGTTTTCAGGTTCGAATCCGGGTTCAAGTCAGTATAATGTCCTAACGTTAGACCATCCTAACGGTGGAAATATCCTGCTGTGGGTACCCCCGTGATGAATGAGACATCCAAATTGTGAATCAAGCGGGAACTTTTAGAAATGGGAACCTTTTAAAAGTGGTAACCTATTAAAAGTTGGAATATTTTAAAAAGGGAATATTTTAAAAGTTGGAACTCTACAAATGTGGAACACCCCCACAAATATGAAAGATTTGTAATGTCAGTCAATCTAAAACCATTAGTCACGCTGGTAAATAAACCATCCATTTGTAACTTATCCTAACTGTAAACCATCCTAATGTTACGCCACCGTGATGTGTGAACCATCATGACGTGTGAACCATCCCACAGTGTCAGCCATCCTGATATGTAAACCATCCCAATGCTGGATTTAGCACCACCCCCACGGTCCCACCCCCCATCTCCCCATCCCCGACTCAACGACTGGCGACACAATATGGCCGACACCGCTAAGAGCTGACGCATTGTTCCAGTTGACTGATCACCAAAGTGGCCCGGGGGGGGGGGGGGGGGGGGTTGGCGGGGGGAGCAGACGTTTCGGCCATAAGCTAGTTGTGTTGTTTTACGGCCAGCGTGAGCCGTCCCCCCACAGCCCCACCCTCACACCACTCCTGCCAAAAGCTATGAATGGCACAAGCTAAAGAGCGTTTGAAGTCGCCAGAGTCGAACTTTTAGTTCCTCCAGCAATCAGACGGAGTATCTGATAACATTGTCTCCCATCCAGGGCATTCATATTTTAAAATTGGAACCGTTCTTTGAAAAAATATTAATGCATATTCTCCCATGTGAAATAAACTTAAAAAAAAAACCGCAAGGAAAAAAAATTAAACGGGGATCAGATTGTCAGTGCCGGAACTGGTTGGAGTGTATTCCCATAATTAGGTCACGTGGGCCAACCACTGACGATTACTTGAAGGTGTCCGCGAAGGTGCCAGGTTTTTTCAGCCGGCAAGGATGGCTGGTGAAGAATGGCCGGAAGTACACGAGAACCTACTCCCACTGTACTTACCCCCCTTGATTGCCATTTCGTGTTGTCGTGCTTCTGCCGTCTGCTCCGGGTCCCCCCGATCTGGCCCGTCCCCGAACCGTTGTCGTCGGGCTATCTCTGATTGAATCTGTAGTCCGCACCCCCCACCCCCACATCGAGCCCTACCACGGGCTTCTGCTCACGGCTGATTTCCAGCTCCGATTACCGGCTCCTATTACCACCATCAATTACTAGGGTATTAGGGTAGGTTTAATTAAGGCAAAGCTCCGCGGCGGACTAGTATTAGAAACGGGCAGGGCCCATGTTGGCCGGCAGGAGCCTGGATATTTTAACAAGCAAAGATAAGCATCGCTAGAAGAGGCAGGCGTGAAACCTCCTCCATTCTGGATCTCCGTGATTGCTCGTGACGTCAGCATGTGTGTCTCCAGAGAGGGACCCGGGAGACACACACAAAAAAAATATAACCGGGGAGGGAGAGAAAAAAATGAGATATTAAAATTTTTGGAATTGAGAAATTCGTGAATTGGACTCATAACGTGGATTCCGAGATGAATATTTCATTCTAATTTCCGATCGGCCCGCTGATCTGAGGTGGGTCGCGATTACGTCACGGATCTGGCCGGGATTTTCGGAGCTGGTTGAATAAGTCATGCCTCATCCTTGGTACCGGAGTAGTTTTATTGCCTGTCAAGTTGGCGGAGATGTTATCTTTGTTTTTATTCCTGGCTTAACTTTGTATTGAAACTCATCATCCTGTTCGCTGGAGATGTTATCGTTGTTTTTATCCCAGGCTTAAATTTGTATTGAAAACTCATCAGCCTGCCGGCCTGTCGCATTCGGGGTAAAGGTTCAGATTTTGAAATCAGTGCGCTCTCATGGATTAGCACATGGGGGTACATGTCACCAAAAACACGAGAACCGGTAAAAAAAAAATTGTTTGCACAAAAGATGTAACAGAATAGTAAAAACAGGAGCGATGGAAAAATTTAATTAAAATTATATGCTTTTTTTTCTTATGTGAGCCCACTAGCCAAGAAACATAACAGTTGGTAAAATGATGTCATCAAAAGAATTTCAGTACGAGACGTGATAATCTTCTTTAAAAATGCTTGCATAAACAATCGGAACAAAAAAAAAAGAAGACCAGCGCTACATCATAATATTAAAAAAAAAAAAAAATTATAAAACAAAAACAGTTAATTTTAAAAATTAAAAACAATACAACAAAAATATTACGGAAATTATTTTAAAAAAATAATTCATCTTTTTTTTTTTTAAAATTTTAATTCTTTTTTTCCTACACTTTTTGATTATGTAAAGTAATAAAGAAACTACTTAGACTGCAAGAGAAAAAAAATACCGCTATTACATTGTATGATATCTCCATAAATCTCGGCAGGGGATCTCAAAGTTGTGAGATAAACATCTCCGGAACATTGGCTCCACAGGAAGACGAGTGTTCTGGGAAACAATGGCCGATTGATTGCACCAGATAGCCAGCTTTGCACTGGTCATTCAGACATTTCGGCAAGTCTAAACTTGCTGGGCCGTGACGATATGGCTCTCGGGAACCACACGTGATGTGTGTTATGTGATTTTGTCCAAAGCATGACGTGTGTTAAGTGTGTTTTTCACCTTGTGACGTGTGTTATGTGTTGTTATCCTAGGCGTGATGTGTGTATGTGTGTTTTCCTACTTGTGACGTGTGTTATGTGTTGATACCTACACGTGACGTGTGTATGTGTGTTTTCCTACTTGTGACGTGTGTTATGTATTGTTACCTACACGTGATGTGTGTATGTGTGTTTTCCTACTTGTGACGTGTGTTATGTGTTGTTACCTACACGTGACGTGTGTATGTGTGTTTTCCTACTTGTGACGTGTGTTATGTGTTGTTATCCTAAATGTGATGTGTGTTATATGTTGTTATTCTAAGCGTGACGTGTGTTATGTGTTGTTGTCCTAAACGTGACGTGTGTTATGTGTTGTTGTCCTACTTGTGACGTGTGTTATGTGTTGTTATCCTAAATGTGATGTGTGTTATATGCTGTTATTCTAAGCGTGACGTGTGTTATGTGTTGTTGTCCTAAACGTGACGTGTGTTTTGTGTTGTTGTCCTACTTGTGACGTTTGTTATCTGTTGTTGTCCTACTTGTGACGTGTGCTGTTGTTATCCTAGACGTGACGTGTGCGTGTTATTCTACTTTTGACGTGTGCTATGTGTTGTTATCCTAGACGTGACGTGTGTTATATGCTGTTATTCTAAGCGTGACGTGTTATATGTTGTTATCCTACGTGTGACGTGTTGTGTGTTGTTATCTTACACGTGTCGTGATCTTGGCTTCTGAGACAAGTTGAGTATCAGTTATAACAACACATAATCTTCAGACTCAGGCCACAACAGACTAAAACAGCACATGCACAAAAAAAACTAAAAGTTGGGTCTGGCGAAACTTATCCATGTGGCATGGCCCCGGAGAATACAGAACACTTCATTCAGGACTGTTCCATATCAGTGCCGGCGCCAGGTTATTTAGCGCCCTAGGCAAAACTTATTAAACGCCCCCTTTCACACAAATTAATTACTAAAACAAATCAATTAATTGAAAGTGACATATTAATTTATTATCAATTGCATACACGTTATAAGTAGACTTCAAAATCAAATTTTAATTGCCTCCTTCGTCCACGAGTCTGCTTTGTACTTTATGACATAGCCCCCCCCCCCCTTTTTAGAAAATTTTAATTGCTTCACCCCCCCCCCCCTCTCGGGAGAAAAAAGTCTGGAAAAAAACACACTAAAAAAAGTTCTTGTAGTGTTGGGCTCTCTGCAGTCCTCCCTTGCTGAGTTCCAAAACGGAACTTACCTGTTTTAAGCTTGACTGTCTTTAGTTATAATGGTAAAATGTCTATATTTTGTGATTATGTAACGATCTTTTTTTGTTTTTGAAAAATAAAAGGTTATAAATGTTACATTCCAGCCTAAAATTATACATGAATCCTTTAGGAGAGGGTGAAAAATATGAAAAGACCATTGATTAGATGTTTAATTTACGACAAAGACTGTATGTCTACTAACATTAAGTATTGCAATTAGAGATTCTTCCAGGCATCACTTCGGGGGGCGGGGGGGGGGGGGGGGCCTCCGCATATAGTAAACATTTACGTTTACTATTTTCCGACCCCCCGGAAAATGTAGACCGCCCCTCCCCCCACCCCCCAAATATCAAGTGCATCCCCGAGAGAAAAAGTCTGGAAGAAGCACTGATTGCAATCTACAACGGCTACTGATGTATTTGTTTTTTTGTGCTTGATAATGCTAAAAAAACCTACCAAACTATGTTGTTTAGAACTTCTGCTCTATATAATTTTTACAATAGAAAATAATAACTTAAAGTTGTATTTATATGTAAGCGGTCAACCTAAAGTGCAGGAATTTGAAATGAATGTAAAGTTAAGCCTTAAGCAACGAATTATCTCCAATTTGAAGAGCCAAATACCAAAATTGTATTAAAGGGAAATAACTTTCACAAGAATAACTAAATTAACCAAGTGGAACTAAGACATGCTTGATTAACACCATAAAACGCTCTAAATTTAATTACTTAATAATTATAACAAATCTTTAATATTCGCTATGTAACTTTTGAAAACAATATATTTTATCTTTTGAATACTTAACTGTATGTTGTGTTTTAAAGATAAAAAACCTTAGCTTTATTATAACATACATCTATTCAATTTAGATGACAAATTTAATTATGGGTCCCGATTATAATATTATGATAAATTTTGGATCCCTAAATAAAGGGACGCCTTTAAAAAATCAAGTTTGGGTAGCTGTTTTAGACATTGCTAGAATGAATGATTAAATATAAATAAATTGCATTCTCATTTCTCTATTACCAATCAGATTCCACTAAAACTTCAACTACAAAACAGCCGAATAAAAATTATGACACTTTAACACTTCTATACTTTATACCTACGAAACCATATCAGCAACAGCCTTCCGCCGTTACTCACAAATCGAAACGATTCATCAAAACTTACCAAACAAGTACAATACTTTGAACACCCCATTATTACAAAACTCTATACACCAGGACAGATTTCTAATTCAGTCAGAGATAATGAGACTTAGAAGCCCTATTAAAATTAGATAACCGTTTAGATGTGCGAAAAATAAAAAGCAAAGTGACTGGTAAAAAGCGACCCGACCTTTCCCAAATTAGGGAGGTAGGGTGCATTTTCGCCATCGCGAATAAATATAGGCCTATATAGACCTAATTTTGGGGTGGTGGTGGAAGGGGGGGGGGGGGCAAAATTGATAGTTCGTCCTGGGCCCCGAAATAGATCGCTACTCCTTTATAAAAGTTATTAATTATTAGTTTTTTTTTGACAATAGCGATTTAACGTTTTTGCGCCCCCCGTATGGATGGCGCCCTAGGCGACCGCCTAGTTCGCCTTATAGGTAGCGCCGGCCCTGTTCCTTATATATCCAAACACCGGCCCCTATACACCCAACTCAATTATAAACTATAAGGGGAACACGCGGATCTGGAGACCACAGTCCAGTTCATACACGAAGTTGAACTTGTTAAAATCCTCCACCATAAACTAAATTAAGAACGCAGAAGAAGAAAAGAAAGAAGAAGTTATAACCATGCAGCATAGTGTGTTATGTGTTGTTATCTTTGCTAGTGATAAAGGTAAGTATCAGTTTTAAAAATATACAGCAAGGGGATATGTGGAACGTTGAGGTCGAGCGTTAGAGTGTAAAATTTGCTTGTGAAAGACAGGAGCGTTTTAAATATTTGTGGATAATTTTTACTAGAGCTGCGGAACCTATTTCAATTCTTGAATATGGAGGTGTGTTTTTATGTGTGTTTATGTATTTTGCTGGAGGGGGCGGGGAGAGAGGGGGCGGGGAATGAACGACGACCTAAATCTACATACGTCATTAATAAAAAAAAAATAACTATTAATACTCTTAATCTTGTGATGACTAATGTTTGAAAATAGTTCCCTCATTTACCTTACCATATTCAGCGTATGAATACACGACAAGAACAATACGTAAGCGTAAAGTTTTTTTTGGTGACACGAGTAGTATTGACATCTTTGCACTATTGCTGGCGTTCTCTACACGTCTAGAATTGGAGTCCGGGCGGAATGTGCCGCAACTGTGGGGGGAAAAAGGTAGATCACAGGGGCGCCGGGATGACGAGGCGGTACCCATTAAATTGTCTGCCGTCTGCTCCCGGCCAAGACAAGGCGGAAATAAGCTCCCAGCATACAGCGCTGTTGATTTTTGGAAATGTGGAGTGCTCTGCCCCTTTCACTCCTTAACAAGCATGGGCAGTTGGTGATTTTTAAATTTTCTTTGAGGGGGGGGGGGGGGGGGGGGAAGGGGGGGGGGGGAATGATGGGTGTGTGTTATGGTGTATTTTAAAATGAGATGAGGTATGTGGTATGGTGAATTGTGTAATGGTGTATTATGTGTGATTACGTTGAAGCTTTCGGGGGTATTTTGTAGGAAGTGTTATATATTGGATGTGTATTCTTTAAAATGATGTATTATGTTTAATGTGTTTCAGGGGCGGAACTACAGTGCCGCCAGACCCCGCAATGCGGGGGTGCCCACGCCGTTTAGGGGGCCCACAGCCGGCCAAAATAAATTTTTTTAAGTTAAAATTAATTTTCTTGCCTTTTTGACCTGATGGTTGTTTTGAAAAAAGAATAATGTAGCTGCGGTTGGACTTTTTTTATTCTATAGACACCATCCCAAGCTCTTGTATATTCTTTTTCCTACAATCAAATACACGCTGTTGTCGGCAAAATTCTTTTGAAAAAAACATCAATTGCGCGAGAGGCCGCTAGATATAAAGACGGCTTTTTGAGACCATCTCAAATTTGGTACTGATGGATAAAAGCACATCGGTGCTTTGTTGTCCCTTTTAAGTTCCTTTCTCAGACCTCCCCTCCCGTTCTTAGCCTTACAAGAAGCGAATATATAGCGCCTCAACAACTAAGCTGGCTCGTATCGGTAGAAGTGTAGACAAACTAGCGCTCCAACAACTAATATCCAAGAAATAAAGTGCCGACATTGTTTACATTTAATAACCACTGTTCTAGAAAACAAGGCAAACGTCTCAAATAAATACACGAATGATAGCGTGTTATATATATATATATATATATATATATATATATATATATATATATATATATATATATATATATATATATATATATATATATATATATATATATATATATATATATATATATATATATATTAGTTTCGTCACTGGCACCTTGATAGTGGTTTTGTAAATAACAAACAAATAACAGATCTAATACATTAGTAATAATAGATAGTAGCTAAGACATGCTGTTGCGTATAATTTTTTTTTTTAAATATACACATGAGCTATAGTGTGAAAGATAGGCAAACGTTCAAACCACTTCCATAAATTATTTCCCTTTTTAAAATACTCAAAAAGGGCTGCTCATAAGCTCCTTTTAATAGATTTGTAATAATCAAATTAAACAGCAATTACTTTTCTTAATTAAATTTTTTTTTAATAAGTACTAAAGAATGGTATAGTATAATAATGAAATGTAGTTAAAACTAATAATATAAATACAAAAAAACATAAAAATAAACATAACACTAGACACCATTACTTATACAAAGCTTCATGATTTATATATTTTTGACCGACTTCATGATTAGAAGTATTAAGGCAAACATAAATGAAAACAGATTTTCAAAACAGACCAATCCACTCATACACATGACATGTTGTGATTAGATTTCATTAAATTTTTTTTTCAAAAGCCGATCAGGCCAGAAATGAGTATCCTATGTTCGTATTGTATGTTTATATATATATATATATATATATATATATATATATATATATATATATATATATATATATATATATATATATATATATATATATATATATATGGGGGCCCAAAAATTTTTTTTTGCGGGGTGGCCCATTTTTTCTAGTTCCGCCACTGATGTGTTTAATGGTATTTCTGTGGGAAAGAGTATAATGTGTGCGTGTGAGAGAGGGGGGGGGGGGGTACTGTAAAGATTAGTGTAAGTATGTTGGATGTGGGAGTGTGGGAGTGAGGGAGTGTGGGATGGTTTAACCTCTGATTGTGAGGAATGATTATCGTTGATAGAAAATTTACAGATTTTCGTTTCAGGAATTGGTCAGGATATGGTTGGCAGAATATTCTACATTGATGTGGTTTAACTAGCGTGGTTAACAGTGTTTACACCGCACCCTGCAATGATATCACTACATTTCCGATACATTTACTCTGGTGTTCTGAACACCAGTACACTGCATTTTCTTTAGTACCCTGCACAATTGCTCTAGCTCAGTACACCTTTACTTTAGCACATGTTACCTTTACTTTAGCACATGTTACCTTTACTTTAGCACATTTTACCTTTACTTTAGCACATGTTACCTTTACTTTAGCACATGTTACCTTTACTTTAGCACATTTTACCTTTACTTTAGCACATGTTACCTTTACTTTTGCACATTTTACCTTTACTTTAGCACCCTACACATTTGCTCTAGCTCAGTACACCTTTACTTAAGCACATTTTGACCCTTACTTTAGCACCCTGCACATTTGCTCTAGCACCTTGAACTTCAGCACCCCGCATCTATACCCATCACTCCGGTAATCTGATCGCCCAACTGTATTACCGGCATTAAAATCACCTTGACCTTATCATCCAAAGATTAAACCAATCGCGGCCGTCAACATTTTACAATAGCCTCTTACCCAAAACGACCGTAAAAAACCCCCCACAGTCTGATGCCCACCTTCCTTGAACAACTGCAACAAAACACATCAAACCAGCCCCTCACTATCCCACCACCCCACAGCCGTAATCTTTACTCGTACAATTTTTTTTTTATACCTAACGCGAAAACAGAGCCTGAAGGACTGAAAAAAATTTGATCCCCAACCTATCAGTGCAGGTGCTGTTGGCAGTATTGATTCCGGGTACCGCACGATGAAACAAAGCATAAATTGTAAACACGTCAAAAACACAAAAAAAAAAAAGTAAAGAAAAAGGGGCGATAACTCAGAGCTTACACCCCCGGTTGCGCCCCTGCTGTGACTGGAAGAAGACGAGAAATTGTCAGAGTACTTTCCCCTCGAAAGTAAGACATTTCGTTGAAAACAAAATCGCGATCTACGTCCCTCGGGGTCATTAAAACGAGGGGAGGGGGGAGGGGATCCCTCTACACGTGTTGGAGCAAACAGGTTTATATTCCAGTCAAAATTTAATTACACGCGACCGCTGGGGGGTGGGGATGGGGGGGGGAGCGTTGGACGGATGGTTATCTAAACAGTCAGGCCGGCCACATGGCGGGCCACCAATGGCTTATTTCTGGTGGCCCAACAATAGTGTACGTCAGATGGCCCAATAATGGGGAATATCGGATAGCCCGGAATTGACGACTTCATTAAAAGCGTGGATTTAGTGAAGCCACGGATATATATTAGGTCAACACGACTTTCGTCTGTTAACACATCTAACTAGTGTTAACAACGTTGACAAAATGCTAACTATGGTTCAATAATCTCGTCACAGATTCACTCGTGTTAACACAGTTTCAGTTTACTTAATTAATAATGCGGGACTGATCTCCCCTAAACTTTCTTGCATATTCTTATCCTAATTTATAAAAGCCCAATGTGCGCACATCTCTCTCTCTCTCTCTCTCTCTTTCTCTGTCCGCAAAAAATTTTCGCCGGACATCACGTCAGAATCGGCAGCGGTATATGGAGAACTTTTTACGGACTTTTGTTGAAAATAATATGTTAGATGTTTTAAATGTATAACCACAATTTTACTTAAAGAAGAAAAATAAAAATTAAAGGCGTATTCGAATGTAGAGAAACAGTATTATTTATGCAACCGGAAAAGCATTAATATATGTGAAAAAGAACGCATAAAACTGTGACGTCACTATTGCTTATACATTAACTAATGACGTCATCTGCCGTGTTAAGAATGAAAAGAAATGAACTATTTCATTCAAATTTGATTTAGATCTACGTACACTATGAAATGTATACAATACAATTTTTCCGGCCTAAACTCATAAAATTTATTTTATGTATTTGGATTCTAGATCTAGAGATTCTAGATCTAGACTAAATCTAAATCTAAATCTACGCAATAACTAGATCTAGACGTAGACGCTATAAGATCTAGATTTAGACTCTAACTTCTCTAAAATCAATTCCAAAAATAAATGTCTATATTAGGACTAAACTATTTCAAGACTTATTTATTTTATACAAAATCTTTGTTTGGAACTGGCTAATTTGGGATAAAAAATTAATTTGAAAGAATAGGCATATTCGCGTAAGTTAAGATTTTAAAATACGTGTTTCATTCTCCGTATTTTATAAGGTGCCTAAATAGCGGAGATGTTAGTGTACATTAAACCACGCAGGTGGTGCGGGTTCGAGACACACCAAGTCAACTTGGTTAATGTATTCTTTTTTATTATGCTCGGGCTAAATTTAAAAAAAAAAATTCTTTTAGGAATCTAGATCTAGATCTAGATTGTCGGGTGTCCGATAGGGCACTTCCCGGCGCCGCAGGCGCTTCAAATTTGGCATGATCTTGCCTTGGTGCGACAGAACACGGGGGCCGGTTGGCCGAAAAGTCTACGATGTGGGGGTCGAAACTGACCTCGACTGACCGGTACCTTATATGAGCTATAAATCGAAAAAAAATGTCCACGGAGGAACCTCTTCATAACTCTTGAGGTCGTAGACCACGGGTTCCCAACCTGGGGGTCGCGACCCCCCTGGGGGTCGCGAAGGTCTTTCTGGGGGGTCGCCAACTGGTATACTAAACCTTAGTAATTTGAAACAAAACATAAATGTTTAGAAGAATTTTTGAAATTCGGCTTCATTAACATCACTGGAAATGTAATAGAGATGAAACAAAGCGCACTGTACAAAGTTGTTCTCAGTCACGAATCTATGAAATCTTCAAAACTAAAACGCAATTTGAGACGAGTCATCCGGAACACACCAAAAAATATATGGATTTCTTTCGTCGGTAAGAAGCTAGTTTCAAACGCCAGAGACTTGATCGAACAGGAAGTTTTCACCAGCATTAGTGCAAGCATCAAATGAAGTCGCAATAAAAAATGCCAAGCAAAAAAAAAAAAAAAAATAATTGGAGAAAATCTCATCAAGCTCTGCATGTACGTAAATGTTAAATAATACTTTTCTATCGAAATTAAGCTTTCACCATTGTTTGCTTTTCAAGTTGATAAATCAACAGACGTGAGTTCGTGTTCGCAGTTGCTTGTCTGTGTCTATATTCATGCTCTTTTGTGAAGATAGCATGGAGAAAATAAATACCTTTTTTTTAAATTGGATGATTAAAATGGGTTAGAACGGCTGTGGGTGTTTGTACGGATGGTGCGTCATCTATGTTTAGCTCAAAATCGGGCTTTCAGAAAACAGAAAAGATTTAGCTCCCTAACCACTGCCCTAACCAATCGACATCAAGAGTCCATTGCTAGTATAAGTCGTAAATTATATAAAATCTGGAGCCTTCAAAGAACTGAGCAAAAACATTAATATAGATCACGAGGTTCTGCTCTTCTACACTACAGTAAGCTGGCTGTCAAACGAAATGTTGTAAATTGTGTTTTTTAATTGAAATCTGAAATCAAATTGTTCTTGGAAGTGCAAAGGAAACAAGACATTTTGGTATACTTAAAACGACATAGAGTGGTTGGAGAGAGTATCATACATTAGCAGATGGGTTCGAACATCAAGATAAGCTTAACCTGAAACTTCAGGGAAAATGAACAAATATTACAACTGTCCATGATAATCTCGGGGCATTTTTATCAAAGCTGCAAAATCGGTAAAGAAAATAAATCTTGGAAATATTGTAAATTTGAGAAACTCTGCGGTGTGGTAGATGAATCTGATTGTGAGATAATTAAAATTTTGAAAGAAGCGATTTCTGGGCATCTTGAATCTCTTGAAAAAGAACTGCATCGCTATTTCTCTGAGCTGGAAAAGAAGAATCTGTATTTACGCATTACCCATTCTCTTCTTCCCTTGATGTTGCCAGCATTCCCGATGAATTACAAGATTCATTCTTTCATTTGCAGAATGATTCCGAGTAAGATGAAAAACTGCAGACACAATTTTGGTGTAGTATTCACCATTCATACCCAAACGTAAAATTGATTGACTTTTCGAGAATATATTTTCAACACTACTCTTTGATTAAAAACAAAATTAAGATAATTATAATGACATAGGTTGGCGTTAACAAAATTTTTTAAAATTAAAAACTTAACTACGAAGGTTTAGTGAATAGTATGCAATTATACTCATGCTATTAAAATAGTTATCAAGAGTAGTTCATATTGAAAGTCTACTAGAAAATCTTATTTTAGTGCTTATTAATTTCCATACTAATTTCGGCTTTTTAATTCTATGGGGGTCGCGGGTCACTTACTTTTTATAAAAGGGGGTCGCCACTCGAAAAAGGTTGGGAACCACTGTCGTAGACCGACCTTCGGGCGAATTAATTAAGCATTCAAATTCTCAATGTTTTCGAAAGCCTAAGCGAAGCTGGGCAGCATGCCTAGTATAATAATAATGGCTATAAAAATGTTTTATTAAATTGTGTTAAACCTTACATTTTAAAAAAAAATAGAATAGAATTGCGCACAAAATGAAAGCAAACAGTGTGTGTATAATAAAGCGAAAATTGTATACTTTCTAAATGAAATAACGCTTGTTTTTTAAGAAAACGGAAAAAAGCTTAGTAAAGTACTACTTCCGGCTACCGGAAATCACTCAACATTTGAAAGAAAATAGCGAATAAGGTTAAACACCTATGTATGAAATTAAGTTATAAAGCGTCATTTAATTTTGTCAAAATCTTGATTTAGTTTTTTCTCACGAATTTTGACAGTATTAAAATGTAACAAATATTAACTATGTCCGATACGATAACTTATTATACCGGATACCGGAAATTACTCAAAATTTGAAAGAAAATAACGAATAAGATTATATACATTTGTATAAAATTTCATCTAGCTAACTGAAACAATACTCAAGTTATTTGGTATTTTAGAACAAGAAATAAAGTACCTATTCCGGATATTGGAAGTCACTCAAAATTTGAAAGCGATTCGCGTATAAAATCTTTAACTTGAATATGAAATTTTGTCTTTGCAACTGAAACAGCTTTCAAGTTATCGTGTTTTCGTAAAGTAACACTCCCGATTAACGGAAGTCGTTCAAAGACTAATAGAAACCTACGCATACAATCTAATACTTGTATTTGAAATTTCGTCTACCTTACTTTAATGATACTTAAATTATTGGCTTTTAAGAGACCGGAATTAGTGTAAGCACCACTTCCGGTTACCGCTCAAAGGTTGAAAGGAAAAACTATAAATAGGATATAATACTTATATATAACATTTCGTCAACCTTACTGAAACAATATTCAAATTATCATGTTTACAGACACACATGGACGGACAGTAAAGAAAAACTAAAGTTTTAAGGCTCCGGAAAGCTATAAAACGTCATTTGTCAAAATCAGCATACGATAAAGTAGGGTTGTGTAAAAAGGCGAAAACTGTCAAAATCTCATTTAATTTTTTTGCACGTTTTCAATACTTTCTCTAATCTTTGTAGACGTATATGAGAAAGTAATAAACCGGGAGTGATCTCCACTAAACTTTCTCGAATATCGTTTTATAACACTACAGGGGATGGCAACTCGGGATATAGGCTTGATTTTTAATCAATTTTTAATTACTTAAACTTTTAAAAATAGAATAGAATCTCGTAGAAAAACGAATTGCGCACCAAGTAAACGCCAAACGACATGTGTATAATAGTGCGGAATATTATTAGTACTTTATAAATTTACCTGCGTTTTTTGAGAATATAGCGTAAATTACTACTTCAGTTCAACGGAAATTACTCAAAATTTGATAGATGGCAGAGGATTAGATTTTTTACTTACAAGTGAAATTTCATTTATCTATCTGAAACAGTACTCAAGTAATAGGCTTTTTAGAAATTGAAAGTAGAATAAATTCCACTTCCGGTTATCGGAAATCGCTGAAAAGTTGATACAGAACTACACATTTGATATAATACTTATATATAAAATTTCATCAACTTAGTTGTAACGGTACCATGTTTACACACATACACACACGCACGCACGCACGTATGCACGCACGCACGCACACACACACAGACCTACAGACAAAATTGCAAAACTATGTTTTTCCAACTCAGGGAGGTGTAAAACGTCGAGATTTGTACAAATGTCGATTTTTTTTGCACGATTACATTACTTTTTCTATACTACGCATACGAGAAAGTAAAAAGAACAATTTATATTGCTGTTTAAAAAACACTTACAATTCTAATTAAAATCACGGAATATTCTCCTTTTGATAGCTAAAGTTATTTATATTTTTTTAAATATTTTTTTTGCCTCATAAAACGGTTTAAATGTTTGGATATCAATAGGTATTTGTATATGTTAGTCATTTCCCATATTAAGTTTAAAAATATCTAAGGGAAATAATCTTTAATGCAGTCAAATAAATTTTAAAAATATTAAATGAAACGTAATATTTTTATATTAAGCCTTAACAATTAAAGCACAATTTAAGAAATATTATTTGTCCCTTATAAACGTGCACAAACAGGTATATAACATATGGAAAACTCTTATGATGTGGTTATTGCTTAACAGGAAAACAATACCTTTATTAAATAATATATTTAAAGACTTTTGAAACTTCCTGCTCTCACAGCGTTCTCTCCCTGTATGGGTAATAGTTTAAAATTAGCAGTTTGTTTTTCCCCCGCACTCTTTTTTTAAAAAATAAACCGGATGTGATCTCGAAAATTCTTATATAATACTACGGATGGCACCTCGGGATATAGACATGATTTTTAATCCATTTTTAGTTACTTAAACTTTCAAAAATAGAATAGAATCTCGTTGTAAAAATAATTGCGCACCAAGTAAATGCCAAACAATCTGTGAATAATAGTGCGGAATATTATTAGTACTTTATAAATTCACATTAGTTTTTTTTTGAGAAATCGGAAATAGTGTAAATTACTACTGCCGATCAACGGAAATAACTCAAAATTTGACAGAAGGCAGAGAATTAAATACTTTTCTTACATGTGAAATTTCGCTCATCTATCTAAAACAGTAACCAAGTCATAGGCTTTTGAAAAACCAAATGTAGAATAAGTTCCACTTCCGGTTACCGGACATTGCTGAAAAGTTGATACAGAACTACAAATTTGATATAATACTTATATATGAGTTTTCATTAACCTAGCTGTAACGTTACTCAAGTTATCGTGTTCACACACACACACACACACACACACACACACGCACGCACGCACGCACGCACGCACGCACACACACACACACACACACGCACGCACGCACGCACGCACGCACGCACACACACACACACACACACACACACACACCCACACACACACACACACACACAAACACTCACACACACAGACACACCCACAGTCATACGGACAGAGTTGCAAAGCCCAGTTTGTCCGACTCTATTACGCATAGAAACATTGAAATTTTGATAAATCTGCATTTATTATTTTTGCCCGGTTAAAATAAGTCCCCTAAACTCCGTAATGATGAAGTACTGAAGTGTAAAACGATGAAAACTTTCAAAATTTCATGTGATTTTTGTGCACGATTAGAATACAATGATCACAAATTTTAACAGTATTAAAATGTAACAAATATTAACTATGTCAGGTACGATAACTTACTATACGTATATTAAATATATCTTAAAATGTTAATTAATTTCAATTAACTAAAATAATTTTAACTAATGATACAAAAGTTGGTTTATCACGTGAAGACACTGTGTTAACGAATTCGCAATTGCGTAGACTCAAAAAGTTAACACATTCAATTTCGTTGACACATTTCACTGTTATGATCAGAACACGGACAGTTCCGGCTCAGGAGGCATGGACTACCATGAACAAGGCAGACCTCAGATCTGGTAAATACCAGCCAACTGGCTTAAAAAGTGAATAACTTAATGCTAGCCTTGTAACATATCACTTATTTTTATTCCTTTATACTTACATACTATTAACGTATCTTTACGTTTTTTTTCTGCAGCCCACCCCACCCCATCCCTTCTAACACAACCCAGTCTCTCAAAGCAATGATTTAAAAAACTTCAATACATGTGTTTGTTAGTAGTAGTAAATTTATTAAAGAATCTTGACATTAATTAGTAATTAGCTAATAATGAGTTAATTATGGAGGTGTAAGTTAAGTCAGTATTAAAGTCAATCAACAACCGTTCGTTTTATTTACACAAAACAAAATGTTTGTCTTTTTTTTGTCTGTGGACACTTTCACCACACTGAAACCAAGATGGCGTCTGAGCCTTCGGACCATGAAAAGTAAAACACAATTCACACACAATAAAAACAGAACAACCCCAGTCCCTTCTGTCAGCTATTGGGATATTTATTTTTTAATTTAGTAATTAAATCAACTTCCATGAACCACCGCCCCCCCCCCCCCCCTTATTTTTTTCACACAAGGGGAGAGAACACCCCTGCCTCACAGACAAGGGGAGAGAACACGAATCCACCATTGGGTACTGTGTGACCAGACGATAAAACGCACATGTCACGTGGCCAGCATCATGTGAAAAATGGCAGGTTGTTAAAAAAAGTACCGCCACTACCACCGAACATTAGCCGCCGGTATCAGTTCACCCGCGATCTTTACGGTATCGATACATTTAATCTCACCATTGTCCTGATTGTGGTATCGATATATTTGATCTCAACCCTGATCTGACAGACTCGATTTGATTGCGGTATCGACAAAAAAAATGTTCTTAAAATAACGAACTGTTCTAATTGACAGAAGCTAATGGGGCCGACAATTCAATTTGGTATCGAGGCTGATATTTATTCCCGCCAACGATCCCTAGGGTATCTTGGGTTGCACAAGCTACGGTATCGTTAAGCGTCGGAAAATACTGGAATCGCTTGAAAGGCGAGTCACCCTGCGAATATAAATACATCTATTATACAAGTCTCGTTGGAAAAATAAGTTCTAGTTGGAAAAAGCTGTTTTTTTTCCAGGGGGGATAAAGGGGTCGTCCATATATGACGTCAAACTCTTAGCGAAATGGTTGGGGGGAGGGGAGTGGTCAGTAGTTTTGTGATGAAGTAAAATGAGGGTAAGGGGGCTTCAGATAGTATGACTTCACACTTTTGCTGTTTAAAAATGTTAGAATCTGAAATGTAGCTGTTATTTCGCGTTTTTTAAAAACTTTTTTTGTGTGAACTGCACTGGGAATTTATTAATAAACTCTAGTTAACTGAGTTCAGTCAATATTTAAAAACAAAAAATAAAAAAAAATTTCACTGACACAATTTAAAAACAAAAATGATTGAAAAACGCAATGTCGTCTATCCGTGGTCGAAAAATTTCTCACATTCTCTTAACAAAAAAAATCACTTTCTCAATGTCAAAATCATGTCTACCTTTATTATAAACTAAATGAATTGTCACTGTGCCCCCCCCCCCCCCCCAAATAAAAACAAACCCTCTATCCCACTAGAAGCATATTCCCGACTACATGGAAAGCAGACTTGTCTTAATTTTTGAACAGAAGTTTTTGTTACATTTTTTAAATTATGGCCGTACACTCATTTGCCGCTAAACTTTCCTGTTTTTTTTAAAACAAACAGTGAATGATTGTAGGCCTAGAATTTTCTGTATCGTTTACCACTTGAGAATTTTTTCTCCTTGCTTCGTCTACTTCTGCAAATATTTTCTAATTGTCCCAGCTACCACTACTAGCTAAAAATAATTTAAACATTGCCTTACTTTTTTTCCACTTGAATCTAAATTTTTTTTTCTTAAACAAAGAACGCAGTATTTTTTACCGTTCTAAATTGTTGTTGAAATTAGCAGAACGAGACAGGGCGATGAGGGGGGTAGGGTGAGGGGGTGACGGGGTACTTAAAAAACATATTTACCCAAATCCCGTGCCTTGAACGGGGGAGGGCCACCGCCCCACACGGAGATCAAAATTGAGCCCCGTGTCTAATTATGCAGCTTACAAAACGCTCGTTGAGCGCCCGCGTATTGAAACATAGGTCTGCGTGACGAGGGGAGACAATTGAATCTGATCAACTGAAGCATCGCATCTTGCTGCCGTCCCTTGCCATTGTGGCGATGCAGGGTGGCTGGGTGCGGACAGCTTTCGTTCCGTCTGTACTGTAAGGATCTGATGAGCCAAGCTAAAAACGATAATGCCGGCAGTTCCTTGTTTTGCCGGCTCCCGACGCCAGAAGGACTGACTGGAGAAGCAACCTATTGTCCTCGATTCTTGGCGCAGTTTTGAAAATTGAGTGAAACCCGACCCCCGGGTGCTTTGAAGCTGCTGGGGCCCGGTCTAAAGGTTAGACGGGGGAACCGGGACCGGCGTTTGGTACGGCACGGTTATCAGTTGGTGATCAGGGGAGGGGGGAGGTGGCGGAGGACGAGCAGACGAGAAAGGTTATGTCTATACAAGCAGGCGACGACATGAAATCATCGCCCAATGTTGATAGGAGGAGAGTTTTTGTGAATAATTATTTCCTGCACGCGGAGACTAAGGGGGGAGGGGAAGTAAGTCAGGGTTTGTTTGTTTTCAATTTTTTTTTCTATAAACGATGGTATAACAGGTAAACAAATTTTTTTTTAGACTAAATACAAAAACAACGATTGTAGCTAAAGATTCGCGCTAAATATAGGTGTATCTGTCTCGCATCAGCCGGATGGAGCATTTATCATCGGGTTCAAATCTTCAATTTTTTTCGAGATGTTTCGATCGCCCTGCCCAGTGTTTTAAGCGCTGGAACGAACGCTAACCCATTACTGGTGATTCTTATCCCTGTGACCTTGATGTCATGTAAACAGAGATCTGATCATTTGTTGTGTTCGAGAGTTGTACTTGTGGGCACTATTCCGTTAGAGGGTGCCGGGCTGCCGCTGCTCAATATCTATGTCCCCCACCCTCTCATAAAGTTCAACTATATTTTAGGCTTAACGGTTAAACGTAAGTTAAGGTTTAACAGTTAGATGTAAGTTAAGGTTTAACGGTTAGACGCCAGTTAAAGTTTTGATACAGTGCATGCTTTTATTTTAGTCCAGGTTTCTTATTTAAATTTCATATTATTCCGTTGGGTCAAGCGGATGGGGACGGTGGATATTTTCCGGGGGGTGGGGGGAGGGAAGCAGAGACACCGCCACCCTCAATAGAATAATGATTTAAAGAAACATTTCTTCCGGCATATTCTAGAATCGTTAATTAATATACGTTGTCTAAAAAATCTATGCTATAAACAGTATGGCTTTTATATAGGGTTCCTATAGTGGGAAGTGAACGGGGTCAAACATTTCCTAGAGCAACCGGCATTTTTTACTTAATAAATCTGATTACAAAATAGCTGGTGCTGTTTCTTAAACACAGGTAGAAAATAGGTATAAGCCGAATAACGAGTTGTTTCCCTTGATATGGGCCAGATAAGCTTGTTATGCTAGCATAAAACTGATAGTAGAGGCGGGTAAGGAAGTGAAATGATTGTTTTGGGTTTGTTACCACTGGTATAGCAACACTTGATTATAAACGAAGGTTCTTCATTAGCTGGTTCCATGCCGTGCGAGTTTGAAGGTTTTAAGACACACGGTATTCTAAAAATAAAGGTTTTATACAGTTTCCTAATATGTGGATTTGAATATCTTGTTACATAGTATGACGGTCATATTTTACACAGTATCTTAAAATGGGAATGTACAGTTCTTATGTTAATAGTTTAAAGGTCTTAGGTTACATGGTATAAAGGTTTTATATTACACAGCATCTTAACATAAACGTATGAAGGTTTTATGTTTCAACGTATCCTAAAGTGAATGCATTATGTTACTCAGTATCCTAATATGAAGTCTTATATTACATAGTATAAAAGTCTTATGTAACACAGTAAATGGTCTTAGATAGTGTGAAGGGACTGTGTTAAACATTATAAAGAATTTATATTACATAGTTTGAAGGTCTTATGTTTCACGGTATTAAGGTCTTATGTTATACAATATCCAAATTTGGTTTGAAGGTCCTACACTACATGTTATGTGGGATACTAATCCCACAATCCTACAATCCCACAAAGCTGATCGTGTAAACTAACAAGAGAGTTGGTAAATTGACCCACACACCTGAATGTGACTTAGTGCAGGTAGGCTACAATTAATGTGCTCTCTAGACCCTTTGTTATTTGAAGGCTAATGTCAGGTACTCATTAGAGCTGCATGAACTCATAAACTTCGAGTACAGGAAACGTGTTAAAATAGTTTTAATTCGTTCTGACGAGTATCGTTCAAAGAAATATAATTTTAATCTTACTTTGAAGTAACATTTAAAAAATTATTCATTACTTTTTTGTTTAAGAACAAATTATTTTTAATTTAAAAAAAAATAGGAACTAGCTTATAAAGATGTTGCGATACAGAGAAAATCTGCCGTTTAAGGGAGTAGGCAATGCTTGACCATAGACTGGGGAATGCCAGAGCATAGAAGGGCAATCTGTGAGTGGGCAATGTCAGAGCATAAAGTGGGCAATCTGAGAGTGGGCAATGCCAAAACATAGAATGGGCAACCATAGAGTGGGCAAAGCCAGACGTCCTCGTCCTACACCTGTTCCTGTTGCTTTATAAAAAATGAATGGCTCTTGTCAGGACTCAAGTTTCCGGGATCCGCTGGGCCCAACATCAAAGCCTGATTTACTCCACCCCCGCGATTACGGCGTGGAGACTCGGCGAGTAGACGTACCCAGCGCCCTCTTATTATCTGCAACAATGGCCAGATATCTGTCAGCGTCGCTTCCAAACTAAGTGTAGACCAAATACTTCCTTCTTCTCTCCCCCCAGCGATGGCCTTCTGTTGTGTACGTCACAGGTTTCTGTGGGGGTGTTGACGTCACAAGCGGTCTTTTACTGTAAACATTTTTAAAACTAAAAAATAATATAAGTTGATAAATTTTAAAAATAATAATTGATAAAATAATTAACCATGTGCTACTGAAAACAAGTATAACATTTGGAAACTAAAAAAAACATGATCTTTGCGAATTTTTTTTTAAAACAATTTTTTATGTAAATATATATATATATATATATATATATATATATATATATATATATATATATATATATATATATATATATATATATATATATATATATATATATATATATATATATATATATATATATATATATATATATATATATATATATATATATATATATATATATATATATATATATATAGGCCTACTGAACCACATGATACTATCATTAAATATTTTCGAATTTCAAAATATTGAAATGGAGGCAATCACTAGCCAGATTTTTTAAACTGAGGAAAAAGTACAAGTTTTCTCAAACAAAAGTGTACGCATACACCGATAGATAACGATAATCGGGTTAGATAAGATGGAGTTGGCCCCGGCCAAAAAGTGGCCCGGGCCAAGTTGAGCCGAGAAATCATAGCCGGGAGAGATGATAAATGGAAAATTTATTCAGTGAGAAATAAGCAAACTACGGGAGCAGACGATAAGATTGGTCGCGCCGTGTAGGTGAAGAAATCTCACTGACGTCTGATGGATAGGGAGTTTTGTAGAGGGGGAGGGGGGGGGGGGGTTATGGCGAAACAAAATGTGACGTCGGTTGGTTTTGTGGGAAAACAAGTGTTGGTGGTGGAAAGTGAAACGAGACGTGTGGAGGTTGTGTTGGGGAGGTACAAGCTTGCTGGGAAAGTACAAAATAATGTATGGTGGGTTGTGGGAAAGTACAAAATAATGTATGGTGGGTTGTGGGAAAGTACAAAATAATGTATGGTGGGTTGTGGGAAAGTACAAAATAATGTATGGTGGGTTGTGGGAAAGTACAAAATAATGTATGGTGGGTTGTGGGAAAGTACAAAATAATGTATAGTGGGTTGTGGGAAAGTACAAAATAATGTATGGTGGATTGTGGGAAAGTACAAAATAATGTATGGTGGGTTGTGGGAAAGTACAAAATAATGTACGGTGGATTGAAGGAAAACAAGTGTCGCTAGTGACAACGTAAACCTGAAAGTATGAATGATTGTGGGGAAACTTGTTGGTGGTGGTAAAGTATAACATAGCGTATGATGTTTTTAGTATGGTAACACAGAGCTTTTAGTAGCATAACAAAGCACGACTAACGACATCACGACTAACGACATCACGACTAACGACATACATCACGACTAACGACATCACGACTAACGACATCACGACTAACGACATACATCACGACTAACGACATCACGACTAACGACATCACGGCTAAAGATAGCACGCCTAAGAAAACACGCCTAAGATACCACAACTAAAGACAGCACAAGTAAGGACAGCACAAGTAAGGACAGCATAAGTAAGGACAGCATAAGTAAGGACAGCTCGGCTAAAATAAGATGCGACATGTGGATATCGGCTCAGCTGGCCAAACTGCCAATTTTTCTGACTGTCGTGGTGACAACTGGACAAGACGGCGTATGTCAAGTCAGTATGTCATGTCACGTACTCGTCAACATCACTGTCATACAGTAAATACGTCAGTCGCGTGTGGGCCGTTAAACATCAAAACAACCCGAGGAATCCCTACAGTATTTATCTTCATCTTCATCATTTGCTGCGTATTTCTCCATCCAGTTGTCTGTACATCTACGCCATCGATAACACGACGCCGGGTGCGAATTGAAACCTTTTTCATTCTATTCAAACGTTTTCTTATGGAGATTTTTACTTTAAAAGTAGCAAAACAACAACGAAATAAATTCTTTTAAAGTCGATACCGGCTATTATTCTTAGTTTTCAGTCTTAGATTTTTATCTGAAGAAATTTGATTCCGTGGTCCATATCTACAGATGTACAAATTTAAGGCACGCACACTTTTTAAAATAAATTACACGATGTTTAAAGTATTGTTGACGCCCTAGTCATATTTATGTTTTTGTTTTTTTAAGTACCATCTCCCATTTAAAATAGTAAACGCCGAGTTGAGCTCATCCAAACAGAAGTTGCCTCCTTTGAAAAGAGTAACTACCCTTACGTTTCACAAAGAGTTGACTGCCTGTTGATTAACTCCGTCAAACAAATTATGTTGACTGTCCTGCTGTTTTTATTTGCTTATTTTGTGTAGTGTGATGACGCCATTGCAGGGGTCTGGTTTCCGTACTACGCGTCGACGCAATCGTGATGTTCAATACCCTACTATGTAGTGACTCC
The DNA here is from genome assembly GCF_028476545.2 of Physella acuta. NCBI lineage: Eukaryota > Metazoa > Mollusca > Gastropoda > Physidae > Physella > Physella acuta. The sequence goes on from NW_026731800.1 coordinate 354,407, forward strand.
TCTGTTGTGAATCAAGATCTGACTCTTTTACTCTGACTCCTAGATATGGATTTATATATTTTAAATGGGTTGACTCCCTTATGATTAGTTGTTTTCTATGCAACACGTTGACTTCCCTAATGCGTATTGACTTTAATATCATGGTACAACACACAAATAGTGAGTCGACTCAATTTTGCTAAGTTCACTCCCCTGATAAATATTATTGCCGCCCCCCTGTAAAGTCCAACACACAAATAGTGAGTCGACTCCATTATGTGGAGTTCACTCCCCTGATAAGTACTATTGACCACTACCTCCCCATGTCAGTCCAGCACACAAATAGTGAGTCGACTCAGTTTTGCTAAGTTCACTCCCGTGATAAGTATTATTGCCCCCCCCCCTCTCCCCCATGTAAAAGTCCAACACACAAATAGTGAGTGGATTCCATATGTTGAGTTCACTCCCCTGATAAGTATTATTGACCACTACCTCACCATGTCAGTCCAACACACAAATGGTGAGTCGACTCCATTATGTGGAGTTCACTCCCCTGACAAGTATTATTGACCACTACCTCCCCAAGTCAGTCCAACACACAAATAGTGAGTCGACTCCATTATAAGGAGTTCACTCCCCTGATGTTTCTCGACTCCCATCTCATAGTCCAACACACAAATCATGTGCTGACTCCATAATGATGTGCTGACTCCATAATGATGTGCTGACTCCATAATGATGTGCTGACTCCATAATGATGTGGTGACTCCATAATGATGTGCTGACTCCATAATGATGTGCTGACTCTCTAATGATGTGCTGACTCCGTAATGATGTGCTGACTCCATAATGATGTGCTAACTCCATAATGATGTGCTGACTCCATACTGATGTGCTGACACCATAATGATATGCTGACTCCATAATGATGTACTGACTCCATAATGGTGTGCTGACTCCCTAATGATGTGCTGACTCCCTAATGATGTGCTGACTCTCTAATGATGTGCTGACTCCCCTGCCCACATTTAAACCCCTCCCATGACTAAACCGCCGCGGACACTCAATCAGCCCCGACAAATTCCCATGACCTGACAACAAAGCTTGAATTGTCATGACCCCCACCCCCACCCCCACCCACCCCACCCCACCCCGACCACCACCCCCCTACCCCTTTTACCCGAGCAATTAGACACAGACCCCGACTGTAAATTTCCACTAGCCGAGGTGTGGGTTACACCCGGGCCGACTCACGACCCTGCCTGCACGTGTGTTATCGCTCTGCTCACGCGCACACTGAAATATTTAGACTAGCCCGAGTGACATCAAGACACCGATGGCTCTATCTGGACCAGAGCCGGCGAATAGAGGTTAAAAAAAAAAAAACCACAACAAAAACATCGTTTCGCCTTTGTATATTCAAACCCGAAAAAAAAAAGTTTTTAAATAGCAGGTTTGGTTGCCGTTGCGTGATCACATACTCAACAATAGACGATAAGGGAAGTAACTGTTTAGTTTAGTGACCTTGTAAGAAAAGGGAGGCAACACTTTCTTTTTACTTTGTGAGTAAGTAATACTATTAAGATGAAAGCAAACATAGATGAGAATTGTTACAATAATACTTTTTTGTATTTGTAAAGTAAGTACATTGACTTAAATTTACTTTAGCTAAGATAGGGTAAAAATGTTGATATTTAATTGTACCAAATAATCATTATTTAAACAATGCTTTTATGATATTTTCTGGTGGAAAAAAGTTTGTTTTTATTTGTGGTTCATGCTTTCTCTTTTTTTTTGAGAAGATAATTTTCTAGTTTTTAGTATCAAAGTCGTAGTTAAAACATGTGGCAATTCCACCCCCCCCCCCTCAGCCCACCATGCCGAGGATAAAATATCCCTTGAATCATCATTTAATTACACATTTGCTTTTTCAGGTTGGTTTTTTTTAATTTTATTTTTATTTTTTTTTTTAATATTTAGACGTTTTGTATTAGATCTAGGTGTAAGTAAACCATCTTGAATGAATGAAAGTAGGCTACACGTAAGAAAGAAATATTACCATTGTAAATCTGTATCAGTCCTCACAAGCCGATGATGAAAACTGTAATACTAAAGCGAACACACAACTGACGCTGTAAATTACATGTCTGAGTCGGGAAAGGAGAAAAAAATAAATAAATATCAAAGTCGTTAATTTCGCTGAAAGAAACAATGCATGATCTTAGAGTTAATCACCTGTGACCTAATTAAATTTTTGTTTCAGGTGAAAATATTCCTGCAAGTCAAACAAAAAAAAGTAAATATTTAGGTCCCCCCCCCCCCTACACTATATATGCCAGCAAAACCAATTTAAAAAAAAAATAAAGATTATAGATATTTGAAAAAAAAATAATTTAATTTTTGCTGTACATTATCGGAGAGTTTAACTCAATTTATTTATAAAACCAGCAGAGTCGTGTTAACAACATGATTTGTTGTTAAAATTTTTCTTTTCTTTAGCATGGTGGCCTAGTGTTCTGTTGCACCGTTCTAACGAGTGGTGTGATCCAGTGGCGTAGCGAGGTTGGGTGACACCCGGTGCGGCACTTAATGGTGTCACCCCCCCCCCCCCCCCCAGAGGCGTGGCGACCCTTCCCGGGGACAAACCTTCAAATTTTCGATTTGCACCCCTCTCTCAAACTTTCGATTTGCACCCCCCTCCCCTCAAGTTTTACTCTATATATTTTGCTATTTTTTGCCTTGGTGTCACCCCCCCCCTAAATGGTGTCACCCGGTGCGGTCCGCACCCCCCCCCCCCTCGCTACGCCTCTGGTGTGGTCACATCCTTGACAACTCGCCTTCTAGTGAGGTCCACTATTGTCCACCAGTCAACTTATGTAATCATATTTGTTCTTTATATATATCCTTTCGAGTTCAGTCACATATCTGCAGCGTGTATATCGAGTCATATACTTACGAACTTTCTGTAAATAATATCGTTACTTTAAGGCAGGCAGCCGGCGTAGACAAGAATAGTAGGCGATCTATAAAAATCTTTCGATAAGGTTCTGTTTATTATAAAGAAAATGACTTTTAAGAACAGCTTTTCGTCCCTTTTTTTTTCTTTCTGTTGTGTTTCACATGAAATATAGATTTGACCAGAAGATATGTGTTGGCACTTAAATGGCCGGTTACTTGTCCGCTGACCGCTGGTCAGTGGCCCAACTAGCAGAGGCCAGTTGTCCAGTAGCCACTGGTCAGGAGTCCTGCTGCGGAAATCTTAGAAAATTGCTGGCGTTTAGCTCAGCACAATGTGGGCTGGGCTTGCCCGTCTATTGAGTGTCAGATAATTGGAGGCCACTCTGGCTAATATTAAAAAAAAAAAACTGGACTTACCTTGTCAGTACGTCGACAAGCTAAAGACCCGTACACAGACAGCGAACAGCTGTTCTGGCTGTTCTGTCAGCTGTACAGGCTGTTTGGGAGCTGTTGTAAGTTGTGCTGTCTGTAATGTGTCAACGTGTGTTCTGATATTTACGTTGATGCAGGTGGCCAAAGTGACTCGTTTGAGTGGGTATTACAGTGATATTGATGTGTAAATAAACAATGCACATTTACCTCTCTCTTTCTCTACCAACACGCGCACACACACATACATACATACATATATATATATATATATATATATATATATATATATATATATATATATATATATAATATCTATGATTTATGTGCGAATCTAGATATTTCTCTATTGATGTAAACTAATGTGTATATAAATACGACAATCAAACTTTATTTAATGGAAATGTTCTTGGAACGACTACTCCAGCGACTAAATATTGGGCTGGGGGATAACTTAAACGACCATTAACTCGGCCACTATTCTTTCAACGTCCCCCAAGTCCCATACCGCCCCACCCCCTCCCCCAAACTCCCCTGATAGCGATCTCTCTTCCCGCTGAACGTTTCATAGGTAATCCTTGTGTTCGAACTCGGTCGCGGGCACAAGATGTAGGGCTAATCCCCGGGCTAAGCACCCCATAGACGGCTGGGGGGGATCCCATTGTCTGCTTGTCCAACACTAACTTCTGTAGGCCCGCGACGCACCGGATCCCTGGGTATCAAGTAGACTCATTAATAGAAAAACGGGCTTTATCGAGTATTCAGCGAGGGAAAAACAAGGGTAAGGTATGTTTGTTACACCTCGCGGATTGACTGAGGGGATATTGTCAGTTCCTGACTGAGGGGATATTGTCAGTTTTCACATGACTGAGGGAATATTGTTAGTTTTTTGACTGTGGGATATTGTCAGCTCGGTGACTCAGACTGACTGCTTGACGTACGTTTTTGTAGTCTGGTGCAGTGTTTCTTTCAGGCAACCTTTTCTCCCCAAACAAATCTACCCCCCCCCCCCCATCCGCCAGAAACGAAATAGAAAACAAATTATAATTTATATAGGAAATATATATTTTTACAGTGTCCCCCCCCCCCCACGGGAAATTCCCCCTCCCCCCCCCCCCCCCCGAAAAGTGCAACAGGGTGAGTAGATAAACAGTCAATGTATCGGTCATTATGGTCAGCTGTGATGACGCCCCACTCCACATCGCCTTCTTGATAAAAAAAAAAACGTCGGTGTTTTGTTGAAAAAGTTACACATTCTGTGCTCATTAGTCACGGTCTTCAGCTCTTCAGCAACTAACTAGAGTTTGTCCTGTTCTGTTTAAAACAGTTATGGTAGCTTCGTGACGTTTCCCACGATCACGTGGTGCTGACTCGTGACAAAGTGTGGTGGTATGGAAGGTGAGACAGTATAGCTGCACGTGCATGGTGAGGACAGCGGCGTCAGGTGAAGCCTACAGGCCACTGATACAGATGAGACGCGTGCTGCGTAATGCTGACACTGTGAGAAGCGTCATCGGGAACTCTATGTCCAGTTCCGCATCTCTTTTATTCGCGGTCCTTCAGAGGACCTATATTTTCTCTTGGCAATTCCTGTGAGTAAGGTACTGCAATTGGGGCAGGTGAAGTACAGCTACCTCGGCATAGTGCGGTCACTACAGTAGCCAGCCATATACCCAGCCGCCTTTATTTTTCCTAACGTGAGTCAAGTACCCATCAGAGATGTGCTACTAATAAGACCACCGGATTCGAACTCGAGATCTTCGGATTTGAAGCCGTATGCTCTACTATCCGACAACGGCGTCTCTCGGCAGTTTGTGGTGACGCTCAGATTAACATCATAGATCAAATTTTTAGTATTCTGTTGAGGTAAATTTGACACAACATATGTAACTAAATCTTTTTTTTTAAATGACAAAATAAGACGAAGCACAGTTTCTATTGAAAATGTAATGAACGATTTACCAGAAAATTTTCACACTACTTATTTTTATTAAATTTATTATATTACATTATTTTACAGAATATTACATTTCTGCAAAGATTAGAATTAAAAAAAATTAACATTAAATGAACGATCTAGCTTAAAATTAGATCTAATAGATTATTTTATAGAATATTTTCTTTATTAGGTAGTCCCTTCATAGCACGAAATGTCACTACTCTCTGCAAGAGCTCATTAGTGTAAATACAGATTGGATTAGCAATAGCTAACAATTTTGAAAAATCTGTTAAATAAAAATGCATTTTTTGTGCCTAATATAATCCTGGTTTGTGTGTGTATGTGTATTGGTGAGGGGGGGGGGGGGAGGAGAGACTATCCATATGTGGTATTTGACATGCGGCATGGTCAATAACATTACGGAAGTATGGGATGGGTTCAGAGTCGGATCTACGTATAAGTTGAACAGGCTTTAGCTTAAGGGCCCCATTGGTTTGGGACAGAGGCGTAGCGACGGGGGGGGGGGGGGGGGGAGAGGGGGAGGGGGGGTACATATAATTTAGCTTCTATTTGAATTCAAAATATTAAAAATATATGGGGGGGGGGGGGGGGCAAAATTGAAAGTGGCCCCCGGCGCCGGGAGGAATCGCTACGCCTCTGGTTTGGGGACCCACAAAAGCATTGTGGTGGGCATTTTGTCACCAAATTAATAATTTAAACATTTATTTAGAATTTTCGTTTTTTTTTTAACGAGCAGTGAAGGCAGAGTTATTTTTCCACCACAGTTATGAACACACTTTTGTATTTTCAAACTTCTTTTAAAAAACTGCAAATATTTGACACTGGCATATACTATATGGAATTATATGGGGCCTCATATCCAAAATTATCTTAGGGTCTTACCAAGTTTAAAATCTGTCGTATGTGAGTCCAAATCTCCTACTGTCATATAAAATGTACATAATCAATAATTTTCAGGCTTATAGTTCAAGGTTCTGCCACAACTTGGGCCGACATGTTTGTTTTCTAGAACACTCTGGTTCCTTTCATCGAATCACTCAAGGCGAGTAAGCGACTGTTGAAACCTAGGCTGGCCAGGACAATATGCTCTTCTTCTGGGCCAAAGACAATTTATTCAGGGGTTGCCATGGACCACATGTTCAGTGTAGGCAGAGAAAATATATTCTTTTGTGGCCAAATACAATGAATTTTTAGTGGTACCACAGAAACACGTGAACTGTGTTGTTGGGGTATTGATGACGTAAATCATTCAGGGATCTGGAACGGAGCTTGGAGCTGTGGAAAAGGTGGGGTTTTTTTTTACCGGAGCTGTGGAAAAGGTGTTTTTTTTTACCCGAGCTGTGGAAAAGGTGTTTCTTTTCAATTACTGGAGCTGTAGAAAGGGTGTTTTTTTAACTGGAGCTGTGGAAAAAATGGTTTGTACATACTGGAGCCGTGGAAAAGGTGGGGCTTTTTCCGTTGTAGATGGAGAGGTATTGTGGCTTCTAGCTAAAATAAAATGAGGGGTGGGGGAAGAAATCGTTCAATGATAGGAAGATTTAAATGATTTTTTATAAGAGACTGACAATATTTCATAACTCGGTTTTCTATTACTTTTGCAACTTAGATTCTGTACCGTTCCGTTCTTTTCTGTTTCGTTTCGTTCTGTTCCGTTCCTTTATGTTCTGTCCCGTTCTTCTATACACAAATATCCACACATTTATATATACATATACATATCACGTGACGTTTAATGGAGGCTACTTTTATATACATTTAAGTTTATGTCAAGTTGGTGCAAAAAATACAGCCATCATGACCTTGACCTTCAGCAAAAAGTCGAATGGCCAGCACACAGACCACATGGTAGTGCCCCACAAGGGCCCCAACCGACCACGATAAAGGACCACGACATAACGGCGGGCCGCATCTTGGAAGAGCCCATGTGGACACTTGCGTACTACGTCACAACACTTGAAACTTGGCTGCCGCGCTGCTGTCTCCCACGTGCCTGCATACGTAATAGAGCGTGGAGGCGCGCGCCCGTCGGCTCCCAGCCAATAAAATATGAGAAGAAGTTTGGGTGACACTTCAATGAGGGTGAGCATAAGGCTCTCCCTGACTGCTCGCCACACAAAAAGGAACTTTGTAATGAGGTTTTTAAGCAAACACGACTGTGCGTTACATTAAAAACATACAATGTATAAATGTTTTGTTGTTTCTATGTTGTTTTACAATACTGGATTTACAAATACAAAATAAAGCATAGCCTAACTGTAAAATAAAATAAAATAACAATGTTTGCTGCTCAAATATCGACTTAATTGAAATCATTTATACTTATATGACGTCACCCATATGTATTGGTAAATGTGTGCGTGTATTGAATAAATTGATATTTATGCACGCGAATTCAACTTTAACCCCCCTTCCCCTCTTTTGAACCCCCCCCCCCCCCCCACCTCCCTCCCCTGACCTTATCCTTCTATTCCACACTACACGTCCCATCGTTTACAGAAAACCAATAAAAGTAATTGAAACCTCGTCGGTTCTTGCTTTAGTTTGATGAGACCATGCGATGATAGGCCCTACACAAGAGGGAATGAATTGTGGTGTCTACCATTTTTCTAATCAAGCTCCCCGCCAGATAAGGTGACCAATCTAAGGATGGCACGGTGCCATCTAAATTGGGGATACGCACAAATCTCCCCGCGACCAATGGGAAAAGAGCGATAACGCTAACAGCCCGAGTTTATTTTGATTGGGTGAGCTTAGCGTGCGCCATTTCTAATGACGCTAACACTAGCCGGTCACGTGTGCACGTCTCATTTTCGTGGCCCAAAACAAGTGGATGACGTCACGTGAAATAGCCCCTGCACACGCTTCGCATCCGCTCAACATCCGGGCCCCGCCAGGGGACGTAACCCGATAGGCAGGGAGACAATCAGTTCAATTGCGCATTTCATTCAAGTCCGTGAAAACGATGTCGCAACACGTTGACTAAATTTTTTTTTTTTTATTTTTTTATTTTTTTTTTTTTTTTTTTTTTTTTTATGGGTTCTATATGGGTCAACCAAATTATCACTGGACCTTGGTTCTGCCACTTGAGATTTACGCTGCCTATATGGGTCAACAACATACCTTTGGACTTTAAACTTGACAACTGCAAACCGTGTTTTCCATATAGATGAACCAAACGATCACATTAGATAGCAGAACAGCTGTGTGATTTTACCATTAGCTCTCTGAAGATACCTCTCCGAATCCTCAGTTTTCAATAATGAGCGACCTACATTGAAGTTCTGTCAACAACACAGCTACTGATTGTAAAAGGGCAATTGTATTTTCAATGCAGCATACAACTGTGTGCAAATCTACCAAATACATCTCACTGTGTACATATATAATTATTTAGATGCAGCCTACTCTAAATAATAGTACTTTATAAGATAAAAATTATAATTGCAAGATTTGTTAGTTACTTGAATGTTCATCTCTGCCTGTCCCTCTGCTGTGGTGGTCTCCAGAGTCCTTTGTCCTGCTGGGGTATGGACCGCCAACCAAAGATCTCCAGAGTCCTCTGTCCTGCTGCGGTATGGACCGCCAACCAAAGATCTCCAGAGTCCTTTGTCCTGCTGGGGTATGGACCGCCAACCAAAGATCTCCATAGTCCTCTGTCCTGCTGCGGTATGGACCGCCAACCAAAGATCTCCAGAGTCCTTTGTCCTGCTGGGGTATGGACCGCCAACCAAAGATCTCCAGAGTCCTCTGTCCTGCTGCGGTATGGACCGCCAACTACAGACCTCCAGAGTCCTTTGTCCTGCTGGGGTATGGGCCGCCAACCAAAGACTTCCAGAGTCCTTTGTCCTGCTGGGGTATGGGCCGCCAACCAAAGACCTCCAGAGTCCTCTGTCCTGCTGGGGTATGGGCCGCCAACTACAGACCTCCAGAGTCCTTTGTCCTGCTGGGGTATGGGCCGCCAACCAAAGACTTCCAGAGTCCTTTGTCCTGCTGGGGTATGGGCCGCCAACCAAAGACCTCCAGAGTCCTCTGTCCTATGTCATCTTCTCAACCTGGGTCCAGATGGAGCCCATCTTTGTAGTTTCAGCTTCAATGTATTGTCGCCAGGTGTTTCTTGTTCAAGCTATTTGGTCGGAAAAATAAACAACCATTTTACGTGTCTGTGGTTTGGTAGTTGAGATGTCGACTTCTGTGTCGCAGCTTTCACCGGCGTCCGCCATATTGTGGAGAACTGCCTCTCTTTCACGGGTTTTATTTCTTTCTGTTTTGGTTTCTGTAGATTTTTTCTTAACGAAATAATTTTGCTTGCCTAATGTTCAACCCACTACCTATAGAACCAGGGGACAGCACCACTGAAATTAAATCACGCATCCCTAAAGCCAAACAAGACTTTAAAAAAAAATATGGCGTTTCAACAAAATCTCTCCAAGACGTGCAGACTTTTCAAAAGTAAAATCCATACGTCCTACTGTATGGCAGCGAATGCTGGAAAGTAACAGCCGCCACCAGCAGATCACTGGACTCTGTCCAAACTAAATGCTTGCGAAGGATAGAAGGCATACACTGGCCTAACACCATCTCAAATGATAAACTACCAGGAGAAATGAAAATGGAAGCCGTTCAGAAATAATTTTTAAAAAGATGATGCCGCTGGATGTGCCAAGTTTTAAGAGTGAGTTTAGATGAAAGCACGGGAATAGCGCTGAACTGGACGCCTCAATGAATAAGAAAACAGGGAAGGCCAAGAGAGACTTGAAGACGCACACTAAAAATTAGCCAACCAAGGCCAGACTATCTTTAAAGTGCCAAGAAAAGAGCCAGAGACCGTCAAAATTGGACAGAGCTTTCTCTAGCGGCCCCGTGTGTCCTGAGCACTGAAGGGAAAGATGGTGAAGACTATTTGTGCACGTCTAGACGTCCATCAGACGTCATGGTATGAAGGTCTCGATGACGTCATACATACATTCTCCAAACTACCCCCAGGGTATCGAACTCTTGGACGCATGTACTATGTACTCGTGCAATCGACCACACATCCACCACCACACAACAACACTACGTCGTTGCTGCTTTCATTTGTACTCTATTGATTTTTATCAATAAATTTGATCATCTTGAATTTAAGTACATTATAAGCCAGCACCATCACGACATGCGAGTAGAAAGAGATAAATCCCCGTGGTTAAGATGTCACCCACAGTCCCAACTCATCTGCCACCCTTGTCACCAACCATTTCAGTTTACCAATACCGATAACTCTGTCAATCA